>NC_063213.1:7896268-7908768 GCF_020740725.1 Corvus hawaiiensis | reverse complement strand
CGAGGACTGAGCCCCCCCGCAGGGGAAGCCCCGGGGTCATGCGGGGAGTGGGTCTGTCCCTCCGCTCCCGTCGGTTCCCACGCACGGCCCCGCAGAGACGCGGGTCAGCCCGGCGCGTGTGTGCGTGAGACTCGCTTCTTTTTTGCTTTTTTTTTTTTTTTTTTTTAATAAGACTTTAAAATGTGTCAAACGCCAAATTTAAATTTCTTTCCAGGTCGAGGAGACGGTGGGGCGAGAGGAAGTGAGGATGACAGACGTGGGCAGGCAGGGCCGGGCAGCGGGCAGCGGGCAGGGCCGGGCAGCGGGCGGGGACTGGGATGGCCAGGGGAGGGCACTGGGCAGGGAGGGAGGTAGGAGAGGGGCTGCCGTCGGGCTCCGGGCGTAGCTGTCGGTGGAGCTGCCGGCTCCATCGTCTCTTCCTGCCTGGGCTCATCCAGGTCACTTATACCCGATGCTGAGGCCAGGCTTTGGCCGGCAGCCTTGTCTGAGTTTGCCAGGGGTTCCAAAATACGCGACAGAGCAGACTGAGGACGGGCTAGTGCTGGTTTTAGCTGCAAGGCTGGTCTCGGTGTGTGTGAGGGGGCATGGATACCCGTCCCTAGCGCTGCACAGCCCAGACCTGCCCCCTCTCCAGCTCCACAGAACCCAGCTCCGCTGTCAGGGACCGTCCCAACTTTCTGTACAGAAACCCGGGACTACCTTAAGCTTCCCAAATGTGTCTGGGTGCGTTTCTGACGGAGCCACAGAGCATCCCCCGGACTGTCACAGCTCAAACTTCTCCCCCTGCACATCCCACCGTCTCCGGCTGCTGCTCCCGGGGCCGTCCTGGGCTGCCTCGGCTCCATCCCTGCGGGAAGCGGGCACAAACCCGGCCCGAATACCCAGGTCCGGCCCCTGCCTGTGGGTGCCAGCTTCCGCTCTGCTTGTTTGTCTGTTTGTTTGTTTGTTTTTAAGACGACGCGAATTTGTTTATAAAATTGACTCGTGGCCCTTTGAAACAAGTTGTTATTAACCTTCCCCTTCTGAGCGTTCCATAATCACAGATGTTAGTTTGGAGATGATATCCAAACATCCCAGGGGTACTTTTGATAGCTGCATGGGCGGGGATTGAATGTGGCGGTCGGATATTAAATCAGCGGGATACAGAATTACTTTTTTTTCCACAAACCCGAGCTAGCTAAATAGTTTCCCCCTCTAACTCTGATATGCATTTCACAATCAATGGCGCGGACATTTGCATATATAGTGCCTGGGTGTGGGTCTGTACATCGCGTGTGCCATATCCTGCGTTAACAGGGAGCGGAGGAACACCTTCACTAAACCTCAGCGCTCAGATGCTCATTGAACAGAGTTACGGGGAAAATACGCTTAATTAATTACACGGAGGGGCTGGTTGGCGCCGGGCAAGTGCAGATGTATTTTTGTTCGGCCCTGAAATCCTTCCCTGGGATGGCTGTTAGGTTAGTTAGTTTGTTTTTTTCCTTTTTTAATTTTTTTTTTTTTTGGACTCTGCTGCTGCGGCTGGAGGGGAAAGAACCTGCCCCACTAGATGGGGGAGGGAAATCTCAATGAGAGCTGCCTGCCAGGATAAAAAGGCTGCCAGCCCTGGGACTCCAGGGCCAGTTCTGCCTCTGCTCTTGCCCCGGCGCAGCCGGATTTTGGGGGAGGCTGAGGCTCGGCTTCGGGGCTGTTGTGGGTTGGGGCTGGGGTTTTGCCTTTTCCAAAACAAAAAGGCTGCTTCAGGAAGAGGTCGTTGCTTTGCTAAAATTGCAAAAGGAGCTTGTACGGCACTTCCTTCTCTTAAAATAATTTAAAATTTTAGATTATCGAGGGCTAATTCAGCTGTGCCGTCCTTCCCGAGCCAGCGGGGAGCCGCTGCCCGGGCGTGGGAGCGCGTTCTTGCCGGCGCACGGGAAGCAGCAGCCACTCAAAGGTTGGCGAAGGCAGCAGCGGAGCGAGTCCCTCCGAACCTGCGCCTCTTCCCAAGGAAGCGCTCCCCAAAATATCGGAGGCAGGTGAGAAGTACAGCCCATGTGAGGCATCCGCTGCTCCCACTGAAGGCACGGCTTACCAAGGGCAAATATTTGGTGTTCTGCTCTGGATAAAATCCAAGCAGCAGCGAGATATTGTATGTCCTTGCTCCACAGACTGGACTAGCCTGGAGAAGTTTCACTACCATTTTTTTTTAAACTAAAACTACGTATTCCTACTGGTGTCACACATCTGTTTTCTGTTCCCAGCATTTTTTACAGGCTGGGTGAGGACAGGTGGAAACTCCACTTCTGCCTGCACTCTTAGGAGCAGGGCCAAATTTTCCCCCACTGCAGGTTTAGTGACTTCCTAAAAAAATACGAATAATATCTCCGTGGGACTTATCCACCCTCGTGTAACGCACCCACGGTGCCGTTTTGTACCATCGGACAACGGGAGCTATTTTTCAAGCCAGATTTAAAACTCTTCTTTAATGCCCACTGGCATCGGTTTTCTCCCAAGGGATAATAAATCACCTGCCTCCATTGGAGAAGATGACCAAAAAAAAAAAAAAAAAAAAAAATATCAAAAGCACGCAAACCAGAGAGGCTGGGAAAATAAAGCAAGACGGGAAGCAGGAGCCCGCAGTATCCTGGCAGCACCCCCGCATTCCCGCCGCACTCAGCCCTTGTCCCAACTCCTCCGGGCAGGTGAAGCCCTTGGTGCACCATCCCAGCGGCAGCTCCGCTCCTGGAGAATTTTGCCCTTTGAAGACTATATCCCAAAGTAGCAGCTTGAAAAAAAATAAAATACAAAATAAAATTTTAAATACACCCTTTCCCCCACCACCATCTCTTTGGTTTTATCTGGGAGCGTGTCCCCTGCAGCAGGAGCGACCCTGAGGGTGAGCGAGGCTCTGCCCTTCCTCCCTCTCCTGCCTGCGGAAAGCTATTTCGGAGCTCTTGTGCCCTTTGTCGCAGCAAGGCGGATGATCGTTTTATTTTGTCCAGCCTGTCCTAAAATCGTGGTACTGTCATTTCCCGGGGTCGCCAAGTATTTTACAGGGTGCCTGGTTTCGTGGCGTGGCATCGGCAATATTCCATCCCCTCTTCCCGAGCTCCAGGGTTACGGGTTTTTCTAGCAGAGGTTTTCCAAACGCAGTCTGTCAGAGCATCACACCACCGGGTATTTAAAGTCTTGAAAAGGTGAAACCTGTTGACAGTACGTGAGATTAAAGAGATTTTCCTTTCCGTTTCCAGCTCCTTTTGAGCAGGAGGAGTGCCCGAGAGGGGCTCAGTGCTGGCTGGCGTTCGTCCTCTCCTTCAGCCTAGAAATGAATCCCCCAAAGTTTCCTCATTAAGTCAAAAGGCTGATGAAACGCCTGGCTGCAAAACCACCTCTCTCATAAATCGCCACGGATTTTACCGCCCCAACCCCACCCCCGTAAAGAGTTGAAACTACGAAATACTTCTAATTCCAGCTCCAACGCTCAGAAGTGCAGTCTAAAGGCTGAATGAACATTTAGGGATACATATTCCCGAGTAGCTCCATTGTAACGTCTGAGTGCCACGGGTTTGATTTCGTAATAAAGGGGGTTGTTTGGATGGGTTTTTTTAATTATTTAATGCAGTCCTCGAGAATCGAGACACACAAAATGCAGCGAGAATGTTCACAATGTTGAGAACACAGTTGTAAATAGAAACATTCATATTTCATCCGATTATAAATATTTGATACTGCAATTGTAAAATGCACATGTTTTATAAACTGGAGAGAAGAAAAAAAAATCCTTTGCTTTCTTGCTAAAAGGCGAAGTCATTTAATCTTGGCTCCTAAGCAGCTGATGGTTATTCACAGAATTTAAAATTACAGTTTTTATTTTATAGCTGGATTCTTTCCTTCTTTTTTTTTTTCCTTTCTTTTTTTTTTCTTTTTTAATTTTATACTACTATGTACAGTGTGTATCTATTAGAGCTGCAAAATAAAGAGGTTTTAAGGCAAAGCGAGAAGTTTTTCCCCCCCACAAACAGCGTCGCAGGAGAACCCGTTCCTGAGCAGCTGCCCACGCACACCCAGGCCCACGCGGGACAAATCCCCCCTCCGGAGCGGGCAGAGGGACCCCACGCTCCGGGACAAACGGGTTCAACGCAGCACAGCGCCTCGAACCCCCCAAAAACTCCGACTACAGGGAGGTGTCTGCGTGAGGAAGGGGGTGTGGGGAGAAGCACCCACCCGCACGCTGCCGCGGAGCGTCGCGCCAGCGGGGACCGCGCTGCGGAGGGGAAGGAACAACTGAAAATGGTACTTTTGGGGGGGAGGGGGGGCTAAAACGCTCCCAAATGTTTCGGGGAGGTGGTGCCGGAGCGGAGCCGGGTCCCATCCCTCGGCTGCCCTCCGCGGAGGGGCACGGGGGCCGTGAGGGAGCAGTATCCCGGAGGGGCTCTCGCTTTTCGGAGACGGGGTTCCCGAAGTTTTCCCAACAAGTTGGAAGGGGGGGTGCTAACCCCATCTCTATCCCGCATCCACGCCTGCATTCCGCATCCACGGACGCCCGTGGCTCTCGCTGGCGGTGATGAAGGAGTAGAGGCTCAGGAAAGGCCCCCGGGCATGTTTCGAGACGGTGCTTTGAGATTTGTTTCCCTAACGTTACTTATATTTTTCTTTCTTTTAAAATTAAATTCTCCTCGTCTATCCCCAAAATCAAGCCCAGACACCCCAACTCCAAAAAAAAGCCAAAAAAAGCCACCAAACCAAAAAACCACTACAACCATCAAAAAAAAAAAAAAAAAAAAAAAGGAAAAAAAAAAGGAAAAAAAAAAAAGAGAAAAAGTTAGGGGTGGGGTGAAAAAAAAAGTTTAAACTCATAGAACAAATAGGAGAACTATTTATTCGGTTCACAGTCGTGTGAAATGCAGCAATAAAAATCTTTGGACTTCAGCAAAAGTTGTTTTTAATTTTTTTTTTGAATTTCAAAAAACAGCGTCCAATGTCCATTAAAACTGCGCTTAAGTCTATAAAAAAAGTAACTTAAGCTTAAAAAAAAAATCATAAAGATAGCATCTAAAAACTCCATACAACCAAAAAAAAAAAAAAATCAAAAAAAACCAACGAAACCAAACAAGCCCAAACCCCCGAAACCAAAACCAACCAACCAACAAAGAAATTTAAAAAAAAATTATAATCAGATATCTTGGATTTTTACACCACCTTACCTGTAAATTATATATACATAGAATATTGCAGAATTATATCTAATACACAATATTTTCACTATTAATGCTGGTATAATCTTTATACACTGGCCCTTATGTTTCTTTTTATTTTTTTAATTAAATTATTGCATTGTATAAACTTTGACTGCAAACAGCCCCCCCACCCCTGCCTCCCCCCTCCCTCCCTCGCTTCCCTCCCGGCCCCCCTTTCCCTTGGCTATTCACTGTCCGACTTGCCGTCTTTCGCCGTGGTGGAGTGGTTGTAGAGCCCCTGGGCCATGAGATGCACTGCCAGGGAGTTCTTACTGCCCGTCGCCTTCTTGATCTTGGCTCGTTTATTCTGGAACCAGATTTTGATCTGGGACTCGTTGAGCCCGAGCTCCTGGGCCAGGCTCTGCCGCCGCTGCTCCGTCAGGTACCGGTTCGTCTGGAACTCGGCCTTGAGTCTCTGCAGCTGCTCGGCGGTGAAGGCGGTGCGTGGCCGCTTGTCCTCCTTGTTGGGGTTCTTCTTCTTTGGTTTGCGGGAGCGGGGACCTACGGCCGGGAGAGAGGAGAGGCACCGACACCGCCACGCTCTGCTGCGGGCGGCCCCGCGCCGGGCGCGCTCCCGCGTGGGGGGCACCCACGCTCTGGCAGCACCAGCTCCTCGGAGGGAAGCAGCCCCGCTTTGTGCCTCCGCTGGGGATGCTCGGGAGGCGGCGGAGCGGGAGCCGCAGCCCCCGGCGCCCCCGCAGCCCCCCGCGCCCCCGCTCGCTGCCCGGCTGCCCCCCCGCCCCCGCGGCCCCTTCCTCCCCAGCCAGAAACGCAGCCACCGACCCTCTGTGTCCCAAGAATCCCCGGCAAGCAAAGCCTGCACCAGGAGCAGCAGCACGGAGCTAAATTTTATACCCTGAACAGATTTTATTTTTTTTTTTTTAAGAAAACCTCTTTACTTTTTCTACTTTTTTTTTTTTTTTTTCGGTGAGTCACGATAAAAATTCTAGTGGAAATTCTCTTCCAGTTTACTTGGCCAGAAGCATTCCGCCTCTCCGCTGCAGTGCCCATATGGCGCTGCGCGGCCCGATCCGAATCGCCGGGATTATTCTCGGGAATATTATTCTCGGCAGCACAAGGAGCCTTTTCTGCCCGGGCCGAGCCATTGTGAGGATGTATGTTAATTAAATATTAACAAAGGAGAGCACTGGAGAACAATGGAGTAAATTCCAATTCAGCTCTGAATATTACCTCTGAGTAAGAGTTTGTTTTCAGACATTACGAACTAATTTTCATCTCGTTTTACGATCCCTTCGTCAGCTAGCCGGCTCCCGGGCGAAAATCCTACCTCGCCGCTTTTGTAAGAAAAAGACCCATATTTTTTCTTCTCCCTGGGAGCAGATCTCCTGACTGGTGTTTTCCATGCCTCCCTCCAGTGCTTTCTACTTGTTTTTAACCAGGGTTTTACCGATCTGCCGAAGCCAGCCCTCCTGTCCCCGCGGTAGCAAAAGGACATTTTATCCCCTGCTTTTTATTTTTTTGGGTTTTTAAAATTTTTTTTTTTAAGATAATTTCAGGACGTTCTGCCCAAGCCTTTGCCAAAGGACGGACTCTGCCAAAGAAGTTTCCCGGCTCTTGGAAATGTCCTCTTGCCCCCACAGAGCTGATCTACAGCATATGGGGGGAAATTAAAAGAAAGAAACGAAACGGCGGCCGCTTGGAGGCCTCTTTTAGAGAAATAAACGATCGCGGATTGTTTCTGGCCAAAAAGGACTAATCAAAACAAGGCGAGGCCTATAGAAATGCCACCTCCCCTTCCCAAAACCCAGCACGGGAGGGGTTCCCGGCAGGGAAAAGGAGAGCTCGCCGAGAGGATGAGCGGGGAGCCCGAAGCCAGATTTTTTTCCTCCCTCTTTGATAAAACTCGTCTGTTGGTGGGAAATGCCCCGAGCCCAGGCGGCCTCAGCTCCTCCGCAGCGGCGGAGACGGAGGGAGGGACCCCCGTTCCCTCCTCGTCCCTGGGGCTCCGCGCACCCCCAGCCGCCCCTTCATCTTCACGCATTTTAAGCAACTCGCCCACCCCCCACTCCCCTCCCCCCCCAAAAAAAAAACCCAAACAAACCCCCCCCCCCCCAAAATCAAAGTCCAAACAGAAAAAAAAAGCCAGAAGAAGACGGAGAGGGAAAGGGGAGCGGGATCTTTTCCCCGCCGCTTCCCGGCCTCGCGCGCGGGCGGAGGCGGTCCGGGGACCCCAGGGAAGGGGCTGCGGCGCCGGGGAGCGGGGCTGCGACGGGGCAGCGCTTACCTGAGGAGGGCCGGTCCGAGTACCGCGTGCAGTACACCCAGGCGGGCCACAGCATGGGCTGGTTCCCGGCGTTGGAGCTGGCCTGGGAGCTATCCGAGTCCGAGCTCACCGACAGGTCGCCGCCGCTCAGCCCCCGCGCCTTCAGGGCCGCCTCCAGCGCCGCGGGGTCCCCCCCCTTCTTGGCGGCGCCGTGCAGGGCCAGCCCGGCGGGGCCGCCCTCCCCCCGGCCCGGCGAGCCCGCCCCGCTGCCGGGCAGCGGAGCCCCGGGGGCCGGCGCCGCGGCGGGGCTGCGGCGGCTCTCCGCGCCGGGCCGCCGGGGCTCTCCGCCGGGGCCGCCCGCCTCCTTCCTCCGCCCGAACTCGGGCCGCAGGATGTTGTCGATGAAGAAGTTGGTGATGCGGTGCGGGTGCGGGTGGGGGTGTGGGGGGTCACCGGGGGGGAGCAGCAGCCCCCGCCGCCCGCCGCCGCCGCCGCCGGGCTCCGCGTCGCCGCCGGACTCCTGCGGCTCGGCCGCCTCCTCCCGGGGGCTCCGGCCGCCCTCCTCCATGCTGCGCGGCCGCCCCGCCGACGGCTCCGCTGCCCGCCCGCCGCCGACCGGGCGCTGCCGAGCGCTGTCTGTTGTTGTTGCTGCAGTCGGTTGTTCTTTATTTTAATTTTTTAATATATATATTTATATATATATATGTATATATATATACACGCACACACAGGTGTCTATTTGCTTTCGTTTCTCCTGGCTTCGCCCGGCATTCAAAATCCAGAGTTTGAAAAAAAAAAAAAAAAAAGAAAAAAAAATTAAAATTAAGAGTAATTAAAAAAAAAATTAAGAGACAAATGAAGGGAGACCCGCAAGCCAGCAGCCGAGCCTGCACCACTTCCAACTTTGCCAAAAAATGAAAACACAGGGGCTCCGGTCCTCCCGCCGCCGCTCGCCTCCTCCCGCCGCCGCTCAGCCGCTCGGTCCCGCGGCGCGCTGCCGCCTGCTCCCCCGGCCGCCGCCGCCGCGCCTCATCCGCGGAGGAAAAATTAGCGATAATAAAAATAATAATAATTGGGGAGCGGAGGGGGGGTGTAAGAGCAAAACCGAAGCGCCGGTGTCGGGGCGGGGTGTAGGCGGGCTCTCAGCAGCCGGTGTCCCGCGGAGGGCAGGGCGGTGAGGGGCGCCCCGCGGGGCTCCGGCCGGCAGCGCCTCGCCCCGCGCCGCCCCGCGCCCGCACATGCGGGGGCCGCCGCGGGTGGGGGGGCGTCCCGCCCTGCCCTGCCGCCCGCCCTGCGCCGCGCTACGCCCCTGCGGCCGCCGCCGCCGCGCCCGGGCACTTCCACTCGGGTTGTTGTCCTTTAGGTTTTAACGGGGCCCCCGCCGCTGACGTCGCCGGCCCGGGCGCTCCGACACGTGCCTCGGGCCAATGGAAGCCCGGGCGAGCGCACACGTGGTGCGGGGCGCCCCGGTAAGTGACAGCGCCCACGCCCCTCCCCCGGACGGGCCCGGGCGCCGCGGGGATGCGCGGGGGGGAGCTGGGGGTGCCCCGCCGCTGGGCGCGCACCGCCGCCCCTCGCCCGCGTGTGCCCCCCACCCCTGATGGGCGATGAGTTGCCGGGGGTTTAATTGCCCCGGTGTTTACCGGGGGAGGGGGCCGGCATCCCACAATTCCTTGCAGAAACGCATAAATAATATTAAGCGAGCGGCGGCGATACAAAGGGGTCCTGTGGGGGGGGGGGGGCGGAACAGGCCCTGCCCGGGGCCCGCGGGCTGCCCGGGGGGGCGCGTCCCCTCCCCGCAGCGCGGTTCGGCGGTAATTGACTCGTCCTTCCCGCAGCCGGACAGGAGCTTTTGGTCAGCCCTGACTGCTCCCCAAACGGCATCGCGGGCCGTTCTGCCCCCAAAAACGCCGGCCCGTCACCCTCTGGACCCCCCAAAAGCCCTTGCCTCTTTAGGACGGGAAAGCTGCAGCTGCTGCGTTGCTTGTCTTTAGGGAGAAATACCCAGAAACAAAATTAGGGAGCAAAGTGCGGCTGGATAGACGAAGGGTTAGGGGGGCTGAACAGGTTGCGGGGCGCGGGTCCTCCGCGGGGAGCGCGAGAGAGGGACGAGGAGGCGGGAGAGGGTCACCCCCCCGCAGCCGACCCATTATCCCTGTTCGGGGCCCGCACGGTGCCACCGCCCCGACGGGGCGCTCACCGAGGAGCTGAGCGACCCCGCCGAGGGCCGAGCAGGGTCGGGAGGTGTTGGCTCGGCCCCAGTGTCGGCCGCATCCCGACCGCCGTCTCTGCCCCTAAGTGACGTTTTTATTTGGAGGTGGCTTCCCTGCGGTGACATGCATCACTCGCCACCTTGAAGGAAAGGGACAGTGAGCCTTTCCTCTCCTCTTCTTCTTTTCTTTTTTCCTTCATCTTTCTTTTCCTTTTTGCTTTCCTTTTTCTTATCCTTTTTATTTCCCCTTTTCTTTTCCTTTTATTTTTCATTTGTATTTAATTTTAAATTCATTCCCCTATTTTCTTTGTATTTCGCAGCGGGTCGGATCCATCAGCGAAGACCCGCAGTGGCTGATCCAAAGTTGTTTTGCTCAAACAAGCACCCAGAGGTTAATTTCTTCAAGAGCCCCATGAAAAGCGATTAGCCTGTCTCCCAAGAAGTATTTTACAATTACTTGGAAGCTCTCGCTTTGCTGCTACCCCATAATTAAACGTGTTCAAGGTGCTGCACTTCAAATATTTCGCTCCCGGGCGGACCCAAGTTACCGATAAAAACTTTAAACCTCCTTGAACCCCGCGTTACCTGCCCGCTCGCTGCCGGTACAGCGTTAACCTTCCCATTCGTTGTCCCGCTCCTTCGCGGGAATATTTATACCCTGCATGGGACAGGGAGGAGAATTCCTGAGGTAAACTCCGAAGTAGGAGATAAACAAAGCTGTACAAAACAATTACTGCATCTGCCTGTCCTCTGACAATAATCCAGCACCTCAGGTATGCAGAGGCAGCGGGGGGGCGGCGGGGGGTGAAGGGGTGATCTGATACCGAACCGAAGAAATCTGAACGGTCTATTTTTTTTTTTTTCCCAAGGTTATTTTTATCTGGGAGCTCAATCTCTGTAGAAACGTTCCCCAGCAGCACTACTGCTCGCCGGTCTGCGGTCGCCTCGCAAGCGGCATCGCGGCGTGCGGGGGCTTTTCCTCGGGAACCACTGTGGGTCACTGGGAGAGGTGGCTTGAAAATGGGAGTTTGGCTTCGTTTGCTTCTTTGCTTCAGCCTCCTCTCGCAGACCTAGTGCCTGCAAATGTCACCTCTCTGCACACCAGCCATATTTCTTTTCCTTATGCGCTCCGCGTAGTTCCAACGAGGCTCATTCCATGCTGCCACCTTTTAAAAAATTTATATGTTTTCCCTCCCTCAAACAGGTGAGTGTGCGGGTGCAGCGGAACCCCCACACTCTGCCCTTTGCTCGGTGCTTTTGGCACTGAGAACTTTAGAAACGGAATGACAACCCGGCAGCTCGGTACGGGGAAGGAGGGAGGGAGATTGCGGCCGACCCCCGCCCGCCGGCGGGCAGCGGGCAGGCTCCGCGGCCGGGGCCGGGCTGCGGGCAGGCTCTTGGGCTGTTTGTGCGGCTCCTCCGAGCAAACCCTCCTTCCAGATTTTCCCCACACTTGGGAAATAAACAAAACAAAACAACAAACCCCGAGGTGCTGGGAAGTCAAAATGCCCGGAGCCGTAGTGGAAGCCCAGGGAGATGTTGCACCTCCTGTCCTCCCAGCGTGGAATGACTGCCTGCAAAACGCAGGCATGCACCAAATTTCGCCGGGTTTACAGCAATTCCCCCATTTCCAGCCAGCCCCTGCCCGTGCCGCCGGGGGAGGTCTGGCAGCGACGCTACCCCGTGGGCACAGCCTGGGCACACCGCCGCGCCTCCGGCAGCCCCCATGTGCCTCCCGCTCACACCCGGCATCGCTTGATTTCCGAGCGAAGCCTTTGAGGCAGCTTTGCCAGCGCCTTGGAGCTGCTGGGGGAGGATGGAGGAGAGGGGAGAGGTCGCTGCTCCTTTGCCAGGCTGCCCGTGCCGCAGGCAGTGTGCCCGGCGCTGCCCGGCCTTGCCTGGGCTCTCGCATCAATTTTGGAAGGGGAAACCCAGCAGCGACGCCCGCCTAGCCCTGCCCAGGCTTTCCTGGAGCCAGCGGGCCGGGAGAACTCAGCCAGCACGGCCGCATTATCCCCGTGCCGCCGGCTTCTCCCTGCACCGCCGGCAACCACTAAAATGAAGAACATGAAACCTCTGGGTTTTCCCAATTTCCCCCATGCCAGGCAGGATGAAGGGCGCTTTCCAGCCGCCGGGGTCCCCCCCCGCAGCCTGTCGTGAGACCGGCAGCGCCCATCCAACCACTTCACGCGGGGATACTTTCCTATCAACGGGGGCAAACAGACAGGTTGGAAACCCTGGCTTCCACTTTCTTGCAAGATCATGAAAATTTTATGAGCTGCTCGTGGCGAGGGCAGAACCCGCTGTTGCCGCGCCCGGCCCGGCCCGAGACGGGGCTCCCCGCGGAACGGAGGAGGGCACCGATGTGGGGCACGGAGGATGCTCGAGAGGGAACGGATGAGGGTGAATGTCAGAGTCCTGACTCGGGAAGTTGCGTTCGGTCACGGCTACCGTTCGCAGCAAGGGGTGTCGGGGAGCAGCCAGCCCCCCACCGCCTCCCCTTCCCACGGGAGGGAGGGTGCGCGGGTGGGGTGGGAGTGCCGGACCCTGGCTCGCCCTGCCCCTGGCCCGGCCCTGCCCCTGGCTCGCCCTGCCCCTGGCCCTGTCCCCTCGCTGCCCCGTCCTTTCCCTGCACTCCCCCGGCCCCTCTTCTTGCCCTGCCCACGAGGAGCAGCGCCCTCCCCTCCCGCCCGCCGGCTGGGACTGGGGACAGCCCTTCCGGCCCCAATCGAAAACGATCATACAAAAATAACAAAAGCCTCCAATTTTGTCAAAATTAGTTAGAAAGTAAGGGTAAACAACAGCCCAGAGCACAATAATATGGTGGTCGGCAAAAGAAAGAATGAAG
>NC_063213.1:1796059-2083559 GCF_020740725.1 Corvus hawaiiensis | reverse complement strand
CAGCCTGGGATAGTGGAAGGTGTCCTTGCCCGTGGCAGGGGGTGGCATGGGATGATCTTGAAGGTTCCTTCCAACCCAAACCATACCAGGATTCTCTAATTCCACGATAATCCCGCTGCAAAAGGAGGAGCTGGACAACCTCAGTTATCCCCCTGGCATAGGGAAAAGGGGATGGGAGGACATGGACTCATCGTCACGGGGCTGGAATGTCTTGTGAAGGCATTGCTGGTTCTGGCCTGCTTACTCACCGCGATGGCCCAGCTGGCATCTTCAGGGGCCACTTGAGTGTGTCAGGAGGGCTGGATTTAGAAACATGAGCGACTCCCAGAGCAGGCAGCCACCACAGGGAACAGCTGCACTCACCCACACGCAGAAAGGGCACATCCACGATGCTCCCATCCCAGAGAAGTCTGTGGAAAGGCATGAGGGGCCAGGAGGGAGCTTTGGAGGGATCCAGACTGGTCACACTTCTCAAATACCCCGCGTGTCACTTCTCCTGCTCTCCTTCCTGCTGTGGCCTCCATGGAAGAGGTTTGTCATGGCTGCAGGATGGGAACATCACCCTCATGGAGAGCAAACCAGAACCAGGCAAGGCTCCTTGTGGGGAAGAAGGTTTTGCGTAATTTTAGTGGAGGACACCAGTGCGTTTCGCCCCTTCCCTCTTTCCTCTCTGAACTCCCACTGGTAAACTCTGATTAATTTTCTGCTTCTGCAAATTTCAGCTGGAATCAGCTCTGGTGGGGCTGTTGTTGATCTTCCCCACTCACAATTTACTCACTCTCTGCCCCACTCATCGCCCTCTGCTCTCCAGGGATGGTACAGTGGGAGAAAGGCACAGCCTGCTTTTCCTGCTGTGCCCAGAAGGCCACTGGGAGGCTCACTGGGAGCACTGGGAGCACCAGTAAACCCCCACCAGGCAGCTCTGCAACCCTCCCCAAAGCCAGCCCTGGTGCGGAACACCCAGAGCACGTGAGAGACCCAGATACCAAAACACAACTCAACCTCTTCTGTCTTATTGAGGGGAAATTATCCAAATGCTGGGATTCTGGATTCCTGGGAGCTGGGGTGCTGGAGGCCAGGCTTTGTCATGGGCCTGTTCACTTGTGCCACACCATTCTGCTTCCCTTTTTACACTTTTAATGTCCCTGAAGACTGAGATCCATCTCAGCCGTGCCATCCCCACATCCAGGAGTCACAGCAGCACAAAGAGTGACGATTTGGGTCGATATCCACCTCGTCAGTGTGGGGAACGAGGCAGGAGATAGGCAGCACCTGGCTCGTGGTGTGACTCAGGGGCAGAACTGGTGACAAGGTGGCTTGTGGTGACAAATTCGTGTCCCCTCGTCAAGACAGGCCCAGCCGGTTTGGCTGTAGCTGCTGCCCAGACGTGGAGCTTGGCCCCACACTGGAGATGGGGTTTTTCACTGAAAGGATTCCACTTTGCCACCTCCCCCTGTCCAACCCTCCTTGGCTGCCCCCGGAGTCACGGAGACCCTAGAAACTCATCCCAGTGCAGACACCGGCCTGTGGAGGTGGCGTGAGGTCCTCCTGGAGCTGCCTTCCTGTGTTTGGGATCTGCTCTGGGCTCATCTCCAGAGAGCTGGAGCTGGCTGAGATGCCCACAGGCCGTCACCCCTTCCCTGGGCTCCGAAGAGGCACTGATAGCACTGAGCAAATCAGGGGCAAATTCGGGCGCGTTTCTCAGCTCTTCAAAGAGACGCCCTCAGCTGGGAGGGGGCAGCAGACATGAAAGGGAACAGCAGACATTTGACATTGCCTGAAACACCTCTGGCTGTGGTCGCCATGTGTCCAGGTTTTTCCATGTGTGACTGGAATTTTGGCTGCTCCTGGATTCCCATTTAAAAATTTCTGTGTGAGTGTGTTGTCCTGTGATCCCAGGGCTCCTAAGGGAAGTGGAGGAAGGATAAAAGCACAAAATCCAGTGCTGGAATGTCCCCAGGAGGGCAGGAGGGATCGCATCTTTCAGCTGGATGGAGGCAGAGCACCCAAAGAGCTGCACTGGGGTGCCCCAGACCTTTGGCAGAGCGGAGCGGATCCGCCGCGGGTGGTGACCCTTTCCTTCGGAATTTGATGTACAGGCTTCTACTTTTCTGCCACCTCACCCTGGGTGGGAAAAATGTTATTTTGAGGAGGATGTTGTTATTCCCTCTCGTGTTTTGTGTGCCCCCAGTCTTTTCCACAGGCGCCTCTGCTGACCCTTCCTTCCATTCCAGGCTCTGACAAACACGTCCTGGCCACCAGGGAGCTGCTTTAGGAGGGCAGTAGGTGACGAAGGCAGGGCTTGAACGGGTGGTGGTGGCTCTGCTCCTGCCTTTGTGACGTGCCTTTGTGCCAGCTGCACTCCTCTCCCTGGGATGGTCACTTCTTTAGGACAGGACACCTCTCCTGATAGGGCCTGAAAGACAGCGAGACTCGAGGAGGGATTTGGGGCTCTCTGCCACCTCTTCCTGCTCCTTTCCTCCATCTCCTGTCCCCCGGCCACCGGGATGAGGCAGAGCCACCTGCCCTGCCCGTGTCCCGCGGGAGAGGTGGGACTCTCACCCGTGTAGCTTTGGCCCACCTAGTGGTACAGCGGGAGAACAAACCTGGAGAGGGAAAAGGAGGGGTGAAAAACGCACCCAGAGCACGGGGATCTGCAGCACCGGGGCTCTGCTTCCCTTTCCCCACCCCAGAGGAGCTGGCAGGCACCAAAACAGGGAATATGTCCGTGCCCTTGGTGGAGACACAGGGTTTTCGGAGAACGGGTGAGTGGAAGGGTTGGAGGGACTTGCCCTGGAAGGTGGGGGGATGGACAGTGGGTGCTGCCTCTTCTCTGGCCTCCTCCGTGCGTGGCCAGTGCTCTGGGCTGGTGTCACCAGGCAGCTCTTTCCTGTCCCCTGCCCATCGACAGTGGCGACAACATCAGCCCGGCCTTGACCTGCCCTGGGGCAGAGCAGCTTCCCAGGCAGGCAAAACATCTTCTGTTGGCCATTGGGAATGACGGGGACGTCACCCAAGTGTCCCCTGGTAAGTGACAGCAGAAGGGAACTGACCATGGGACTCCAGTTCTGTCCGACTGCAGGAGAGTCCGGAAGTCCAAGAAGTCAGTGCCACGTCTTTGTCCAGATAAACACCCCCTGTCCTCATCCCTTCCTCCCAAACCCGCTGAGTTGGTCACTGCCATCCTTCACAAGTGTCCAAGGCCAGGTTGGACAGGGCTTGGAGCAGCCTGGTCTGGTGGGAGGTGTCCCAGCCCATGGTGGGGCGGGGGAAAACGAGGTGATTTTTAAGGTTCCTTCCATTCCTTCTATGATTCTGTGGCTCTGTGATCTTCTCCAGAACTTTCCACAACGTCTTGGGGTCGTGGCAAGGGGAACCAGTGCTTGGCTGATGGTGAGGGACACTTCTCAAGGTGGTCTCCACCAGCAAAGTCACTCTGTGGAGATCATCCTCTGAAAACGAGTGCTGCGGAGGATAATTTGGGATCTTCCTTATAGGATGAAATTTGGGGAAAACCAATTTATTTTGAAGGCAAATCAGAGTCCATAAGGAGCAGTCCTGCTTTTCTGGCACATTGAGAACTGCAGAATCATAGAGGAAATCACCCAAAATACGACCTGAGGATCCTGATCAGCGGCAGTTTTCCCCTCAGGAAATCCAATAAACGTAGACATGACCCGAGCCCTGCATGTGTAGTGTGTGTTTGCTCGTGTGGAATTTCTCCAGGCCAGATTCAGATTAAAAACCCATTAATCAGCGATGGAAGCTGATAATCTCGAGGGCCCCAAACCTGCTGTGAAGTGTACAAACAACCATTCATAGGAGGGTGGGTGCCACTGACGGAGGAAATGAAATCGTTCCAAGAGAATAATAACATTAATAATACTGCTACTAATAAATGTCACCTGCTTGCTTTGAGAGAAGCATTTTAGGGTCAGGTGTTTGGGCTCCTGGCGGGGCAAATCCTGCATCCCTTTCTGGACACATCCCTCTTGCCAAGTCTGAGCCTCTAAAGGGATGGCAGCTCGTTAAAGGTGCACGTGCAAAGGGGCTCAATTCCTTGTAAGTGAAGAGACTTTGGTGAGTGGAGTGAAACATCCTTTGAGGGTCCTCGTTTTCTGCCCCCCTTTAATTAACTATTTCATTAACTACCTTTGCCTAAATGCCCAAAATCCAGAAAGCTCAAGTCCAGCATTAATTGGAATGAGATGATTTTTAATGTCCCTTCCAACCAAAAATGTTCTATGATTTTATGAAGATTTCCTCCAAACTCTTAGAATAAAGATTGGCTTTAAAGTTGCAGTTTCTTTAACTCTGCTCCATCTGATTTCTCTTTATTTATTTTGAGGGTGGAGATATACATTGGATTAGGGGGAGAAAAAAGAGAGGAAAGCCAAGTGTTTGTGAGACAGAAAGAACAATAAGAGGAACAGTTATTTATTAAATCATGGATGCACTGATGTTGAAATTTTCTAATCCCTTTCTAACACCCAATTCAAATCACTCCCTTTCAAAGGGCTGGCCACACTCCTGCTGCAGGTGCAAACAAAGGAAAAAACAAATTTAAAATTTAAACCAGAATTTGATCCCTTTGTGAACTCGCTCCTAACCCCCCTCTTTGAAACTCAAGTGATAGCATCGCTTGAGATGAATGTTGGGATTCAGCCTCGTGTTTGCAAATCAATATGCATTTTAAACAGGGATTACTCTGGGCTGCTGACAAGCACTGGACTGAAAAACTGCCCAGACTGGAGTGTCTTCTCTTCAGCCACAGAGCAAGTTAATTAAGATACATTAAAATCACTAATAGGAACGTGGGGTACAATTTGAGAGCACAGGAGCATCTGCAGTTACTGCCTGATATTGCAGCAGTGCCTTGGTCAAGGTCTTCAAACCTTTTAAATGGGTTTTAAAACTGCAGAGTGTTAATTTTTTTTAAGGTTAATTTTTTTTTTGCATTAGTTTTTTTTTAAAAACGGCCTCATGAGAAATATCACAACGGCAAAGTTGTGGTGGCATGGTGCACCCACAGGACGGGGAAGGGGAGCTTGGAGGGGGCCAGAGCTCTGCCACGAGGTGGGAAATGGTGAGATAAGAAATAATGAACAATGAAATAAATAATGAGCAATGGAATATCTCCCACGCACCCCAAAATTCACTGTCAGGGGCTGGCTGAGGGTTGCCGGGTGCTTTGCTGCAGGAGATTCTCCTGCCAAGAGAAAAAGACTTCTTGCAAAATTAGTGGGAAGAAAAGATCTGCCTGCACCCAGGGGAGGAAGAGACCAGAAGGATTTGGCTGAGACAGTTAAAAAAACCCACAAAACCCCACCAAGGTGCTAAAACCTCAGTCAAGTGAGGTGTTGACAAAGGATCCCAGTTGATAAATAAACAGAAAGGAGCTCTCCCTTGCAAAGCCTGAATGACAAAGAGCGAGATCCAGGAGCTGGAGAGTGTCCCGCACCATTTTCATCACAAAAGCTGATGGTGGGGGGCAGGTTTTAACACGGCAACAAGTCTGACTTTCTCTCCCTTTCTCCCTCCTTTTTTTTTTTTTCCTTTCCTTTTTTTCCCCCCCCCCGCCCCTCCCTCTTATAAACAGAGAGGACAAGAGGTCATATCCCCGGGGTTTAAAGAGCCACTTCTCCCCCTTCCAGGGAGGGTGGATGTTCTTTCAGCCTGTTTACAAATTAGTCAAAGTTATGATGTCTTAATGCACTTGCCGGGTGGCCACCTGTCCCCAGCTCCCTTCTGGTGCCTTTACTTCGTGTGCAGGAGTGACACCTGCAGATGGTTTCTGGCCCAGCATCCAAATCCACAGATTAAAATGGGGCAAAACGCCACGAGTCGGGTTCCTTGCTGCGGTGTAAGGAGTGGGGGAGGCCAGCGCCTGGGTCTGCAATGTCCACCAGATGATTTGGGGAAGGGCTGAGCTCCCAGGCAGGGACCTTGATGGATTTGGTGCTGCTCATTCCTAGGGCGGAATGAATTTAAGTTGAAAGAAGGTTTAGATTCGATATTAGGGAGAAATTTTTGGCTGTGAGGGTGGGGAGGCCCTGGCACAGGTTGCCCAGAGCAGCCGTGGCTGCCCCTGGGATCCCTGGAAGTGTCCAAGGTCGGGCTGGACAGGGCTTGGAGCAACCTGGGATAGTGGAAGGCGTCCTTGCCTGTGTCAGGAGGGTTGAAACCAGATCACCTTTCAGGCCTTTTCCAGCCCAAACCCTCCTATGGTCCTCTGTTTCTACTGAGGGAATTTTGCCATGGAATTTGGAGCATTTGGAAGCAAAAGCTGGGGCTGCATCTCTCTGCTTTGCTCCCAGCCTCGTGTTTACAACACCAAAACCAAGCCCACATCCTCCCGTTCATCCCGCTGCTTTAGGAAGCTGTTTCCAAGCCCTGGGCACGAAGCAGCGTGGCTTTAGCAGCACGAAGTTCAGTGGGAAACGCTGCTACTGGTGCTCGGTGCACCTTCTCCCTTCCTCTGTGGGCTCCCTGATAAGGGCTGAGCTCCCTTTTCTCCCGGGGGAAAGGAGGCAAATGCACTAATAAGGGTTTTTTTTTCCCCTCCCCTACCTGTGCCCTTATTTTCATACAACTTAATCTCCCCGAAACTTTTATCTTCCTGCCAGCGTGGGCTGGGATTGAAGGGGTTCAGAAGTTGGAGGGGAGGAAACGAGCGGATGGAGACGCTCGACATAATCAGCTAAACCAAGTTTCCCAAGGAAACCAGACTTCAAATGCTTCACAAGTCTTAGGAGCTGCTTACAAATCCCAGTCATGAGCCAGAACCCCCGGTGCCAGGCACTGCACGAACATATTCCTGCACACAATCCTTTCCCCAGGCCAGTGCTGAGGAGTTTAAAACGAGGAGTTTAAGGCACGTCGAGGTTGGCAAGCGCCCGCTTTTCAATATGAATGTGGAGCAGCTCCCTTAATGTGGGTTGGATTTGGCTGCAGTCTGCAAGGGAGCAGAGCTGGGCTCTGCTGGAGTTGGTTTTTTTCATGGGAATGGCAAGGAAATCACAGGGCTTGATGAACTTTGCCTCTTAACAGCCCTACTTGGCTTCGGTCCTGCCCAGAAATCCTGTTGGCTCCATGGAGTAAAGAGGGAGTAAAATCTGCAGGGCTTGGCCCCATTGGCAGCTATGTAATTCAAAAAAAAATTTTAATAGATATATATATATATATATTTTTTTTTTTTAAAGAAAAAAAAAAGATTATACTCTTCCTCTGCAGGTAGAAAAAGTGCTTGGGTCTTCACAGGGCACTGGGTCACACACGTGCCATTGCCCTGCTGGTCTCACACCAGGGATGAGCTGGTCCAGAGTCTGGAAAATGCCTTTACTCACCAAGGCAAGTGTTAAATCCTGGAGCTGCAGTGGGACAAAAAAAGGTTATTTCTCCTTTTAGGCACTGGTTGAGCTCCTGCAGAACTTCCCAGGAATCAGTGGACAGGAGGAGAAAGGAACTTCCGTGGCAGGAAGGGACTGCACAGTGTCGGGGATATTTGGGTGAGTTCAGAAGTCCTGGCTCTCCTGGGAGGATTTGGCCCATCTTTTCCCAACCCTGCTTTTCCCAGAAAAGGGAGTGCTGTGCTCCCGTCCCTGAGTTTGGTGGCACCACTGCCTGAACTGGAGCTGGATCTCCAGCCAGCGGGTAGGGAAGCCCTGCAGGCGGTTCATGGATGGAGTTCATCTCTGTGAGATGTTTCCCCATCCTCTCCTCACCTTCTGTCCCCCTCAGTGGACTCCTGGGAGCTGAAGTTGCACAAATCTGACTCTGTAAATTTGGAAGACATCAAGAAATTTGAGCTCCAGACATCAGGAATCAGCTCCTTCTGCCTCTGCTTTCTTCTCCCAGAGCTCGTAAGATTCTAAGGAATCAAATACATGTGGAGTCACGAGTTACTTTCCAGTCTCTGAGCTTTTAAAAATAGGTGGGGAAGGGGGTTTCTGAAATGTTTTGCCCACCATGAAATTTGATGTATATTTGCACCAGAAGCTGTTGTGTTGTGAATAAACCCCAAAATACCATCAAATATTGAGGTATTTGGTAATTTAATTGGGAGATGCAGACATTTGGGGCCGCAGTGCCTGAAATGGAGAGACTGCCAGGTATGTTCAGGTGGGGTTGGCAAGCTTGGTCCTAAAGAATGCAAATTTTCTGAAATATTTTTATTTTTGGAAGAAAAATCACAGTTTCAATGACTCCTTGAAGCTCTTCTGAAGAGCAGGAGAATGAGGCCATTGGGACAGGTCCCCACCAGCTCAGTGTGGCCAGTTAAGGGAAGGTGTGGAGGAGCTGCTGCTGCGAGAGGACAAGAAGCCACCTTGTCCAATTCCTTTTTGTCACATGTCCCCACCCAGGGGCTGCCTTCCAGCAGAACCTGGACACTTCCCAAAATCACAGGAGTTGGGGGAAACCTCTGAGATCATTGAGCCCAAAGCTTAACCCTGCACTGCCGTGTTCACCACGAATTCCCAGGTGCCGCTTCCTGCGGTTTTGGACGCGGCAAACCCTGGAACTCCCTTGGCCGTGAGGGACAGGGAGTTTTTAGGATGGGGGGAGGAAATGAACTCTCGAGAGCTTTGCACCCTCAACCACCACAGCACAACTCCTGAGCTGGTCTCGACCTCAGGTTTTTAGGGTTTACCTGAAAATCCTTCTCAGGGCTGTTGTCCATCGTGGGACACCTTCCACTATCCCAGGGTGCTCCAAGCCCCAATGTCCAGCCTGGCCTTGGACACTGCCAGGGATCCAGGGGCAGCCACAGCTTCTCTGGGCACCCTGTGCCAGGATCTCACCACCCTCAGAATGAAGAATTTCTCCCTAATATCCCACTTAAATCTACTCTCTTCCATTTTGAAGCTATACCTTTTGTCCTATCACTCCAGGCCCTTGTAAATAGCCCCTCTCCCTCTTTCCTGACACCTCCCTTCAGGTCCTGGAAAGCCACAATGAGGTCACCCCAAAGCTTTTCTTCTCCAGGCTGAACAATCCCAATTCTCTCAGCCTTAACACCAATGACATCCCAAAAAAACTACACCACCACAACTCCCTGGAAGGATGAAAACATCCAGCAAAGTGAAAAAAAAAAAAAAAAAAAGGCTTTTCAAGCATTTTCAAGCTTTCTGTGTCATCTTGGATGTAGACTTGGCTTCTCACCTCCTTTAGACTGAAGGGTTGCCATGGACTATGAATATGGGAGGGATTCTCCAGGGTTCAGGGTGATCATGGCTCATGGAGAAACCAGCAGCTGGCCAGAATTAAAAAAATTGGCAAAACCAGCAAGAAATCCCTGAATTCTGCTGAGAGAAATAGAAAGATGAAGAGATGGGAAGAGCAGGAAAAAGGAAAGGAGGACCAGAGGGAAAATGCCACTTTTGGTTAAAGTCGAGGAAGAAGGAATCACCCAAGTCCTATTTGGTTAAAAAATAGGTGATGGACGTGGAAGCAAAGTGGTAAAAAAACCTCGTGATGGTTTAGGCTAAATTAAATTGGGGTTTAATTATCACTGTGCAAATGAGACTGGCTGATGTCACCAAGCACAGGTGGCAGGTGATGTTGCCTTTGAAGAACCCGGGTTGGTGGGCACCACGCAGGGTTTCTGCTCCAAAAAAAGCTGTGTCCTTGATGGACAGCTCCCTGTGCAGGGATGATCCCCCAAAAATAGAGAAATGGAGTCAGAATAGATCTAGGAAGAAAATGGGAATAAGGCTGGGGGTACCTCGTGAGATTGGCTAAATGTGAAACTGTTCAGCTCCACTCACCCTCTGTCAAAACAGAAAAGGAAGAGAAAGAGAGGCAGAAAAGAGGAGCAGGTTAAAAATATCAGGGGCTCTTTGCTGAGGGGTGGTGAGTAAGAGCTGCAGACAAAATGAACAGCAGAGAAATCAGTCAAGAAGCTGTAATTTGTTCTGACTCACGATCCAGCCCAACGGAATTAAAAGCAATGAAATGAAAACCGGTCAAAGCAGCCACTTCTCTACAGATGGCTGATGATTAAGCCGAGCAACTCACTGCCACAAGACAGCTCGGGGTTCTAATAATAAAAGAACAAACCCCAGAAGCAGTGAAAAAGCAGTTTGATGCTTTGATAAATCAAATCATTCCAGATTTTGTTTTGGAGAAGTTTAATAACACCTCCAGCATGGCTTGGAGTCTCCGGGTTGGGCCTTTCATCCTCAAGGATGTCCAGCCTCAGGTCTGGTCCCTGCTGGGTGTGGGGCTGCTCTGTGATCCCAAAGTGATGGCACTCGATCCCAAGTGCCAAAATCACAGCTAAAATGCAGGAGATCTTGCAAATAAATATGATTTTCTTCCCCCCACGCTCAGTGCATGAGCATTCATTGGTCACCAGGGGTAATTATAGAATATTAATGGGTATTACACTCAAAATTAAAACCCCACATCCCAGATGAGCACCTGCTGTCCTGTGCCCATCTCATGGGCACCCTCAGAGAGGTCCAGTCTCAGCTTCTGTTAAAATCTTGGGGATCAGACCATCCCCCAAAAATTGCAATAAAATTCCTCCACACCTCAAAAATCAAAAATTAGAAAACTGACAAGACCAAATTAGTGAATAATTTGTTTTCCCCAAGGATTGTGTTACTTGGTGATATTTGGGCAGGAAAATGCAATAATTGAAAATCACATTGAGCCATATAATTTTGGAAAAAGCCTGATTTTTCACACTGTTATTAGGGTAGGCCCTTACAGTCCCAAGCACCATGGCAGCCTTGCTCTGTGGGACAGGTTGGGAATGTTTTTTCCAACTCCTCTTTAGAGTCTGATGAATTTTGAAAACTTTGTCTCAGGTTTTTCAAGAAAAACTTGCAGAATGGGAGGAATGTCCTATGACTGCACAAAAAGTTTATTTTTAAGATGTTTTCCTCCCTTTTCCAGGGCTGTCTGCAGGGCAGTGACCACCACCATTGCTTACAGCGCTGCCCTTGCAGAGGAGATGGGGAGTGGGTCCCTTCCTTCCCCCTCCTCCTCTCCATCCCTCAGGATGCTTTAGCCAACACCGTGGACAACATCCTCTCTGCTTCCCAGGCCCTGGGATGCCCACTGGGGATCCCAGAGAAATCCCACTGGTTGTAGAGCTGGGGAAACCAGTGCCAGACACCAAGGACCAATCCAGGAGAGGACCTGTCGGGGTCTGTGGATGTTCTGTGTCCGGAGGGACACAGCCTCGTGCTGGATGTGCCTCCAGCACCTCAGGCCAGCTCTCCAAAGATGTCCAGGTGTGGACACCCAAGGAATGACGTTCCATGGGTTCCTCCACGTCCTGAGGCCCACATTCTCACAGGCATCTCTACAGCACCTGAGGCTTTTTTCCCCTCAGGAGATAAATACACGTGGTGAGAGTGCAAACATTGGGTCAACCATAATTGACCAGAGTAGTTGATTACCTCCTTTAATTGCTGTCGCAAATTAAGCCCAGTTAAGGGCTCTCCTTGGAAATGATCTTGTGGGACATCACTCAGAGCAGCAACGGGTCCCTTTCTGTCCTGGAATGAGAATTTTTTCCTCACCTTGTCACAATGTTAATTTTTTATTTTGCTGGCTTTTGTTATCATGGAATCCCAGAATGGTTTGGGTTGGAATGGGTTGGGCCCTAAAGACCATCCCATTCCACTCCCTGCCATGGCCAGGAACACCTTCCACTATCCCAGGTTGCTCCAAACCCCGTCCAGCCTCGCCTTGGACCCTCCCAGAAATCCAGGGGCAGCCACAGCTTCTCTGGGAAATCCACTCCAGCCCCTCACAGGGAAGAATTCCTTCCCAAAATCCCATCTAAATCTCCACTCTCATCTTGAAGCCAGTCCCCTTTGTCCCATCATTGCTTTGTGTCTCCTCTCCTTTTGCAAGGAGGATAAAAGTGGAAATCATTTTTTAATTGTAAATTAATTATGGGCAGGGTGTTTTTCCCCTCACTGTCTTGCAGCAGCGAGTTCCACCGATGAACAATGTGTGGAACACCGAAGCGTAGGAACATCTCTCAGGTAGGGATGGGAACAGCACTGAAACCTTTTAGCCACTGGCTCCCAAACTGGCAACCACAAACTTGTCCTTCTCACCCTTGGCTGCTCCTCACCTGTCAAGAGCTGCCAAATGTAAACGGCCACCGCCATCTAGTGACCGTGGAACAGCTCCCAGCTCCCGAAAATTCCTTTTCTGGCTTGCTGAGAGGCAATCACGATGGAAATGAGAAATGAGATGAGCGCCTGGCCTCAGGTGAAGAACTTCAGCTTAAACGGAGTCACGGGCGAAGGCATTTTGTTGTCCCTTCGTTTGGCATTTCCGGAGCAGGTGGGAAGGGAATCTGAACTTCACCAAAGCGTCCCTGGGATTTTTAGGGTTGGAGAAGCCTTCTGAGATCATAAAACCCAAGCAGTAACCCAGCACTGCTGTGTTCACCACTAACCCACGTCCCCACACGGCTTTTGAACACTTCCAGGGATGGTGACTCCTCCACTGCCCTGGGCAGCTGTTCCAGTGCCTGACCACCCTTTCTGGGAAGAATTTTCCCCCTAATATCCAATCTACACCTCCCCTGGCCCAGCCTGAGGCCGTTCCCTCTCCTCCTGTCCCTGTTCCCTGGGAGCAGAGCCCGACCCCCCCGGCTGCCCCCTCCTGTCAGGGACTTGTGCAGAGCCACAAGGTCCCCCCGGAGCCTCCTTTGCTCCAGGCTGAGCCCCTTTCCCAGCTCCCTCAGGAATTCTCCAGCCCCTCCCCAGCTCCATTCCCTTCCCTGGACACGCTCCCTGCCCAAAAAGACCCTAAAATCTGCTGTTCTGCAGTGCCCAGCCAGAGATCCCCGGGCTGGGGCTGGGGCTGTGCTGGGAGAGGTCTCGTTTGCCAGAAGATGGCACTGGCTCTCCATGGAGCCGCCTGTGGAGCAGCAGGTGCATCCCAATCCATCCCAGCTGCTCCAGCTCCTCAGCTTGCCTTAAAACTCATCCCCAATTTGCTCCTTCCCAGGGATCCCGCAGGTTTGGGGTTTCTCAGGAGCCCCAAGGGCAGCTTTATTCCCACCCAGGTCCTGGAATTCGCAGCTTTTCTCACAGAGCGAGTGCAGACCATGCAGGGTGGATTCCTCACTTGTAAATGTATGGAAAAGCCCCTTTTTTTTCCTTCCTGCAGCGTTTCGCTCCCTCGACTCAAAGCCTTGTTTCCCAAGGAGAAAAAGCACCTGGAGTAAGTGTAATCAGCTTGTAATCAGATTATTTTATTTAATTGCTGTTTATCTCTGCACTGGAGATGTTAATCTGCCTTTCCAGCTTCTAGAAGCCCACAGAAATCATGGGAGAAGTGGAAGACTGAGGGTTTTTATCTTGACATAAATGGCCAATTTTGATTTTAACGTGCTTTGGAGCTCCCTGTGCTCCGGGTCGGCTTCGTGGCCAATAGATGGGGCCATTTCCAAACTCTCCACCTGGAGATCCCTCAGAGCAGCTTCTCCCAGTGCCCACAGCAAGGTGGCTCCGGAGTCTCCGGGATGAAGTTTCCATGGGCTGTGCTGAGGAAAAGGTGTCAGGAGAAAGGTCAGTGGAAAAGGTCTTGGAAAACACCAGCAGGCAGGCAGGAGCAAATCTCCAACAAATCCCGTTCCTCCCATGATGAAACCTGCCAGTTCTGCCAAAAAAACCTGGAAAAACTCCCCAAGGGCAGTGTTGGTTCCTCAGAGGAGCAGCAAGGCTTTCCCAGCCTGGAGAACAGCACAGGTTTTTCCCAACCTTTTCCACGCCCATCAGGACCATCCTCTCTGTTCCTGAACTTTCCGCTTGTGGGGATACAGGACTTCTCTGTGCCTTGAGAAAAGCCAGTTATTAATAATTTAGTGAGCCATGGCACTTTGAGGAATCACAGGTTTCCCAGACTGGGGATCTGGGACCAGCGAAGAATCCATCAGAAAGACAGAAAAAACCCAATTTTTTCCTCACATTTGGAAAAGCAGAAAAAATGGAGAAACACTTGTTGCAGAGGCAAATAAGAGCCCTTCTTTTACTCCGTCTTCATCACTTTTAATCCCTTGCGCCTTAAGACCTCAACTTGTAAAAAGCAAAATAAAGGTATTCAACCTTTTACAGCAGGAATTTTCCTGCTGATTAATAATCCTTAAATATTATCCAGTTGCCAAGTGGAAGGGAGCAGTGCTGGCACTTGCTTTGGCCTGCCTGGGACCATCCTGTGTGTGGATTTCATGGCCTGGGCTGCTGAGCTCTTACTCACGTCCTGTGGGAAGGAGAGAAAGCCCCCAAACCAGAGTGAAAAACCCTGAACATCAAAGGAAAGCCCAGCAAGCAGCAGTTTTAGCCCAGGACAAGGCTGAGTCACGCAGCCATAAGCCAGCAGCACAGGTAAGATCTAGTCCTGGAGTTTTACAAGGCTACTGCCAGTCACGCTTGGAATCACAGAACATCCTGAGCCAGCAGGGATCCACGAGGATCATGGAGTCCAGATCCTGGTCCTGCACAGGACAACCCCAAAAATCACACTGTGGTTTAATAAGGGACCTCTAGGGAGAAAATACCCCAACTCTGCACCGTAGGAAAGGCTGTGTTACCCCAGTTCTTCTCTCCCATCAGTCCCCATGTCCTTCACCTTCCCCAAGGCCAACTGGTTCACCCAAAACCCTCTTCCCAAATTTTAGGCTCCTCCTATTGCTTCAGGCCCAAGCACCGGTTTTGAGTAGCAAGGCCACCTTCAGCACCTAAACCTTCATTCACCACAAAAGCTGCTGCTGGAGACTTATCCCAGCGTTTTCCAGCTTGGCCTGCCAGTCCCAGGCTTTGCTGCAACTTGCAGGAGCACTTAAACTTTCAGCGTGGCTTTGCTTCAAGACAGGACCTGAAGGAAGGATGGACGAGGTCCAGCCTGTGCTGGAAGTGCCAGCGAGCCTTGGCCGCCTCGCACATACTTTGGAGGATTTAAAACGAGTGCTTAAATGAGATGGGAATTACTTTTATCTGCCCAGCAGCCCAGGCCAGCAGGAACACGCTCCTGGGAGCTGCACACGCCTTTTTGGCTTCTGAGCGTGCCCCAGTGGAGGAACGCAGGGCACGCGGGATCCTCCCTGCAGGAACCCCGAGTGCTGCAGCCTCTCCTCCAAGTGGGACCACACAGAGCTGGGGACACCCACGGCAGCCCCTCCTGCCGCCACCGTGGTGCTCTGGAGACCCTGCCTAGCCCCAGCCTAACTAGGACGGGTTGGGACTGCAGTTAGTGATAATTGCAGAAAGATGGAATCATGGAATATCCTGAGTGGGAAGGGACCCACAGGGATCATCAGTCCAGCCCCTGGCCCTGCACAGACACCCCAACAATCCCACCCTGGGCATCCCTGGCAGCGCTGTCCAAACGCTCCTGGAGCTCTGGCAGCCTCGGGGCCGTGCCCATTCCCTGGGGAGCCTGGGCAGTGCCCAGCACCCTCTGGGGGAAGAACCTTTCCCTGATCTCCAACCTAAACCTCCCCTGACACAGCTCCAGCCATTCCCTGGGTCCTGTCACTGTGACAGAGAGAAGAGATCGATAGCTGCTCCTCCCCTTCCCCTCAGGAAGAAGCTGTAGCTGAACGATCCAGGCTGGTGGGGATCTCAAAAAGTGTCTGGTTGTGGATGTGAGACCCTTGTTTGGCCTGGAGGTGGGATGCAGAAAGAATGTGGGCATGGAGGGAAGAGAAGACCTGGGCTCATGAAAGGGGATTAAGAGGGGCTTGTGCGAGGTGATCCTGATGATCTTTGTGTTTTTCTCCCTCACTGCTCTTTGCCGGGCTCAGGCTCACATGAACAACCACCACTGTGCTGAGGAAGCACAAAGTCTCTCAGCAGATCACCCCAAGGAGACCCCAGCACCTGCTCTGGGTGTCCTGTGCCTTGCCCAAGTCTTACCCACACCAATCACAAGTTTGAGAGCGGGGCCATGCTGAGAGCGGCCGAGTGGTCAAGGGGCCTCTCTGCAGGCGATTTGTGTCCTTTCCGTCACTTCTTTCCTGCTGAACCCAGCACTTGCCAGTTTGAAGCATCTCAGTGTGACAAAGCTGCACCTCCTGCACCCACAGAACCACCTGAAAATGGTGCCAGGACCTGGGACCCCACTGAGCTTGGGTGAGGAACCATCTCAGGAGGGGATGGTGGCAGGGGATGCTTCACTGCTCAGCCCCTGAACTGTGGCCTGCTCTGTGTGAGTGCTGACAATGATTTACAGGCCAGGAGAGCTCTGCATGCCCACACACACTGCCAGGGGCCAAAATGCCCTTGCAAACTGCGGCTACACGCCCTGGGAGCGGGGCAGGGGATGGGTTCTGCCTCTCCATCCAGTGCCACCATGTGAGAGGAGAGCAGATTGCTTCCCTCGTGCTCCTCGTGGAGGTCTAGGAACAACCAAAACAGGGCAGAGGAGGGTGGTGGGCACTCAGCTGCAGGAGGAACCTGGGGTGAACCCTGCCCACCAAACAGGGCATCGAACCTGCATCAGTTTTAGAGTATCTCACTGCATCTGGAGCTCAGGTGTGCCAGGCTGCTCACAGCACCGCCTGTGCTTGCCCAAAAACCCGAGGTCTGAGCCAGGATCCTGTGCCACTAAATAAACCAAGCTGGAGCATGGACAAAGCCCACCCAGACACCCCCACGGTGTCCCCGCTCCAAACAGGGGGGCTGCCCCAAACCGGCTCCTGAGAAATTAATTTTACCTTAAAATACTCTGGAAAATAAGAGATCCCATCCAAAACCCCAAAGTATTCATATCCATATACAAATAGACAAACTCTACACCTTGCTCCAGATGTGCACAAGGTTCAGGCAACCACAAAAACCTTGGGAAAGTATTCCCAAGCAAAAACCACCCGACGTGTGACTCGTGCCCACAGCCCAGTGTCCTGATATGACTATTTTGGAGGCACATAAACAAACCTGAGTGCCCGGCAGCTCCAGCACACAGACCAGAACATTTTTCTGCTATCCTGGCCTCGGAAATGGATTCAAAAAAGCCAGAAGATGAAGGAGAGTAAAAGTAATGTGGAGATAAACTGGAAATCAGTGATCAGGGTGCCTCTCTGGCAGCTGGGGAAGGAAAGATGCAAATGCAGAGCCACACTTGGTTTGCGGCTCCTTCCAAGGTCAAATTCCGCTTCTCGTTCCAGGTCCAAGCTGAGGGCATCAGACAAAGATGTGCAAGTTATCCAGCCCCTTGTGGACCTCTGGGAGCCAGGAACCTCCCAGAACAAGGCTTTGCTGAATCCAGCAAATTCAGGGAAGTTTTCCTCACATTTGGGCCATTCCATGTGGCTCGAGGGGGTCCAGACATGAGCAGGAGAAAGGCAGTCCAAGATCACTGGAGGGATTGCCCACGTGTTTGGTGAGGGGGTCAGACCCCCCCCAGACCATAATGAAACCTTAGATTTCCTCTCACATGGAGACCCCAAATCTCAAATCAGCTGCCTTAGTGTTTAATGTTGTCCGAGACACTGTGGGGCATCGAGGACATCCACATGAGCCTGACCTGCAGGACATCAAACCTCTTGGATGTCTGCATCCAGGTGGGAAGGCAGCTGGAGGCCGGTGGGGCATCCCACGGAGGATTTTAGATGGCAGGAAGTCGCTGTGGATAAACCCCACTGTGCCTCGAGGTGCAGACACCAAGATTTAGATGTTTCAATGTGCATCCAAATCCCACTTTTTCGAGGTTTGGAGGTTCATCCAAAGGCTTCCTGTGGCCAGCAGAGCTTTAGGGGCAGTGGTGAACGAGGAGAAAACAGCCAAATGGGTGAATTTCTGGCACCGGGGACCTGGGGGTGCTTTTCCACCCTCCGCATCCTTTTCTTGGGCATGAGCTCTGGCACCAGGAGTCTCCTAAACAGTCATGAGCTGCCCTGGGCTGCTGCCAGAGTCTCCTTTGGCCACAGACCTGAGAGCCCCAGAGCTCAGGTTTTATTGGGAAGTGATAAAATAAAACCATTTGCTGCAGGAACATTCAGAAGGGGAATCCCCAAGGATCAATGTCAGGAGTTTTACCCAAGCTGGTTTTGCAGGGATCACCTGGTCAAAAGCAATGGCTTTGTAAAGGACTGGGAGTTTAAACCCTGAAGCTTTTTATTTAGCTGAAAATTAGTGTGGCAAACAATTTAGAGCTGCTGGAGAGAGAAACCTGGCTGGGGACAGACCTACTGGTTGCTTTTATTGGTTTGCAATGATCTGTGCTGGGCATTTTTGGGGATCATCAGCCTCTCCCTTCCCTGGAACAGCCAGGAATTTTTTTGTTAGGATGGTGAAAAGGAGACAAAAAAGCTTTAAAAGAGTGAAATGAGGAAACTGGAGACTGGCTACAAGAAGCAGCAGAGTGATCTGCAGGGAGGACTGATATAGAAACGACTGATGGATGGCCAGATCACAAATTTTCTGTACCTTGCAGATTTCATCAGCAGAAAAGGAGTTGGGATTTGAATTGAAACTGAAGTTCATGGGCTGGACCCTCGGAAAAAGGACAAGTGGCCTCACAAAATGTAGCTGGTCAGACTGGAGAAAGCTCCTGTGCCTCTCATCTGCTGCTCCGTCCCTGGAAGTGTCCAAGGCCAGGCTGGAGCAACCTGGAATCGTGAAAGGTGTCCCTGCCCACAGCAGGGAGTTGGATGATCCTTAAGGCCCTTCAAACCCAAGCCACTCTGTGATTTTGTACCAGCCATTAATGTGCCTTTAAGGTCCTCCTCGGACAGGTTTTTCCTGGATTCCCAATGGAAAACATCAGCCTGGCAGCAAAGGCTTGAAATCAAAGGAATTAAAGCACAGGTGTCTTCCAGGGGATGAGATCCCAAAGGCTGGAGGGTTTGTTGGGATTGGATGGAGAGGAGCTGGGCACAAACAGAGGGGACAAACAGGCAGGTGTGGACTGTGTTTATTTTAAATAGGTTAATTTTTTGTGCTGGCGATGGTTTTTTGTGTTACTTTGCATTTCTCTCATGTCAGCTTTGTCTTTGCTCCCTTGAGTAAAATACTCTTTGTTATTCTGCCACTTGCCGTGGTGAATTTTAGCTCCTGAGTGAGTTTTCTGGGTGTCCTGAGGTTCCTGGAGTTGGAAGCCAGGCTGGTGATTTCTGAGTGACCCCTCCACGCCCGAGCCCTGTCCCTGCTGCTGCCAGCCAGGCCTGCAGACAGGTCACACTAATGTTTAACTCCAGCCTGTGTCACTGCATTCAGAGCCTGTTTTCCCTCCCCTCTGGACAAGTTTATTCCCTCTGCTCCCAGCAGTGCCAGTGGATACAGTGACCCCATCACCTCTCGGTGTCCCCTACACCAAACAAGGCTGTCCCTCCACTGCCCTTCACAGGGCATCTTCTGAGAGCTCTTTTCATCTCAGCTCCTGGGCTCTGACCCTCTCCAGGGGGGCCACATCCTTCCTTGGAGCAGAAGAAAGGATTTTTGTTAGGAAGAACAGGTGGATTCCTGTGCTGGGATGAGGATGAGGTCCTGAAACAGGTCAGATTCAGGGCTGTGGGGTGAGAGGGCTCTGACTTCCTGTCCCTGAGCAGAAGAAAAGCCATCTCTGTTATCCTTTGATGGCGGATTTGCTGCGTTATCTTCCACTTGCAAGGTTGGATATTTCGGTCAGGGCAGTGAGATTACCTTTATGACTGATGGTTATGATATGGTGATTATGATTATAATGATTTTATGTTTTATTATTATCTATAGTTGTAATTATTAGTATGATTATTATGGTTATGTATTTTATTATATACTATTGTCATCTTTGGTATGGTTATGATTGATGATTATTGATGATGATGATGATGATACCAGGTTATTATCATCATCTGCAGTACTGTGCTGTGGGCATTGTCCCACAGGCTACGCCAGGAATGCAGAAACCTCTGGCACAAGGGCACATGGAGAAGTTCCTGCCTGGACCCATGGCAGAAAGATCCCTGCCAGCTCAGGCTGGCTGTGTTTATCTCAGTCTAATTCCTCGAGGAGAAACATGTCCCATTCCCCCTGATTTTAGAACCTTCAGCACATTTCCCCCCCTGGAGACAGGGACTAATTCCTGCTGCCGATCCTCTTCTCCAGCCTGGTGGCCACGACCTCTCCCCAATCATCCTGTGCAACGTTTGCTGCTTAACAACAACAAAACCAGCTCAATGACAAAAGAATCCGGTGCTGGTGGAGCCTCTCCAGGTGGGGAGGGAACCTGCACTTCAAAGCTTACTCATCCCTGCCCTGGAAGGCTGGAAGTACTTCCCAACTTCCTCCGGGGAGGAACAAACACTCCAAGTGTTTGCAGACCATTCTCCTCTTGCCTCTCTCCTTCTGGGATGATGACAAAAAGTCAAGGCCGTCGTTCCTGGAGTGGACTTGAAGAGTGTTGACCCTGCTGAGTCACACGGATCTCAAGGCTGCTGAGGGCAGTCCTGTGTCTGCTCTCTCAGCCCTGAGTGGCTGAGATGTGACTTTTTCCCTCTCGGGTGTGGTTTCTCGGTGTTGGGCGGCCGGGCTGTGTGTTTTAGGAGATAGGAGAATTGCTATATCCTGCTCAGGGTGATGGGAATGGATAAAGGGGAGTTGTAAAGGACATGTTCCCAGTGTATTGGGGTGGTGTTTGCTCCTATCAATTCCCTGTGGGAAGGCACAGATGCTCTGGAAGTGACCATCTCAGGGGAGTGAAGTGGGATGCTTAGTTTTGATTACGTGTGGAATCAAACTCCTGTCAAATTAGGGTGAATCATAGAATCACAGAATATCCTGAATTTGAAGGGACCCACAGGGATCATCCAGCCCAGCTCCTGGCCTCACACAGGACACCCCAACAACCCCACCCTGGGCATTCCTGAGGGCATTGTCCAAACGCTCTTGGAGCTCTGGCAGCCCCAGGGCCGTGCCCATTCCCTGGGCAGCCTGGGCAGTGCCCAGCACCCTCTGGGGGAAGAACCTTTTCTTAAACCCAACCTAAACCTCCCCTGGAACAGCTCCAGCCATTCCCTGGGTCCTGTCACTGTCAGAGAGAGAAAAGCTCAGTGCCTGCCCCTCCACTTGGGCTGAAAGTGCACATTTGTCACTGCCACACAGAGATGTTCAGGTCAGGATGAAATAATGAAGTTTGATATTTACTGAATACACTAAGGGAGAATATTTGACCCAGAGGCTCCTTCCTTGACACTGGCAAACTCTGATTTCTCATATGGATGAGTCCAGGTGGCCAGGTAGGTGTCCCCAGGGACACAGCAGATGTGGTGCTTGGGGACACGGTGCCAGTGCACCTGTGGCAGAGCTGGGCGAGTGGTTGGGCTTGATGATCTCAGAGGGTTTTCCAACCTTAATAATTCCTGGAATTCACATTGAAACAGTGAATGTCTTGGGGTGACTTTATGATGTGTATCCCCTAGCACTGCTCTATGCCCAGAAATTAATTTTGTGCCTTTCTGCACCTGTAAACTGACCCTGAGAGGGGGGAGAGGAAAAAAACCCGAGCAAATTTCTGAAAGCAGTTGTTCAAGGACACGGACACACACTCCTCTGCATTCTCCTGCTGCAGCAGCAAGAGCAGAGGAAGCACCCTGCTTGCTTTCCAGCCAAGCTTTCGGCTCCTCTTCTCTGGAGGGAGACCGAGAGTTGAACTTTGTTTTCCTGGGACTTTGGCTTTTCCCTTCTTCTCTTCTGGACTGTTTCAACATCAGAACACACCAGGAGAATTTTCCACCAAGGCCCCAGAGGTGGGCCCACACCGACCCAGCTGCCAGGAGGAGGAGAGAGACCACACCTATGGAAGGACTCTGAAATCCTCCCAGGTTTCTCTCCACGGCGAGAGGTTTTATTATTTAGCATCATTATCCTTTTCCTGTGTGTTTGTTAAATAAATAGTTTTTTATCTCTTTCACTTTCCTCCAAGAAAAATTTCTTTTTTCCCGAACCTGGTGAGGCAGGGCTGGTTGTAACCTGCCTTCTATCAGAGGATATTTTCCTCCAAATTTGTCCAAACAGGCACAGTGGAGTATTCCATGTGTTAGACATGCCCAAGCGAGAGACACCTCCAAAATCACACCAGTGAGTAGAACTGGACCCCCTGACTGCCCCACAACATCTCTGATGGACCTATTCAGGTGTGGGGTGTGATGTGCAAGGACTTGCAATCAGAGTAAGAGCAGATAACGCTGAGACCCTGAAATCCTGAGTGGTGATGGCCCTCAGTCTGACCCGCTGCTAAAAGAGTTTGGAGTGAGTTTTGCCTGTCAGCTCCCAGCCATTTGTGCGAAATCATCCCACCTGCTCTAGGGGAAGGTGCCCAGCCCATGGCAGGGGGCTGGAACTGGGTGATTTGTAGGGTCCCTTCCAACCCAAGCCATTCTCTGATTCTGTGATATCTGATAATCAGCTCATTTAACTCTTCCACAATCATGTGGGGTGGCAATATTGATTTTACGTGGATCTCTGCGTGTTTCTGCTCTACACACGTTGTTGCTTGTGCGTGCAATGTGTGTTTGTACAGACACATACGGATTTATGCGTGGTTTTGCTCACGTTGTAACCACCACAGCCTCCCAGCCTGGCACTTTCCCTCTCCCTCCTTGTCCTAGTGTGAAATCCTTTCCCTGCTCCCGCCGGGAAGTCAGCCTGTCACATGAACCGCAGGCCAGGAGCATTATCTGCCTGCCTTTCCCCGCTGAACAATGTGAGTAAATGATTAACCATTAAAGCAACACACTTTGCTGAGCCATTAACCCGAGAGGAAGGCCTCTGCTCCGCTGAACAATGGGTTCCACACAGAAACCAGCCCTGCCCGTTCATCCTGGAAGTGCCTCTCGGACAGAGCCGGCTGGATTTTGCCACAGAATGACTCGGTTTGGGCTCTCATGCAGTCAAGCCCGTGCTGCTCCCCAGCTTTCCATCTGCCCCTGGAAGTTGATCTTGCCCAAATCCATGCTTTGGATCAAATCTCGGGAGGCTTAGGAGCTGCCACTCTTTTGCACGCTGCAGGAATGCTGTGGGGGAATTCAGGAGCTCCTAGACCAGCCAGATTTACTCATCTGGAGGCAATGGCCAGACACATGGGATGGAATTAATCATTTCTCTCTATCTAATAATTACTAATGAAAGCCTTTTTTGGGGATAATGGTGTTCCATCCCATCCTGGCTGCATCTGTCAGATTCATCCCCAACCAAACCACCACAGAATCACTGAAAGGCTTGGGTTGGAAGGGACTTTAAACACCATCCAATTCCATCGCTCCTGTGTTTTAAAATCCACCCACTTCCACCTGGATGTGTGTTTTAGAGTCCATCTTTTTGTGTTTTAAAGACCATCTAATTCCATCATTCTCGTGTTTTAAAGACCATCCCATTCCATGACTTTTATTTTGGGCTCATTCACGCTCAGCTGTCCCATAATTATCCCCTGTCGTTCTCCTTGGTGGGTGGCACTGGAAAATCAGGGAGTGATGTGATAATACAAAGGAGGGAATTCTTCTGTCTGGATGTCATCAAAATCAGGATGTGACACAGAAACTGGATACTGTGATGGGAAGATTCCCTCTTTTTTTTTCCCCTTCCAAGGCGGGTACATGGATACAGACTGGGGGGATGTTCTGCAATGGGTACATTTGGTACATGGAATATTCCTTTGGTCACCTCAGGCTTCCCAGGAATGCTGAAACAGGAAATCCCCCAAAGGCAGAGATCCCTGGAGTTGCATTTGACTCGGATTTCCAAAGTTCTTTAGTACAGTGGACATGAAAGCAGAACACAAAAGATTTCTTTTGGGGCTGGGAAGAAGAGTGAAAAAAAAGGTGAAAATCCTGCATTTGGAGATCCAGTTTTGGGGTGATTATGTTGGTGCTGGGTTCATGGTTGGAGAGGATGATCTTGAAGGTCTCTTCCAACCTTGATGACTCTGTGAATTGAATTGAAACTTTGAGAAAAACATTTATTTGAAACAAATAAGGATGAACTCCCCTACATACTGAGCTTCATCTCTGCTTCCCCCCACAAATCCCTTGAAAAATTCCTTGTCAGGTTAAGCAAATATATGACAGCAGTCGGAGTTTGGGCCAGATCTGGAGCGACCGAGTCGGTACCTCTGGGATGAGTATCTTGCCCTGGAGTGTGCACATCCATCCCAGCTTTCCCCTGGCATGGGCCCTGCTTCCCACTGCTCTGCTTCCCAACCATCCACACCCCCCACATGATGATGTCACATCCCAAACACCCACCAGGCAACACAGGTGGGCACATCCAGCCCTGAGGGCACAGAAACCGGGATGCTCCAAGATTCCAGGGCTTCACGTTGTCTCCCGAAGTGGATTTGGTGTTGAGCTGAGGCAGATGACAAAGGGTGACAGAGAACACAGAAGGCCCTGGTGACACTGAGATTTTCCCCAGCTGTGAGTTACCTGCTGAGAGCTGGAGGTTTTGTTCTGCTGCTTAGCTGAAAACAAGCAGGGAAGGATTTCAGGGACGTAGCAGGCTGGGATGGGCTTTGCCAGAACTCGAGCAGCAACTGGAACTTGTAAAATGATTATTTCAGTATTTTGGCTGGGCAGGGAGGCAAAACCACTGGCAGCAGACAGGTAGAGCAGCAAGAAAAATACACTCCAGAATCACAGAACGGTTTGGGTTGAAAGGGACCTTAAAGATCATCCAGTTCCACCCAGGGACGCCTCCCACTATCCCAAGGTGCTCTGAGCCCCGTCCAACATGGCCTGGAACACTTCCAGGGATCCAGGAGCAGCCACAGCTTCTCTGGGCACCCTGTGCCAGGGCCTCACCTCCCTCACAGGGAGGAATTTCTTCCCCATATCCCATCTAAACCTCCTCTCTGTCAGTTTGGATCCATTCCTCTTTGTCCTGTCACTCCAGGCCCTTGTTAAAAGGGCTTTTGAATGTGAGTTTTCTTTCAAAAGGCTCATTTTACTCACAGGAGCGGGGAATCACTCATAGGAGCCTTCTTCTAACTTGGCCAAAACCTGGCCGTGCTCACAAACCAAGCCAGGTGACAACACCCAGCTCCCAGACACTCTGGCTGGGGACCAGACAGATGACAACCTTCAGGACAATGACATTTCAGTTCCAGCAGGAAATCATAAGCCCAGTTTCAAAGAAAGCAAAACACAGTGAAATAAAACACTTTTATTAGCACGAAACGTCCAAAAAAAGTGAAATAACACCACCGGCATCACCCGTCCTCTAAAAATAAAAGCAAAGAGAGAGAGTTCTCAGCAGGGCTGGAAAATCCCCGACACGCTTTTGATGGGTGGGTTTGATGTTGTGGCTACAAAAATATTTCTGCTCCATTTGTTTCTGGCTGTTTTGCAGCTGAAGGGTTGCCAGATCTCTTGGCTGGATCCCTTTTCCTTTGGCATTCCGTGAGATGGGATTGCTCATCCCAAAAGGCTTGGAGAGACGGTGGACTCGGGGAATAACTCCCCTAAATGTCCTAGAAATATCCCAACATTTTGAGCCACAGCAACTGTCAACAATTTCAGAGAAATTGCTTAAAAAAAAAAAACCCCAAAATTTCATTTTTCTCCAGCATTTTGGACAGGGAATAGCGGGAGCGAGGAGCAGCACTTTTCCCATTTTTGTTGAAATAAGCGTGGCTGCCCACAGGATGGAGGAGCACGAGGAGGACATGTCCCTGGGGATTCTCCTGCCATCCAGGAGCTGCTGGGGAGGGGCTTTGGACAACGTGGGTCTCCCAAGGGACAGGCTGAACCCAAAAACAGGCAGGGGAAGGGTGACAGAAGGAAGTTTGGGTAGGTTGGTAATACCCAAAGGAGTTTGGTCTTTTTTTTCCTGAGGCTTTCCAGCAAAAAGTGAAACTGGAGAACAGAAAACGTCATTTTGGCTCAGCCTGTGACATCCATGGGAGCTCAGTTTTGTTCCCATCTGAGGGCATTTCACTCCACCCTTTCCAGCTTTTCCTTTGCACACAGGGATTTTAGTGTAATTTGCAGACAAAAAGGTCCCATTTTGAAATATCCAAGGAAATCTGTTGATGTTTTGGACCCGCCCTTGGGAATACTTTCATTTTTTTCCCCCACAGAAGATTTCTCCCACCTTTTGTGCCACCCACGGAATTTCAGCGTGGATTTTTTTGATATCTTCTCTTCCCTGCCAATCTCCATTCTCAAAAAATTCACTATTAAAAGACAAAACAAAAACCAAAATCCCAACAAAAGACCAAAACCAATCAACCAAGCAAAAAGAAAAGAGGAAAAGCACTGCCCAGTGCTGCTCCTCATCCGCTGCTTTTTATGATTTTTTTATTCTTGCTGTGCTAAAAACTGATCAAACATCCCATGTCCCTTCCCAGTGGAGCCAATGGAGGGAGGATTTTTTAATTGGAATCATTTTATCAGAGCAGTAATCAATTAGAGGAACTTCCAAAAAAACCCCACCAAACCATGGTGGAATGCAGCCCCCATAGACAACGGGGATGGTTGGAAACTGTTACAAAAATTCAACCAGAAATGAATTTGTAGATATTTAAAGAGGTTTATGTCACCTCTCTCCAAGGTGACAGCAGTGACCACAGCCAGGGACAGCTGAACTCCAAAAAACCAGCATCTACTCCCCACTTTCTACTCTTTTTTCCCTTTTGTTTCCTTTCCCTTTTTTCTCACATTATCTCATCTCTCCTCTCCCCTCTCAGGGAGCTGCTGTCAAGTGGTTTAATGGATGTTCAAGGTCAAAGAGCCTTGACTTGGGCATCTCCCTGGCCACTGCCATCAGTCCCTGACAGGCAGAGGTGGGTGACCTGAAGGACAGAGGGACAGGTCACCTGTCACCCTCGGGGTGAGTAAACAAGAGGTCCTGGAGGAGCAGAGTTGTCATTGTCCCCTACAGATCTGCAGAGGGCATTGGGATATTTACCCTCCCCGTAACCCTTGAGTGTCCCTCTGCTCCCCCAATTCCTGCCCCCACAACCTCCGTTTCTTAATTTCTCCCTTCCAGTCGCTCTCCTGCCACCTCCAGTATGTCCCCAGTAAGCCCAGGAGTGTCACAGCTGGGGAATGTTTCAGGGCTGGCACTATAATGGAATTAATCAGCTGGGAGGAGGTGCTGAGCTCACACAGGGGCTTCTCCCTCCCTGTGCACAAATCCAGGTCTGTCTCTTCCACCTGATTTTCATCAGGAAATGACAATTTTCCAACTGTCCTCACAATCCTTCAAATAATGGCTGGTTAATCCACGTGTTTTCAGAAGTGGGAAGAGTCCCAGCTTCCTTGGCGCTGCTCCTTCAGACCTAAAAAATCCCTCCTGCAGCTCTGCCTCACCAAACTCCTTCATTCCTGACGCGCCCCATTGTCATAAAGACAAAGACCTGACGTTGTGCTGGGATTAATTGTATTTAAAATCATTCTGGTGCAGACTATAAAGTCCATGATTCTCCATGAAATTACCAGCAGAAAGGTGATTTCCAGGTGAAGAATTCCTCAGAGGGGCTGTTTCGATGGTGTGGATGCAATGAAGAAAAAGCTTTGCAAGGGCAGAGCACGACTCTGGAAGGGTGTGCATGGAAGCAGGAGGTGAAAAAAGTCCCTTTTTAGGTACTTTAAAAACTAATTTGCCAGCTCTTGGAAACATCAGTGAAAAGAGATGTGCTTGGTGCCAGAACAAAAGGATTGGAGCTTAAGAGAGGCAAGAAGAGAGAAAAAGAGGGTCATGAAGATGCTCCAAGGGCTGGAGCCCCTCTGTTCACCTGGCAAGGAGAAGGCTCCAGGGAGAGCTCAAAGCCCCTTGCAGGGCCTAAAGGGGCTCCAGGAGAGCTGCAGAGGGACTGGGGACAAGGCCTGGAGGGACAGGACACAGGGAATGGCTTCCCAGTGCCAGAGGGCAGGGCTGGATGGGAGACTGGGAATTGGGAATTGCTGGCTGGGAGGGTGGGGAGGGGTTGGGCTGGAATTGCCAGAGCAGCTGGGGCTGCCCCTGGATCCCTGGAAGTGTCCCAGGCCAGGCTGGACATTGGGGCTGGGAGCAGCCTGGGATGGTGGAAGGTGTCCCTGCCCATGGAAGGGAGTGGAATGGATGAGCTTTAAGGTCCCTTCCAACCTTTTCATGCTTCCATGGTTCTCTGTGCAGCCACCTCGAGCTCACTTCATACAAAAAGGCAAAGAATTGGTGCTTCCTTCTGTTTAACTTGGAAGCAGCAGCTTCCTAAATTAGAGGGAAAGGAGAAAAAAACCTGCAAATCACCCCTTCCTCTTCTTGCACGAGGTACTTCCAAATTATTTTATTCTGTCTCCTGTAATCCACTGAGGGAGGGGATCTCTGGGGGGAGGGAGGGCTTAGGGAAACCTCCACCTTGCTGAGGTTTGAGGGGCCCTGCTGGGGGTCATTTTGACCAGCTTGGTGCCCTGGCTGATTCTGTTTCCACCAGATTGCCCCATTTTGGGGTGGATTTACAGAGGAGCAAGGGAAAATTGAACATGTGCAGCCCAATGAGCCACAGCTTCGGGTCCACAGGTTCCAGATGGATCCCAGATGGATCTCAGAGGGCAAAGCTGGTGGCTCCACACCTTCTGCAGCAGGGGACACACTCAGCCTTACAACACCCCCATATCCCTCAGCCAGCTCTGCTTTGCATGGGAAGAGTGGGCTCCAGGATGGAAAACTGCTCTCATTTGCTTTTTGTTTTCCATAAAACTGCAACGGGCTCCGGAGTCTTTTGTTCACTTGGGAAAGTGGGAAGGGGCAGGACTGGGGGCCAGGGCCACGCTGCTCCTTATTCCAGTGGTTTGCACCATCCAGAGCCCTGGGGAAGCCCGGATGCTCTCAGCATTCCAGCTGAAAGGAACAGGCGTGTCTTGAGCACAGTTTTCCCCCTCAGAATTATTGACCCAGGGAAGGGATGGAGCCGTAACAGCACCAGTAGCTGGAGCTCAGAGCTGTCCCCAGGGTGACTCTTGATGGAAAAGAAGCAGGAATGTGGCTGCCAGGCCATGTGTGGTCACTCGAAGGGAGGAAACACCTTGGAAGTCCACATGGTGGTGAAAAGAGAGTGCCTGGAAATGCAGGAGGCGGTGGCAGGGAAGGGTTGCAGCGTGATGCCAGTGGAACAGACGCTGTCCCGTGGGCAGGCGGCGTTCCCGGCCCTTGTCTGTTATTTCAGCCTCTGTCCGGAGGGCAGAGAAATGCCATGCCCACTTCTAATTCAGGAAACCGAGGAAGGGAAATGTGAGTGGCTGCTCTCGGAGGCGATCTGCCGGGAGGAAACGCTGCCGGAGGCTTCTCAGCTATCCCGGGAACGGCCTCGGACACCCAGCCCAGCCCAGCCCAAGCCTGGTGAGGTCCCCACCTCTCGCTGCCGCGCTTGGGTCACTCCAACCTGGGAGTCGCTGCCAAATATCTGGTGGGGAATCCATGCAGGACTGGCAGTGAGGGATGAGCGGGATGAGCTCACGTGTATTTTCCTTCCCTCTCACCCTGCTGTGAGTCAATCGCCCCGCTGAGCTGGAGTCGCTGCCCCGGAGAGGTTGGGTTCATGCGGAGAGACCTCCACGGGCAAAATCCCGAGCTCTCCGAAGGGACTGGGGAGGGGAGGTGGAACCTGGTGTCGCACTGCAGAGAAAAAACACCTGGAGCAAAGCCTTAGGGGAGTCCTGACCAAACGATGTGCTGGGATTCCTGCAAAAAACACGTGGATGGGAGTGAGGGCTCCTCCGGCATGGGGAAGCCTCAGGGAGCTGAGTCATGGAGCAGGAAAACATGAAGTCACCCTCCAGACTCCCCTGGGAAGAGGCTGACGGTGTGGACACAGCAGTGCTGGCTGAGATCCTGTCACCTGAGCTGCCGTGAGACAGTGTCACCCGCAGGGCTGCGACACGGCGCTCACCCCGGCTCCCGGAGCGGGATGTCGGGACCCTCCGCAGGGTTCCAGACTTGGATCCTCACAGGTCACTCCCACAACCGCTTTGCGGGCAGGAGCTCATTCCGTGGGGTGGGGTTAAGGGGAGGACACAGGGCTTGTGCCGGTGCCAGACCAGAGGTGACAACCGCTCTGGGTCTCCGTGTCCAGCATTATCCCTGCACCCGGCACCTTTTGATCCCAAAGGAGACAGTTTTGACCCTTTGGAATTGCGACTTAAACCATCCAACTCCTCGGCTGCTTCCCGCTGGCTCTGCTGTGTCCCCCTGGCTCTGCTGTGTGCCCCCCATCCCGGACAGAGAAATTCCCACAGCCAGAGCCGCGGCACTGCGCCTGTGTGGCACTGCCCTCTGCTGTCGGTGGCTGTGGGGACACCGCCCACGGCCACTGCTCTGAGGAGAAACACCGAGATTTATGTCACCCGAGGGATTCCTGAAGGACCTGGAAGCCGCAAGGCTGTTCCAGGAGGATGCTGCATCCATGGTCCCCAGGCATGCCAAGCACCAAAGCCCCAATGCCTGCTTGGGCTTCCCTTTTTCCCTGGCTGGAAGCAGAAGTGGGGACTATTTTTGGTGCTGCCTTACTTTGGAAAGAGTCACACACGCCCAGGGCATCACCCCGGATCCGGCACCTCGCTGCGGGCAGAGAAAATGAGTAACAGCGAGGGTCTCACTGCCTTTCCATGACCCACAGCTCTGCCTCGGGGCTGCCTGGAGGAACCGGAGTTTCCTTCCACGTGCTGGGATCACCAGCTTCTTGGGGATGTGAAAAATGACTCTTAAACTGCTTTTTTCCACCACAGAAACGCTCAGGCAAAGCCTGCCAGTGATAACATTGCTCGTCCTGCCCTCCACGTACAGCCCTTCATTGCCTTTTCCCAAGCTGGAAGAGCTCGGGTGGCAGGATAAGGACACCCAACATGACCCCAGCACTGCTCCTATCTCCCAAATTCTCCTCGAGGAAAGGCCTCTAGATGGGGCTTTAATGCAATATTGCTCTGGCCTCTGCCAGGCTGTGATGGCTTCTCACCCCCAGCACCCACGGGGGGCTGACTCGGTGCCACTTCATCCCAACTGCCGGGATAAGGAAATGGAGATATTCCCAGATTTCCCAGATACTGGTGAATCACGGGGATTTGAGGAAGCTGGATTGGATGTGACACCCCCTCCAAGCAAGTTTCAGCCCCCATCCCAAGGGGTGCTGATGCAGAGCCACAGTGGGAGCCCCACATCCCAGGTACGAGTGGATGTGGGAAGCTTTGAATGGTGCTTTTCCACGAGGCCGCTTTTTTTTTTTTTTTTTTTTAATTGGCAAAAATTTGGTCAGGAACTGGGCTGAGATGTTTTATACATTAAAAAATAAAAAAAAATCTTTCCCCTCCCACCCCAAAAATAAACAGAATCCACACAGTTTGCACAGTGCTGGGAAAACTGGAAATGCCCGAGGGCAAGGTCAGTGGTGAGAATAAATTCACCGAGCTCCCAGTGTCACTCCAGGAGCTATTCCAGGACAAAAGGTTCATCGCCATTAAGCCATTCCTTGTGTGGCTCGTGAATTGGTTTGTCCACAGATTCTGGGGGTCAGAAACACCGATGACCCCACTCTGAGCACTCAAGCATCTTGCTGCTCATCACACACCCAAATGTCACCTGCTGGGCACAGCTCTGTGGGGCTGAGCTTAAAGCCCCAGGGATGGCGGCTTTTGAGAGCCCAGTGGTCCTCCTGCCTCTGTCCCCACAGGGACACGGGGTGGCTCAGCAGCGTGACACACGCACACGCTCAGGAGGGGAACCTTCCTGTTCTTGGGTGCTGGAATTACCTCCAGGATGACGATGGCAGTGACGTCGACAGACCTGGAAAAACGCTGCCAGCGAGCCCGGCCAGAAGGGTGACATTTAGGGCATTAACCACTTCCCACCCGGGGCACTCGCTGTCCTGTCCCTGCGCTGCTCACAGCAGTGTGGGTGTGCACACGAGTGCCTTCCCACATCCAACCTCGGCACGGCTGTCCAGATGTGGCAAATCTACCCCTTGCACAGCTGCCTGCCCCTGGCACATCCAGCCCTTTCACGACTGCCTGACCCTTGCACAGCTGCCCACACGTGGCACATCCACCCCTCGCACACGTGGCCCTTGCCCGGCCCCCACCCCAGGCACATCCACTCCTCGCACAACTGCCCTGATCCTTGCACGACCACCCATCCCTGGCACCCAGCCTTTGCACACCCCATTCTTGCCCAGCTGCCCACGCCCGGAACATCCGCGCCTTGCACACCTGGCCCTTGCACTACTGCCCATCCCTCGCCCAGCCGCCCACCCCTGGGACACACATCCCTCTCACGACTGCCCATCTCACTCAACCCTCGTCCCCCCATCCCTTTCGCCCCCAGCCGTGTCCCACCATCCCGGGATCCCCGCTTCCCCACTCCGCTCCCGGCCCTTCGCGCTCTCCCCGCCCCGCCGCTCCGTCCCTCCTCCCGGGGCGTGTCCCCTGGTCCCACCCCGCCCCTCCGCCGTGTCCCGCCCCCCCGGCGGCCCCTCCCCGGCCCGCCCCGCCGCCGGTCGGGCTCTCGCCGCCGGCCGCGCTATAAGAAGCGGGGCGGGCAGCGGGGCCGCAGCGGGCGCGGCGGGGGAACGAGATGAGCAGCGCCGGCGCCGCTGCAAGATGCTGGATGGACACGTCCTGCTGGGATGGCTCTCCTCCTGCGCGCTCCTAGGGCTGCTCGCCTGCGCCCCGCGGCCCTCCGCCGCCTACTTCGGGTAGGTGCCCCCCGCTCCTGCTCGTCAACTTTTGCCCGAGTTTATTTTTTTTTTTTTTTGATGCTGAAGAGGTTTTGCGCCTTGCCCGTCCCGCCCGAGGTGGGGATGCTGCCGTGCGCCTGCGGGCACCCTCCGTGCCTCGGTGGGCGCGGGCATCCCCTCCCGCGGGCGCTGACAGCCGGCCCGGGACAGGGGCAGCGACAGCGCCGTGTCCGCGGCTGTCCCGCGTCCCAGCGCTCGGAGCCGGGCGCCCGGAATCCCCTTGGATTTGCCAGTCGGGGCCGGGCTCTCCGGGAGCCGCGGGTCGCAGCCCCCCGGGAGCTGCCGGTCTGTGCCCCGGGGCCGCGGGCAGGAGCTGCCGCGGGCGAGCGAGCGCTCCGTTCCCCCGCTCCCCGCGGGGGTGACCCGCACGGAGCGGACCTGTAGCGCACCAGCCGCGGGCTGTAACCCTGTAACCCCCGCCCTCCCCCAGCACGGGACAGCCCCAAAAAACTCCTTTTCCCCCGCAATTTAAGCGCGTGCTTCAACACCGGGCGCTGGCAAGCGGGTGCTGCCATCCCGCCGGCGGCGCTGTTGGTTGTCTGGGCGGAGGGGTGCGCGGGGCGCTGCGGGGCCGGGGCCGGGGGCTCCGCGGGTGCGGGCGCTGCGCGGCCGCCGCATCCCCGGCGCTCACCTGTGCGCGGGGCGGGGCGCGGCCGGCAGGGGGCGCTCCCGGCCCGGCGCGCGCCGCGCAGGTGGATCCCGATCCCGATCCTGATCCCGCTCCCTCCCATCCCGACCCCCGATCCCCGTGGTTTTATCCCCTTTATCCCACTGGCCCGTCTCTGTGGGGCGAGCTGGAGGAGCCAGATCAACCCGCGCCCCGCTCCTCTTCAACGACCCCCGCAGCCGCGTCGCGGGGCCTCAGCTCCGTGCGGGGCTTTCCCTCTGTGCTTTATGGGGTGTCGCTGCCTCTTATCCTTAATTTTAAACCATTTGTCCCAAAATGTTGTCGGTTTGAGAGGGGAGTGGGACGCGAGCACCTGTGTAAGAGGTTTTGGTGTAAGTTTACACAAGAGTGGTGATTCTTGCTTTTTTTTTTTTTTTTTTTTTTTTTTGCCCCCCCTTTTATTTGGGATGTTGTGTTGTGACCACTGGTAGGAGCCACTGGACCAGCCCTGGAGAATGTTTTAGCAGACTTGAGGTTTTCCCCCCTTCTTTCCAGTAAAACAAATCCTGGTGTTGAGGCTTGTCCATTGCTTGTGGTCTGGCAAACTTTTCCAAACAGTGCTACTTACATCTTCTGTTTCCAGCTCCAGAACCGTTTCACTTCCTGCTGCTGGGGCTGGTTTTCTAAGGAAACAGCCTGTCCTGTGTGTGCAGGTTTTTAGGAAAAGCCCTCTTCTCCCTCGGCAGTGTACAGAGGGCTGTTCCCAGCCCGTTGGCTCATGTGTCTGCCGAGGACCACCGGCACTGTGCAGCCGAATTGTGCCTTGGGGACTGACAGGCTTTGGAAGGAGCTTGGCTCTAACTCCCCTATTAATCCCTGCTGTGCTGGTATCTGCTCTGGAGCAGCAGGTAACTCATTCCAGTTCCTTCTGGGATTTCTCTCCTGGCTCATGGAGGTTTTAACTTAAGAAGGGACATCCTGAGCCAAGGGCAGTGTCTGTCTGTCCTGACCGCTCTGGGTTATTCTGTCTCTGTGCCGCTGCTGTTTCTGATTTGAGGCTCCCTCCCTGGCAATAAGGAGGGGAGAGGAGATGCTGCCAGATGTGCACCCAGCCAGATGTGTGCTCCAAGTGCTGCAGGGCTGCCGTGGTGTGCAGTGGAGTTTGCTTACGCAAAGCATCCTTGTCTGTGGTTAAAGCCCCAGCGAAGGAGCAGCATCTGCTGCTGATCCCCTCTTTGTTCTTGCAAGAGGCATCGAGCAGAGGTTGCATTTGCTGTGCTGCTGGGGACACGGGGAATAGTCAGGGCTGAAGTCCCAGGTCCTGATAATCCACAGCGAGATCCAACAAATGTGTGTGGAAGAACCGAGCCTTTCTGTCCCTTGATAAGGCAAGAAATCCCACCTGGTAGAAGCTGGATGTTCCTGCAGAACTCGGTGGCTCTGTAAGTGCCCTGGGAAGGCTGGTATTGATCTTTTTTCTTATGCCAGGTGCGTGCAGGAGCTGCTCCAGGTGAGGCAGCACATCTGTTCATTCTGATAAACCCTTGCTAAAAACCTGGCTGCATCACCTGAGCTACAACACGCCCTCCAGGCAGGAGAAGGGATGCTCCTTTTGAGTCCAAGGCATCACCAAAACCACCTTTTGGTGGCCTGCTGGCCCCTCTGGGTGCTGACATCCCTGTCTGGAAGAGGTGGTGGGGCACAGAGCGAGGCTGTGCTAAGCAGATGTCATGCTGGGGCTGCAGCTTGGCTGCTCCCTTCCACAGTCTGGAGGGGGATAGGGACAGCTGTGGGTGATCCCTTCCCCCCGCCAGCCCCAATGTCTTATTTCAGGGAAAGAATTCCGTGTCTCCAAATGTGCGGGCTGGTGGGGAATTAGTGCCCGGGGACAGAAATGGGGCATGGTTACACGATAACGAGATTGTGTCAGCATGGAGTTATGTCTGTGCCTGTGCTGGGGGGCGGTGGGAAGGATGCTGGGCTGGGAAGACCACGGCTGGAGGCTGCTGCTTCCCTGGAAGTCTGGCTCTGGTGTTCTTGGAGGGATGCACAAGCAGCCAAGTAGGATAAGTGCCCTCTGGAAGCAGAGTTTGGGGGCTGTGTGTAAGTTAAAGCCTGGGCACAGGTGGAGCTCTTGCTGCTGTTTTGCTCCATCCCCAAGCTGCCTGACTCGGAGATGTGCTGAAGGCGATGGTCCAGGGAGGGATGGGCAGGTTTTCCCTTTTCCTGAGGGGAATTCTGGCAGCCTGGGTGTTGCTGATCTCTGTGGAGCAGGAGAGGAGCAGCTGCCAGCCTGACCTGAAGCTGCTCCACAGGACCCGAGGTGATGCTGGTGTGCAGCACTGAGCAGAGCTGAGACCCTGCAGACACCTGCTCAGGAGGGGTTTTTAGGGGTTTGGCTCAGCCCTAACCCCTGGGAAATAGCTGGAGGAGCCTGGCTGCAGGGATGTGGTGATGCTACAGCTCCAAAGCCTTGTCCGATAAGAAACTTCTTGATAGAAAGGAGAAAGCGTGTCTGCAAAACTGAGCACAGCCCTGCTGGCTTGTTGTACACTTAGAGCTGCACATCAGGTGACTGGGGGTGAATTTTGGGCTAGGATGGCTGTGGGAGGCTGTCCCAGGCTGAGCCTGCACCAGAGGGGGAGGCATTGCCTCGGGATCGGTGTCAGCCTGCTGGGATGCACTGGCTGCTCCAGAAGTGAGGCTGCTTTTATGTCCAGCCACGGCCTCTGCAGCTGGGCTGTCTGAGCACTAATTTGCACCATATTCCAACTGGCTGCTGGGGGGAGTTTGGAGCAGCCCCAGACTGCCGGGATCCCTGAGAAAGCATTGCATTTCAGTTTTCCTCCCTGCTCTGCTTTCCCGGTGCCTGACACGCTCTGGGCGTGGGCACCGCCCCTCCCTCCTTTTCCTCTCTCAAATGTGGCTGGGGGTGGTGGAAATGCCAGAGCGGCATCTGGGAATTGTGTTGGGAATTGCGCCCTTGGGCTTTGGAAGCGGCAGATGACGGGATTAGCCATGCTGGGGTGACAGGCAGGCTGAGGAACTTCAATCCTGCTGTGTCCTGTGCTGGTGGGAAGGGAAACCAGCCCGTAGGAGCCGCCGCTTTCCTGAGCGGCCCGATCAGTGGATCTGAAGTGACCCGGGCCATAAATCAACCCCCCCCCTCTAATTCTGGGGGTTCTGATTTAGACTTTGATTCAGTTTTGATGCACCTCTTTAAAAAAAAAAAAAAAATAAAAAAATTTAATTCTTGCTGGAAGAAGTGTTTTTCCTGCAGGTTGGGATTTGCTGTGCTTCCCCTACGGGAGCAGAAGGATCCCAGCAGCTCTGCCCCCCTCTGCAAACACTTGTCAAGACAGTAGTAATGTTACAAGTGGCTCATGCTTACATAGTGTTTATATTGACAGATTGCAATGTTCTGCATAAATGTAACTGATCTGTCCCCTGCACGCAGGCAACAGGAACCCTCAAATGCTCACGGGGGGAGAGGGAGGGAGGCAGGGGAAGCATAGCTTGCCCTAATTTACCAGCACGCCGCTCCTGGGAGCTGCGCTGTGGCGTTTGGAGTGTGGGAAGCGCGATGTATTTTTATTCCCTTTGGCAGGTGCAGAATAGGTGCCCTGCCCTGCTGTAGGATAGAAACCTCGGCGTTCAGGCTGTAGTTTTGTTAAGAGAGCCTTGGAAAAGCGCGGCATGTTAGACTGGAAGGGGCGCTCAGGAGCGGGTTCCTGAGCGGGGCGAGAAGTCACCGCGCGAGTTCCCGAGCTCCGTGTGGCGTCAGCTGGAATGTCACCTCCAGTAAAAGCAATCCCACGGGCTCTGCCGCCTGTTTTTCCAGCACGTGGGACTAACCCAGCCGTGGCAGGTCCTGGGTGTGTGTCCCTGTCACTGGAGGGTGGTGTGGGGCCACGCGCTGGCGGCCGCGGCCTGCGCGCTCCTCCACGGCGTGGCCAGGCCGCGGTGGCTTTGCAGACGCACCCGCCGCGCTCTGGCGTGTGTGAGATGGAGCAGCTGCTTCCCAGCACAACCCAAAAAAACAAAACCTGGCCTCGGCTGGCGGGGCAGGAATGCGGCACGCAGGCAAACACAGCTGGAGCGGCCGGAGGCAGCGCCCGGAGAAGGCGGCTTGGCCATCCCGCCCTGAGCGGTTCTGCCTCTTGTCCTGCCTCTTGTTCTGCCTCTTCCACACGGCTCTGCTGGGGTTAAGGTGCTGGATTTGGGGTTTTCCTTGGAAAACTGGAAGGGTTTGCCTGGTCTGTGTGGGTTTTTTTTTTTTCCCTCTCCCTTGCTTTTTTGGAGCTGGGTGAATTGTCACTGCTGCGAGTCCTGCCTGGCTTCTCGCCCGAAGTTGGCCTCTCTGGGTCAACTCAAAGCAGTGTTTAACCTCCATTTCTTTGGAAAGAGAACCCTGTGCCCAGAAGCAGCATTTGCTTTGTAGGCGCTTGGAAGTGGCCCTGGATTTGATGATGAGGTGCCACAAGGGTGGTGACAAAGCCAGGAACATTTGGAAAAACAACTGTGCCAGACCTGCATCTTCATCCCTGGGGAGCAGGATTAGTCCCAAATCAGGCTGGGAAGTACCTGGAAGCTCCTCCTGCCTGCAGAGGATGGAGGAGCATTAACTCAGGCAGGAATTAGTATTTTTTTGGCTTAAGTAGCGGATTGACTACGTTGCTTGACATTTTGGAACCACTGCCTTGTGCCTCAGTTTCCCTCACCTGGGGCAGTTTCTCTCTGAACTCAGGTTAATGATGAGCATTGTTGCAGCCTCCATGTCCAAATACTGCATTTTTCTTTTTCCCAGAACTGTAAATGACACCTTGGAGGGGGAAGATGGCTTGTTAGGAGAATATTGAGTGGATACCTGGCAAAGCAGGAGGCCAGTGACTTCCTTTAGCCTGACTGGCGATGCAGAACCAGAGACCAGGAATCCACAGGACTCTGGTCTCCTGCTGAAAGGCCTGGTCAATGATTAACTTGATTTCTGGAAGCTGCTGACAACAATAAAAGGGAGTCCAGCCCCACAACCCCAACACAAAAAGCCCCTGAGTGTTTAATAATTAAAGGCCTTGTGCTTTATCGGGGTAATGAGAATCGCCTTAGGGCTTATTCAGTGGCAGGTAATTGAATTAGGCTGTGGGATCGGGAAGGGGGAGGGAGTTAAGTGGAAAGTCTGGAATACTGCACGGAGAAGCCTCCATGATGCTGCTCAGTCTGAGTCTTTCTGACCAGAGCAAGTTTTGTCAGTTTTTTGCTGCTTTCTTCGTGCTTCTGTCTGGTCAATTCACTGTGCTGGCAGACTTGGTGTAGTTGCCTCTTGGAGAATCGTGGAATAGTTTGGGTTGGGAAAAACTTTGTAGTTCCAGCCCCTGCCATGGCTTCCACTATCCCAGGCTGCTCCAAGCCCTGTCCAGCCTGGCCTTGGACACTTCCAGGGATCCAGGGGCATCCACAGCTTCTCTGGGAATTCCATCCCAGCCCCTCCTCACTCTCACAGGGGAGGATTTCTTCCTAATACCTCCTCTAAACCTGTTCTCTTTCACTTTAAAACACTCCCACTTATCCTATCGCTATCTACCTGTGTAAAAAATCCTCCCCATCTCTCTTGTAGATATTCCTGGTCCAAGGGTGCTCCATTCCATTCCCTTCATTTAAGGACATGCTGACAGTGTTGTTATTCCTAATAAATGTTGATATTTAAACATTCTTTAAGATTTTTTTTTTTTCGAGTGGAAGATCTGGGTCAGAGGAAACTGCTGAACTTGAGATATCATGGAGGTGGCTGGGCAGCCAGTGGGGGTACTGGACCAGTGGACATCACTGGGGTTTCCATGGAGTGAGGCATTTGTGGTCCAGAGCTGCACAGGGGTGGTGGGACATGGAATCAAAGGTGGGGTTTGCCTTCCCTGTCTCCTGTTGCATCCCTGTGCCCTGATGCCTTCTAAGAGGGAGTTAGGTTGGAAGGGGACTGCGAAGATGTTAAATCGGACTGTCCTCACTGGAGGGAGAGTTTTGAACCTCAGAACTCTGGGGTCACCAGAGGTGGAAGGACTTCTGCTGCCAGAAGCTCCATGTAGATGCTCCCTGCTCCAGTTATGTGGAATAACGTGGCCCCTTCAGGGCTTGGATCCTGTGGCCACCTGAGTTCTGTAGAAGAGAAAGGGGTCAGCTCTTCCCTGATGTTTGAGGAGAGGACTTGGTGCATTAGAAGTGTCTTGATCTGCTCTGTTTCTGCCCCTGTGGTTCCAGCTGCCTCCTGAGAGACCCCTCTGGGGTGGGATGGCTCTGAGTTCATGGTGAAACCTTTTGTTAGACACAAACTTCCCAAGTTCCCAGCTTCTGGGGCGTGTTGGAGCAATCCAAGAAGTCTCCTGGACCTGGTTTTCCAGCCTCAAACCTGCTGAGCCTCTGGCTCCCCTCCACACTGCCGCAGCCCCTTCTCTCTGCAGCCAAAAAAGCTCTCTCGTGGCCTGTGCTGTGTTCATACAACTGGTTCCTCGGTCTGAGCACAGGACCTGTTGTTTGCACTCTTAAATGGTCTGGGGGGACCACAGCTCCTCCTGCTGCAGAACGTGGCTGCAGGTTCTGGGCCAACATGAGCTAGGTAGGATCTGTTTTCCTGACTTTTTCCAGAGCTCAGGAGCCAGCTCAGGTCAAGTTGAGAGGACCCAGAAATTATTAGGATTATTCTTATGGAAAGGGTTAACCCTTTAGGAAGTTTTTTTTGATGTCAAGATGCAAATTTTTTTTTTTTCTCCTCTCCTGTTTCTAACTCTGCTTTTTAAGGTTCCTTCAGATGGTGGCTGTAAGTGCTAATGAGCCTTATCTCTCCAGATACTGTCATAAAACACACTTATGAAGTTTATCAGCTCAGCAAGCTTTACGTTTTATTGTAACGTGTGTTTGCACTTCCCTAAGTGGAACAGGGAGTATTTTGACTCCATGGATAAACACAGCAGTTACAGGGTTTGCTGGAGCTGATAGAAAAATCTATCCTGATTTTTGTTTGGTTTTTTTTTTTTTTTGTTGTTTGGGCTTTTTTTTTTTTGTTTTTTTCCTTCTTTTTTCCCCCTCAGCTCTTGCCGGGAACTCTTGTTTCAGATGGATCAGGCAGCTCCTGCATGTCCTCTGTAGCCTCCCAGTCCGGTGTGATCATAAATAATTATTCTCTAAGGTGTGGGGAATATTTTATTTATTCAGTTGCTGAAGGATTTTAGGGGAAGAGAAAATGACAGGTTAAAAAATATTGAGCTTTTTTTTTTTTTTTTTGGGAAGAACAGAGAAAAACATCTTTTCTCTCCATCCACCACAGAACATGCAAACTCAGCAGTGTCTTGACAGTAATGCTGAGTCTGTGCTGGCTTGGGATGCAGCATGGAATACCCAATTCCTGTTGGTTCCCAATGAGCTGGATGGGAGTTGGCAGGAATTTTATGAGCAGATTCATTTGGCCTAGGTGATTAAAATAGTGTTAATTGGGAAGCCACGTGGTTGTTTGGGGTGAAACTTGCTCCGATTTCTGCATTTGCCACACACTGGATGGAGGAGTTTCCCAATTGGAGCAAAACTTTCCTTTCTTGGAAAAACTTCTTGGAGTCTTCCAGAGAGTGAAGCAGCAAAATCGGCCATGGAGTGTAGCAGGAGGTGGCTTTTTGTGATGTGGGGAAACACATGATCTCCCCTAGACATGAATGAAGCACTGAAAGAAGCCCACAGGGATATCTGAGCTTAGCTTAAAACTCTTCCTGATGGTCCTGGCTGAGGCAATCCTGGGAGGAACGGGCAGAAGTTTAACCAGAACCTTGGTCTGCTGTTGAAATTCTTGGAATTTCTGTGGAGCAGCCTCCCAGCACAAGGGGGTCAAGGCACGGTTGTTTTCAAGGCTCAAATCCTTTTGGAAGGGGTCAATTGATGAGCAAAAGAGAGAATAGTCAAAAATGAGCTTATTTTGAAGTACATGGGCCTGTGTTGAGTCTGAGCCCTGGGTGATGCACAGGAGGTGACACAGGTGACAAAGATGAATTGTTCTGGAGCACAGAGCCCACAGCTTGACACTGGGATTTCTGCTTCTGGATCTTCAGCACCTCTTTGCTCTGGCCATGGAGACACCTTAGAGCTCCTTCCAGTACTTCAAGGGGCTCCAGGAGAGCTGGAGAGGGACTCTGACAAGGGCCTGGAGGGACAGGACAAGGGGGAATGGCTTCCACTGCCAAAGAGCAGGATAAAATGGGATACTGGGAAGAAATCTTTCCCTGTGAGGGTGGGGAGGCCCTGGCACAGGGTGCCCAGAGCAGCTGTGGATGCCCCTGGATCCCTGGAAGTGTCCAAGGCCAGGCTGGATGGGACTTGGAGCAGCCTGGGCTAGTGGAAGGTGTCCCTGCCCGTGGCAGGTTCTTCTCATGACTTGCTGGGATTTTTGCAGCCTTCCCTCACCTGATCCTAAAAGGAACAGCACAGAGGCATTGCTGTGCCCTGCTCCTCATGGTTTTCCTGCAGCTAATTCCCGGTGTAGAACTCAGTGGGAACCCACTGTCAACCCCTGCTGAGTTGGGGGCATTTTTTTTGACTGTTTCAATATCCTCACTGTCACCTCCTTTTGCAGGTTGATTATTTTTTTTTTTTTAAAGATCGATGATCTGATGTTCGGTGTTGCAACAAAACAAAGCCAGGCAGCCCTGGGGGTGCGACTGCACTTTTTTTTTTTAGAGATTGCAGCTGAAGATTTTAGGTGAAGGTGGCTCTCTCCAGAGGACCCTGTGGGGCTTTTCAGCTCTGTTTTAGGACCACTGTCAGCAAACACCTCTCTCCCTGAAGTGTCCGAGGTGTGAAGGTTAATTTTCTGGGCGTTGTATGGTTCTCCTTGGCTGTGGCTGAAGCTGAGCTTGGGGTGGCTTCGTTTTGCCCTGGTGACCATGCAATGCCACACTTGGGATCTGTGGGAGATCCCTGGCAGCTGCCTGCTCTCGGGGTGAGATTTTTGGAGTGGTTTTACCGTGCGGGGCCTTGGTGCTGGAGCTCCTTGCTGGCTGCAGGAAGGGTCGCTGTGTTGTTTGCAGGAGCTCTGCCAGATTCCCAGAGGGGGAACAATTTTGTTTCTCCCCAGATCTTGCTCTGGGCTCAGTGTCTGCTGATTCCCGTGGAAAACCAGGCAGTTGTGTCTCCCATGGGCACAGAACCTCTCCTACAGCGGAGGGGGGTGAGAGCTCATCAGACAAAGCCTTGAAAATTACTCAGATAATCAAAGAAAATGTTTCCACTCGGGTTTGACAGAAAGGCCCCACTGTATTTTGGTGTTTCGCAGCTTCTCTACATCCTGCTCAATGGTATGAGGTATCCCAGCCCATCCTGGTGGGACTGGGAGCCAGCTCAGTGATTGCACTTGGGATGAGTGTCCGCCTTGGACTGGATCCACTGGTGTTGGCTGCAGGGCCTCTCCCAGGGCAATCCATGACTTCAGGGACCTTTCCCAGCTCAGGAACATGGAGTTCAGCTGCTCTCCAGTGCTGCCCATCTCCTCTGACAGGAAACCCAATCCTGCAGCCCAAAAACCCCTCTGGGGACAGTTCACCAGAACTGATACTTGATTTAAAAGAACTGGCTTGTTTGGCTTAATCTTGACAAAATTCTTTTCTAGCCCTAATCCTCTCTCAGCGTAAGGTGAGATTGTGAAATACCTGGCAAACCTGGAGCTCAGCTCTCTCTCTCTGCATCTCTGGGCCTCTCTGCAATCCAAAGGTGAGGGGGGTAGGGGTGTTTCCAGCCCCTGCCGAAGATAAATCTCCTGCTGGGAGCAAGCAGGGAGCTCTTTCCCAGTCTGTGGTTAACAAGTTGATCTGACAGGCCAGAGGTGAAGCAGCCACTTGAGCTGAATTACAGGCTCTGACCAAAGATCCAACACTTCCTCTGGCTCATTAGCACAGCTGTGTTGCATCCCTGGGGACTATTTCTATCTTCTGGCTTGTCCCATGTTGACTCTGGAAATCCGGAGGCTTAGCATGAGTTTGGAGAGAGGGCTGGAGCTGAAGAGCTGCCCTTGGGAGGGTGTGAGCAGCACTGAGGAAGGCTTTGAGCAGCCCCTGTGGTCAGTGTTACGAGCTGTAATGTCCATACTGGTTTGTGGAGCTGAGGAAAATGGGTTTCCAGGCAGAGTCCTGCCTCTCTGCAAGGTGTAGGATGGATGTTGGGATGCTGCTTGGAGGGGAGTGGGGCCAGCCATAATTCCGCGCTTGCAGGATCAACAGCTCTCCTGAGCTTGCAGAGGGATCAGCAACCCTGAATTGATGTCATGGAGATGCTGTAAAAGTGACTGCAGTGTCTGTGGGGATTTTGTGTTCCCCGTGCACGGACTGGGTTCAACAGGGCTGTCCCAGGCATGCAGGGTGGGAGGCACCAGGGTAGGAGAAGGGCATCCTCCCTCAGCACTGCACCCCTGGGCTGCTTGAGGCTCATGGAAAATCTGAGGCTGGCGCTGGGAGGGGGGAGCTGAGCTGACAGCCGGGCCTTGGCTGACTCATGGGGACAAAAACGCCTCAGTTTGGGACTGCATGGGCTCGGTGACCCCATTGCACGATGGCTCTGGGTGTTCTTTGCCAGGGGCTGGATGTTCCCCCTTACAGACTGGGGCAGAGGAGTGGGGGGTGACTCCCTCTGCTCCCAGAGGCTCCAGAGAGCTGGAATGAGGCGAGTTGCTCCGAGGGATGCTCTGCTGCTGCTGGACACATCAGGGGCAGAGGCAGGGATGGGTCAGTGGCCTTGTCCACACAGCTGCTCCTCCCTCCCTGCCTGCCTGCCTGGAGCTGCTCACTCTGCTCCCAGAGCTCTCTGGAGGCTCCTTTCAAGTGCTTGTGATTGCAGTGGCTCTAAAGCTGGTGTCTGACCCGTCTGGATGTGTTCAGTTTTACCCAGCTGTGGGTGAAGGGAGCAGAGTTTGCTCAGGATCTGCGTGGCTTTGGGTGCTTCAGCTGGGACACAGGACTGCTCTCACAGTGAGCAGGCTCTGAGCCGAGTCAGGGATTTGGTGCACATCCTTTGGCTCTTCTTAGAGCCCCAAAGGGCTGTTGGACTATGGATTATATCTGGAAATGCCCTCAGTTCGTGCCTGACAAAGCAGAGCTCGCTGAGTTGGAGTTTCTCCTCCTGTTGCAGCAGTAAAGGGGATCCAAAGACAAATTTATGGGAGTCCTCCTGCTGACTTGGTGAGCTCTGAAGTGTTTAAAAGCAGGAAACACCAAGCTTCAGCTCATGAGGTCTGGCTGCAAAACAAGATGAGTGGTGCAGGCTTCACTTTCGGGGTGCAGCGTTGCACCTGCTCTCCTTTTCCAGAGCCTGGCTGGGAGATGTGTGGCTGGATTTGCAGGGCAGCTGCTGCCCTTGCTTCAAGCACCAGCCACACGTTGCTCTTGCTCCTGTCAGCTGCCCGAGCTCCTCTGTTTGTGTGTCTAAAACTTGAAGGCTGGGAGAAGGAAGAAACCTGACCAGTGCAATGGAAACCTTCAATTCCCCACGGTCCCAGGAGGAGAAGAGCAGCTCCAGGCTGGAGCTAGGAATGAACTCCGTTTGTACACTGCCTCGCCTCTCCAGGAGGAGCAGCAGCCAGGAAAAATATCAACAGTTCCATTAAAAAGTCTGCTGGTTTGCTAAAGTAGTGGAATAAACATACCTGTAGGTAAAACAACCCGAACCGCACAGGAAACATTAACGGGAGCGAACACACGCAGCCTCGCTGCCTCTCCCTGTGGATCTCCCCGGTAAAAAACACTGCATCCATGGCGATGGGGACATCAAACAGCAGCTGGGGGGATTATTCTTAGCTGGGGAAGAACTGCCTTGCGTGAAACAGGGGCTCGGTGCTTTCCTAGAAAGGCTCAAACCTGGGCTGAGCCTGCCCTGCGTTGCTGCCTGGTCAGGGGCGGGGGGCTGGAGTGAAAATCAAGGCAGGATGTGGTTTGGGGTGGTTGGTAGCCCTCTGTTTGATTTTTTTCGTTGCCCCTTCTTGGCTTTCTGATCCCTGTTTCTGTGGGAATGGTGTGAGGCTGACCTGCTTTTGCTCTAACCAGTGGAAAGTGGGAAACACCCTGGGAGCTCGCAGAAGAGCGGGGTGGGTGTGGTAGCGCTAAGTGGAGGATCCAACCACCCCCAGCCATCAGTGTGGGGTGGAGCTGACCCCTTCCCACCTGCACAGACCCCAGATGCATCCTCTGACCCCTTCGGGACAGGGGGAATGGAGGGAGACCTGTATTCCGTGCTTCAGTGAGGGGACGTGAGCCTCGAGCGTGGCTTGAGTGGGAGATGCTGCCAGCACTTCTTGGAGCGGTGAGCTGCCCATAAAACCCAACTTCCCCTTGGCCATGCCCAGCAAATATGGTCCGCCCAGCAAATCCGTGTGGAAAATGCCTTTGGTTGCAACCAGATGGCACCTGTCAAGCACAAGGAGACATTTCTATTAGTGCTCTTATTGGAGTGTTTTGGATCCCTCCCAGGCCAGAGCTGTCCTCCCCGAGGCAGATTGATGGGATTATTGCATGCTAGAGACAGTCCCAGTGCTCCCAGGCCTCATCTGCACAGCCACTTAGCACAACTAATCTGAACTGACTTTTAAAGTGGATTAGTTCAATTACTCTTAACTAGCCCTGGTGGAAACACTCTCCTTGGGGATTAAAGATCGTTAATTCACTTTAACAGACTTGATTTCAATGCAAAGCAGGCTGAACAGGAGACACTCCAAAACTGATGTGGTTTAACCACCCCACTTTGCATTCCTGGGCTCGATTCATTCCAGTTGAGAGTTGCTGGAGTGTCCCCTTACCGGTGACTAATACAGGCAGCGTCTCAGATAGAGATGTTTTACCTCAGCTGATGTGTGAACCCGCTCCTCTGAACACCTCCTGCATCTGCTGAGCCACTGCTTAAAATCGGTGCTTTAGAGGTGTTTACTTTCCTTTAATTTTTTTTTTAACTTTTATTTTCTTTTCCTGATGTTGCCTTTTTTTTTTTTTTTTCCTCCCCTTTAACTCTTCAAACCAAGCTCTTTGCTTTTTCACTTAAAAATGCAGGGCAGGGAGCCACACGTCAGCTTTTCCCTGCTGTCCTGAAGTCTCTGGATGAACTGGGAATACTTGACCAACAGCACACTCCTCCTTCAGCTGAGGAGTTTCTCTCCAGTTGAGGGTGAGCTGTGGTTGTGAAAGAGTTTTTGGCCTCTGTTTTCCTGAAGTTTGAGTGAAAAACAGTCGTTCCATGTGGTGCCCTGGATAATTCTTGCTTCGGAAGGAGCTGGGTGGGACAGGGCTTTTCCTCTGCACTTGAAGTGTTGGATGATGTGGGTGTGGAGGAAGAGAGGGGAATCCTGCCAGTGCCAGGGAAGATCCCTGAGGGGAAAAATGATCATGACATTATTTTTTTCCCTTCATGCTGATGCTAAACATTTTCACTCTGAAGGGGAGAAGAGGTAGCACTGACCCCCTCTGCAGATGGGCTCTTCACTCTTGTCCTCATGCCTACACCATTACCTGATCCAATACCAGCCTGACCCCTTGCCCTTCCCACGAAGAGCAACTTCCAGCAGATTGTGGAGGGAAAGGTTGCTTGGCACAGCTTTGCCACCTTTCCTGGGGATGTTGGCCGAGGAGAGGAAGGGTTAAACGCAGTGACCGAAGCGAGTGCCAGCATTGCTCTGGGTAAGGCTTCTCCGGCGTGCCAGAGCAAGGTTTATTTTACTAACAGCCCTGTGTAACTTCACCCTCCCCTCCTGCTTAGGATATTTCAGCTCCTCTCCTTAGTTCAGCATCACTTCAGACCTGGGGGAGCAGTTTGGGTGGCCACAGCAGCAGCTGGCAGCCGTGGAAGGATTTTTTTTTGGGGGGGGGGGGGGTTGGAACAAACCCTGAGTTTCTTTAGATTGGGTTTTTCACGGCTCTCCTGAAGAGTCCCCACAAGGCTGTGGAGAAGGGAACAGACACTGCACACAGGCAGGACATGGATGCTGCTGCTGCCCTGATGTGCTGGGGCTGTGAGACCTCTCTGTGCTGCAGCTCAGAAATCCTTCAAAGGCCCCTCTGTGCTGCCCTGCAAAGGCTGTATCTCGCTTACGGCTCTGCCTGAACCCTAAGCTGATCTAATCTCCTTTTCTTGCCACCAAGGAACTCCTCCTTCCCTCTCCACAACAGCCCAAGGACATCACCAAGCTGCTCCTCAGTCCCTGGTGGCCTTCAGGCTTGGCTGGGAGCTTGGCACAAGCAGTGACAATGTGGCTGCTGCCGTTGTGCACTAAATCTGGTTTCTCTGGTGGAGTTTTCTGGGGCGGTGATGGAAATCAGTAGCCAGATTTGGGGAGGTTTTTTCTTGTGCTTATCATGGAATGGGTTGGGTTGGCAGGAGCCTTAAAGATCATCCAGTTCCACCCTCTGCCGTGGGCAGGGACAGCTTCCACTAGCCCAGATGGTTCCAAGCCCCATCCAACCTGGCCTTGGACATTTCCAGGGATCCAGGGGCAGCCACAGCTTCTCCACCCTGTGCCAGGGCCTCCTCACCCTCACAGGGAAGGATTTCTTTCTAACATCTAATCCAAATCTCTATTCTTGCTCAAAGAGTACCCTCAGAAAGAAATACCTTCTTTAATTTTAATTTTTAATTACCTGAGCCAAGAGCTCTGCCGCCTGAGGTTTTGGTGGCAATGCCTGGTGAGTTTAGCACCGTGAGGTGCTGCTGTTTTGTTCTTTAAGGCACAAGGCTATTAACTTCATCTTTAGCGTCTCTTAAGACTTTTTTGGGGACAGTTGCTCTGGGAAGTACTGAAAACAAAGACTGTTGAGAACATACCGATTTTGTGTCAGTGTCCAACCTGTAATTTCACTTCTGAGAAGACACTAAGGTGTTGCTGAGAACTCTTTCACCTCAGGACAGGTTTTTATTTGGGAATTATGCTGTCTTCCAGTCTCAGGATCTATAAAGAGGTGCATTAATACATCCTTCAAAACCTTCCCCTCTCTTAGGGATACCTGGGGGGGACCCCCATCCTTGGAAGTGTTTAACAGGTTGGATGGGGCAGCCTGAGACAGTGGGAGGTGTCCCTGCCCATGGCAGGGAGTGGAACTGGATGATCTTGAAAGTCTCTTCCAACCCATTCCATGATTCTCTGCCTGTTCCAGGATAGCTTTTTGGAGGCCTTTTTGAGGTCAGGCTGATGAAGTTTGAGTTTGTGACCATCACCTAAAGAGGGAGTCCAACAAGCTGCCTTCAAGGCAGGAATCGCTCACATCCAAGAGCAGCCCAGTGGAGTTGTCCATCCCTCGTGGCTTCCTGGGGGAATTGTAGAGCTCCAGAGCTGCTCTTGTAAGGAGTCAGGAGCACTGGGAACCTAAATGCAAGACCTGGGAGCTGCATTTTAGACCCACGTTAAAGGATTTCGCTTGCAGTGCCCCTTCTTCCATCGTGTGTTGCTGTGACCATTGGGTGGGGGTAAAGGATCTGCTGGAGTGGCCCTAAAATGGCTTTTCAGTCAGCAGAAGATACCTGGCAACACCTAAACTGATTTTTTCCTCCCGTAAACCTTAAATCTGAGAGATCTTGACCCGTGCCATTCATGGGATTGGTGAGGTTTTCCTTATTTTCTGTGCAAGTTGCCCCCTTCTTTCTACTCCTGCAGCTTTTCCACAGGGATGGAAACTCTCTGCTGCAGGAGAGCCTCAACTTCCATCTACAAAAAGGAACTAGTCAGTGTCAAAATTGGGAGTAGTGGATCGAGTGAGATGCTGGTGTATGGATTTTATGGCTTTTTGTGGTTTCAGGTTGGGAGGGACAAACCTGGGAAGGTTTGAAGAACCTAAGAACTTCTTGAGTTCTTGGATCAAGTGGTGGTTGGGTGGAGGAGCTGAACAGAATTAAATCTGGGGTAGAATCACAGCTGCTGCCAAGTCCTGTCCCTGTGACTTTGAGGACCCAAAGGAGAAATTTCTTTTCAGTGATTTGGAGAACATCATCCTTCTGTTTGGAATTACTGGGGAAGATGTTGGCCTCATCTAACTGGACAAGAGCTTGGTCTGCAACCTCTTAAAATCACTGAAAATCTCTGCTGTGGGATTTATATACATCCTGCTTAATGGGTTCACACTGGAACACTTCTTGATCTCTTGCTGCCTTGTTTTCAGCAGCCTCTGGGCAACCTGAGGGCCGTTGCATTTAGATGCCAGGATAATTTGGTAAGGATTTGTCCTTTTTAATGGTTTCTTTCCCACCTCACTCTTTAAAGCTGCTCTAATTCCATGTTGCCCTAATTGTGATATGCAAACTTTAAAAGGAAAATCGCAGCCAATGTACTTTAAGATCCTTTTGGGCAAGCAGCCCCCTACTTAACGTGATAAATTTGGACAGCTTTTCTCACTAAGGAAAATAAAAAGCTTTCCAAATCAAGAAAATTATGTAAGCAAATCCGATGAGTGTGCTCTAAAATTAAACCTGCCTCACAAGCTTTGGGACCTTTAGTGTGGAACCAGTGCTGGGGGTTTTGTGGTTGGGGTTTTGTTTTTTTGGCTTTTTTTTTTTTTTTTTTTTTGGAAGCTGTAAAACCTGGCTGGGGAATGTCCAGTGGTGTCCTGACTTTCTCTCTGGTCCACCCGTCCACTTATTATGACTAAATGTGGAGGAACATAGAATTATCTGGGACCATCCTTGCCCAGGACCCACTTCCCATCATCCTAAATGAGCCACCATAGGTATTGGCACAGAAATTTTATGGGAGCACTGCTTGACTTGTCCTGTTCCTTCGTGGATCTCCTGCCATGCAGCATCCAGAGGCATGACTGTAGAATTCCAGTATGGTTTGGGTTGGAAGGGTCCTCAAAGGCCATCTCATTCCAACCCCCTGCCATGGACAGGGAACCTTCCACCCTCCCAGGTTGCTCCAGGCCCTGTCCAACCTGGCCTTGGACGTTTCTAGGGATGGGGAATCCACAATGCCTCTGGGAACTGCAGTGCAGTTGTAGCTTGGTGTGGATTTTCTGTGCTGGAACAGAGTTGTGGTGTCTCATCATCTGTGACCCAGACTGTCTGGTGGGAGCTTCCTAAACCTGGAGCTATCAAACTGCAATGGGCACTCTACAAATGATAATTATTCCAGGATGAAGGTGGGATAGAAAGGTTTTACTGGTCACTTTTCCATAAATCCCTGTCTTCTCATTCCATGTGCATTGGGAAATTCCCTTTTCTTGCGGCTGTCTTCATCCTCCCTCCCATTGTCTCACCTAAACTCTCCTCCACTTTGTCCAAGGTGTGTTTTCCTGTGGCACGTGGCCAAAGTTGCTTTGGAGACCTTCATTCCCTTGGAAGAGCTCAGCATTTTCCTCCAGGAAAGCAGTAAACGGCTTCCTCCTGATGGAAGTAGGGGTCCAGGCACTGATCTCCTCTCTGGTGACCAGTGACAGGATCCAGAAGAACAGCAGGAAGCTGTTGAAGGGTTTAGGTTGGAGATCAGGGAAAGGTTCTTCCCCCAGAGGGTGCTGGGCACTGCCCAGGCTCCCCAGGGAATGGGCACGGCCCCGAGGCTGCCAGAGCTCCAGGAGCATTTGGACACCTCTCTCAGAACAGGGTAGGATTGTTGGGGTGTCAGTGCAGGGTCAGAGCTGGACTGGATGATCCCTGTGAGTCCTTTCCAACTCAGGGTATTCCATGATTTGAGCATCTCCATGAGGTTTCCCTGTTGGGACTGCGGTACCAATGCCCTCCCAGGTTGGAATGGGAGGAAGGAAGATCCTCACCTCTGCATGAAGTTGTTTTCTCCAGCCAGAGCATGAAACTAATTGACCTTCTTGGCATTTGTTCTGAGGGGTCTTTGAGCTGTTGATAGCCTGGGGTGACCTTTAGGGGTTCATGGCACCTTTCCTGGCCAAAGCCCGAAGGAAACACCTGTAAAACCTCATCTTTTCACTCTGTAGAACCTCACGTTGTGCTCTTAGTTCTTGCTGCCCCCACCAGCTGTGTCAGCTCGGCCTCCCAAGGTGTTTCCATGCGGGGAAAATCTCCCCTGATCCTGTTTGACTCCTTTGTCTGCAGCCTGGGGACAGGTTTCCAGCAAACACACGGAGCAGTTGTTAGCGTTGCTATCCTTTCCCGCTCTTGTTCTTGGCCCTTGGTCTTCCTGAGCTCATGCAGCCAGGAGACACTGAAATCCCGACTGTGCAGAGCACAGGATGGATAAACATCTTAATCTCACGGATCCCTCAATCTAAATGTTTTCTGGGGCCCTCCTTCAGGCAGGATTAGCCGGGAAACGGCCTCCCAAAGGTCGTAGCCTTGCTCTGACTCGCGCCGCCGCTCAAGATGCTGAACGTGTGTGAAAGCCTCAGCAAAAGGCCTGAGATGCCATCACTGTTCTCCGAGGCTCTGGGGAGCATCTGTGTGTCCTCTTGGGCTTTGGGCTTTGGTCTTGGAGCTCTGCCTGCCCCTGTTAGCCATTGTGATAGCGTTGCCTGGAGCGCCCAAATGTGACATGTAGCAACTGGCATTTTGGCTACACTTAAGTGTAAGATTTTTCCAGTGTAGGTTTATATCTGGTTTGTTTTTTATTTCCCCCCCCCCCCTTCTTGCTCAAGTGTGTGCACATTACTGCTGTGATTTATTTTCAGGCTCCAACTTGGGTTTTATCACTTGAAATGCTTTGGAAACTTGGAGGGCTTTTTTTTTTTTTTTTAATTAGCAGCAAGGCCCTCTTTACCTTGGAGGAAAATTCCAGGGTGAAGAATGCTTTTGATTCACAAAGAAATTAGCCTAGAAAGGTTTTCCTCTTATCTTTGTGTTCTTTGGGCATTACTTTCCTCCTCAAAGTTGCCATTTGCTTTGCTGAAGTCCACTTTGCTTCTTGACAGCTCTAGAATGGATCAGGGTTTGTTACCAGAATGTCAAAGCCCTCAACATGGATATCCTTCAGCAGAAAGTTGGGTGGAAAGTCACGATCCAGGGAAAATAGTCTTGAGTTCTTGCTTGAAGTGACACAGGATGGAAGAAATTAATACAAAGAGTGTTTTTGGTGATAAACAGCAATATTTTTGTGCTAGCATGGGTTATTCTTGTTCCCTTCATCCTGAGACCTGTAACAACGAAGTGAACATCTCCCATCGTTCCCTCCCTCTGAAATGTCTCTCCGTGATTCTGGTTTCAGTGTTTTTCATTGCTCCAGCCGCCTGTGAGCCATACGTTGTTGGGGCGCTCTCAACCACTGCTATTTTGGGGCTGGAGAGGGGTAAACTGGAGGGATTCCTTTCTCCACCACCAGGAAAACAAACGGCACCCTGGGGATTGTGGTGGAGCGGGAGCTGGCGAAGCCGGCGAGCTCCTGCCGCTCTTGTTCCTGCGGTTCAGTCGACGGCATCGCTCGCGGGGTGTCAGGGCAGTGAGGTGTGAGACCTGCGGGTTGGTGTCCCTGGGGATGCAGGGCAGGGGGTGCTGGATCCTCCCCAACCCCGGGGAGGGCTCGGGGGAGGTTTGGCAAGAGGCTCTCGCAGGGATGAGCCACCAAGGCTGGGGGTGGGACAGGGCTCTTGACACGGGGCCAACGGGAAAGTCTCGGGCTCAGAGAGAGGGGCTGGGGAATGTGATCCTGGCTCCCAGGGAAGGACGTGGCCAAGTTTTGTCACAGAGCTTTTGGGTTTCAGCTGCTGCTTCAGCAATGTGGTTGTGCAGGATTTGCTTAAAAAGCTTCAGTTTGTCCAAGAAATCAAAGGGAGAGCTCACCCTGGGGTGCTTAAACTCCAAACTTCCTTGAATCTCCTGAATTTCCCTTCAGTTTACATCTATACCCTTCCTTTTAAACGTGTTTTGCCACAGGATTCAAGGAAAAAAAAAAAAAGACTCAGGCTAATTTGGAGTGCAAGCAGGGCTCAGCCAGATTTTAACTTCTTTTGCCCTGAATGGTCTTCGTGTATTTGAGTGGGCAGCTCTGGTCCTGCTTATGCTCCCTGCTGGGAAGATTTATCCACAGGCAAGTTTTTCTTTAAATTTTTAAATTGGAAATACAAGTCTACTCTTGCTTCAGTATCATTATTCATATTTCTTTGAGATTTTACTCTATAGCTGATCACCTTTGTGACACTTGGAAATCCATTTAGATCCTTCTGGGTTTATTTTTTTAATATGGTTTTTTTTTTGGCTTATTAACTCTAATTCTGATAGGCTCCATGTAGCTGTGCCCTGTATCCTCCTGGGAATAATGACTCAGTCTCCAGATCCGCAGAAATAGGTGGGATGTGGGATTTGTACAGCTAAGCCCACGTGCATTTCGGAGACAGATGGAAACTCCATTTCAGGCTGGGGCTGCTCTGGTTGTGATTAGCTCTAATGAGCATCTGTTGATGGAGTAGTTCAAGAGGGGTTCTCAGTGTTCTTTGTCCCTGCTCGTGTTGGGATATCAAGAGCTAAACTGAAAAGGGAGGATTCAGGTTGTTTGTGAAGACTTCCAGCAATGATGTCTTCTTGCTCATGGGATATGCCCGATGGGGGGCTTTAATTTTTATTTCCCTTGTTGTCGTGCTTCCCTATTGGACAAATTCCACCTGCATTGTCAAAAATACTCACTTTTTATTTATTCATGCCCCAGGATTTCCCTGGTGTGTCTGTACCCCCAGGTATAGGCTGGACTTCCCTGGAATTTGCTTGTCCCTTGTAGTGCTGGACACAATTCCTGGCAAATCCATGAAAAGCTGAGCGTAGCCACCAAAGTGCATCTGCAGGTGAATCCAGCTGTAATTTGTGATTCTGTGCCAGCACCTCAGGTATCTGGAGACACCTTTTACTGCTAATTAAGAGTTCCCAGTTTAATTTGGGAAGCTCCAGAGGAGAACTGTAGGCGTTACCTCAATCATCCTCTCCGTGCCTGCGCCCTGCCATGGAATTCTGTCCCGTGCTTCCATGCAAGGCTTGTTCTGCAATTCCTCACCTCTTCCACTGAACAGGCAATTACTGAATATTTCTTTACTGTTCTCATTAACTGCCTGGCCCCAGGGCTGATTTAGAGCACATTATCCATGTTCTGTATTCCATGGAAAACACATTTGGGTCCTCGTGGGTGTTTTTAAGGTGCTGTCTGAGACACAGAGCTCAGAGAAAGCTGTCCAGAGTCCACTTTGCCTCCAGCATCCCTCCTGATGCTGAAAGTCAGCTTTCCTTTAATTACTTTGGAGTACTTGGGATTATTATAGGTCATCCCATATTTAGCTGTCACACCAGGGAAACCTAAAGCCTGGAAAATGAGGAATGCTGATGACTTGGGAACAACTGTGAATGTTCTTTCCCTGAATTTGCCTTTTATTATGGCACTACGAGCATGAATTTTAATTCCCAAGAATGAGTTCGTTCCTCCTGTTGCCCCACTGCCTCCTTTCCCTTTAGTTATCCTGAGGGAATGAGGGCAAGATGGGAATGTGGAAAAGGATTCTGCTCCCTTGCAGAATATGGCCATTTTTCTATTCTTTTAACTGGAATTGAATTTCATACATGGAGTTATGCTGATGTTTCCTGGCCCTGGAGTTACTCAAATACAGGTAATTTTTATGTAATGGTTTTGTTCCTTTTGCTTCTTCCACTCCTACTTCCCAAAGGAATTCACAAGGAATAATTTAGACACCAAACCTTCAAATCTCTTCATCTCTTTCACAGATGGATTCTGTAGCACTCTGGATTGCAGAGAAATTTAGGGATGTAGATAATTATTTCAAATGAGATGTCAGCTAAATGCCTTTGAATCTTAAAAAAACTGATTCTCCCGGTCTGGATTGGGAATGGATGCTGTGTTTTCAACACAAGCAATTTATGTTGTGAGGCAGAACGTCCTCTTGGGTCAACGCTCTGTGCTGAGTGCAGAAATTGCACCAGTTGGCTTTGGCTCTTTCCAGTTGGCTTTTCCCAAATGTGTTGATTATTGGGATATCTCTCAGCTGGGACTTCTGGCCTCACTGTAGTTTCTCACAGACGAAACCTAACGCCCTCCATTCAGCTGCAACTCAACAGTCTTTTTAAAGGAAAAGATTCAAACCCCATACTGGAGATGTTTTGGAGAATAGATCCTCCCCCCAACCCCCATTTCTGAGGTCTAAAGAGTCAAACTGTTAAGGCAAAGGGAAATCATAGAATCACACAATGGTTTGGATTGGAAGGGACCATAAAATCATCTCTTTCCACCTCCCCTGCCATGGGCAGGGACATCTCCCACCATCCCAGGTTGCTCCAAGCCCCGTCCAACCTGGCCTTGGACACTGCCAGGGATCCAGGGGCAGCCACAGCTGCTCTGGGCACCCTGTGCCAGGGCCTCACCTCCCTCCCAGCCAGGAATTCCTTCCCAATACCCCATCTAACCGTGCCCTCTGGTAGTTTGAAGCCATTTCCCCTTGTCCTGTCCCTCCATCCCATGTCCAAAGTCCCTCTCCAGCTCTCCTGGAGGGCTCCCTTTAGGTATTAGAAGCATTTTCCTTTTTCCTCAAGTTCTTTGGGACTTGGAGGTGCCCAGTGTGGGATATTGAAAGGACACAGTGTTAGAGCATGGCAGCTTTACTGATCCCTCAGTGCTGTTCAGCAGGTGAAGACACATCATCGTTTTTCTGGGTAACCCATGATTTAGGAACTGCCTTTCTGCTCCACTGTTTTTCTGAGCTTTTGCTGCGTGTTTTAGGAAATGGGAACTTGCACAGATTGTTCAAAGGTCTTTTGGGGTAACTCTAAACCTGTGGACCCTCTTTCCATGAGAGTTTTTCCTCAAGGTACTTCCTAGCAGGTTTTCTTGCACTTTTTAATGAGAATTGAAAATGTTTCTCCCTTTGAGGCACCAGGGAAGAGGGATGCAGGGATTGGCAGAGGAGTAAGAGTGTAGCTCTGCTTTTGTTGGGACTTCCTTCTCAAACATGACCAGCTTGCAAATCAAATGGTTTCTTTACCTGCTCTGCTGCTCCTGAGGTCACCTTTTTTTAGGCAGCGGTTGTAACTCGAGGCTCGCTCTGAGCTGGTTCTTGGAATTGAAGTGAAACAGTCCCAGTTTGATGAAGGATGAGTCTCATGGAGCTGGGGAGCAGCTCTCAGCTCGATGAATATGGATGCAGCTGTGGCATCCCACAACTCCACATCCAGCCCTAAAGCCAGGCTCTGTCCCCCCCCCCCCCCCAAAGTAACCCGAAATCTCCCAAAACACCGTGAGGAACAGCTGCCACATTCAGGGAGGATTGGGCTGGCACAGCACACAGTGACATAATATGTCTTTGCCCTCTGTAATCTTTTACCCCTTCCACCATCCAGGCACACAAGAGCCGATTCAATTCTTAATCTTGGTGTAAGGAAACCACCTCGTGGTTTGTGTATTTGAGTTGATCTAAATTGGGATGGCAGGAGCTCTTGAATCCAACAGCTTTAGGCTATTTTAGGTGGTGAAAATCTGCCATTGGCACTATGGGAGGCATTTATAAGTAACAAGCTAATTATGTAAAATGCACACTGTCCACTTGTTAAGATCTTCTTAAAGTTTCATAATCTAATCAGAATCTGCTAGGTATAACACCTGGCTTGTTGTCCTCCCCCCTGGCTTTTTAATGCCACTTTGTGGGGTGGGTGGGTGATCAATACAGGAAGGAAATGCTTTCCTTAATACTGGTTGGTGGAGTGTGCCCCACGTGCTGCTTTAATGCAAGGCACAAAGGATTTTCCTTTTCATTACTGAGCCCAGATGCATTGCTTTGAAGTGGATCAGAGAATCAGAGGTTGGGTTGGGTTGGAAGGGACTTTAAAATTCCACCCCCTGCCACGGGCAGGGGCACCTCCCACTATCCCAGGTTGCTCATCCAACGGGCCTTGGACACTTGAGGGATGGGGCAGCCACAGCTTCTCTGGGAAACCTGTGGTGGTGCCTTATAGGGAAGAATTTCTTCGTTGTATCTAATCAAAATATCTCCTCTTTTAGACTAAAACTCCTGCTTATCCTAGCACTGTATAAAAAAAAGGCTCTCCCTCTTTTTTCCCATTTTTTATGGGTGCTATGCAGTCCTGTCTGCTCAGCAGCACTCACAGAATAAAACTGTAGCTTTCCCTGGCCTGGAGTATTTTGGTTAATGTGGCTCTTTGTTCAGACAGACTTTATGTAGTATAAAAAAAACCCAGGCATGTGCTGAACTCAGCAAGTATCCTGAGGGTGTTCACCTGAAGTGTTGGCCAGGGTAGGTCTGGCTGAGGTCCTTGCCAATGTTCTGTAGTCAAGTCACATTCAAAAGGTAGCTGAAGTCTGTTAAAAACATCAGTATTGGTCTGTTTGTCCCCTCTGATTCACCCCTGTCACAGCATCTGCTTCCCTTCCACCAAACTGGGTGTGGATTCAGCCCTTGGAGGAGGGTGACGCCGCTCCTGTGGGACACGGGCCTGTGATGTGGTGGTGAAGGACCATCAGGAGGTTGAGGGCAGATGTTCACACTGTTTGTTCTTTCCCTTTGCCTCTGCTGGGACAAGCTGAGGTGTGGAGGAGCAGGGCTTTGGGGGCTGGGGGAGTCCCAGGGCAAGAGCAGCTCTGGGGGGGAGGGCAGGGAAGGAAGGACCATGCGGTGCCCCTGAATCTGGAGCCGAAAATGGTTTGTGGTGTTGATGACTCCCTGAGAAGCTGCTCCAGGGTACAGCAGCCAGAACTGGTGGCTTGTCCTTATCTCAGTTTGAAGCCTTGGCCAGGGCTGTTTTGTTTAGCTGGAGATTTGACCATTAAAGTCTCATCTGAGGCTTGTGAAGCCTCAGGACTGCAAGGCTCCTTCAGGAAGTCATTCACGAGACACCTTTTGTCATGGGATGAGTTTTCTGCAAGAGCCTTTGGGTGTCTTCCCGTTGAGTTTTCTGAGAAATCAACCTCTGTGCTCACAACTGATTCCCACAACCCGTGTTGGGGCTCCGGACGAGGATGAACTTCCACCACCCCATCACCCCAATGCCTCTTGTGCATCCTGCTCTGTCCAGTGCCCTGAAAGTTTGTTTTTTCACCTGTTTAGTTTTGGAACCTGCCACGAGGATAATGTGACATTAGAGTGGAAAAGCTATCGGGGCCGTGCAGGGGAGGAATTGCAGACCCGTAAACTGCTCCTAAAATAGCTGAGATGATGTGTCAAACCGCCCAACCATCCCAATCCTCCACGAGCTGACCTCCCAGGGATATCCAATAGGGGCTGGTAACATTGTGAGGGGAGGGGGGCTGACCCCCCTCCTCCCTGAATCCACATGCTTGTTTCTAGAAGTTGTGATTTATCCAGAAGTTGACCCAGAGCCAGTCTCTGCTTCCAGCTGGGACCTCCAGGTCCTGGATATAAAACAAGGGCTGGGGAAGGAGGAAGAAGCTCATTCTCCAGCTGTTTTTCTGTCCCAATGAACTCAATGAGCTCTTTGCACTCGCTGTGCTTCCCTCAAAGGTTTAATTTCATTTGTGTTGTCTGGAGAGTAAAGTTGACTTTCTCTTTAGCTGCTGCACTGCTGGAGCGTGTGTGTGCGCACAGGGATATCTCCAGGCAGCCAGGGAAGCTGCTGCCTTGGCTCCAAGGAGTTTCTTCCCTGGCTGCCAGGCTCTGTGGTCTGGGCAAGGGCAGCTCTGTGGCCGCAGCATCTGCCGGGAACAGATGGGGCAGTGTTCGGGATGGACGGCACAATTTATCCCACAGATGGGATAAGGCAGGGACAGGCCCACGCCGGGTCCTGCTGCTGCAGAGCTGGTCAGCCTTCACTTCCCAGAGTGGACAAAAGGGCTGGCTGAGGTGTTAGGGAGACAAACGGGAATTCAGTGGGAAGTCAGATGCGTTCCCTGGCAGTGGGAGAGTGACACTGACACATGGCCGCGGGAGCCGTGCGAGCCGTGCCCACAGCCCGGCGTGCCCGGGGCTGCCGTGGGTGGGAGCCGTGCTGGGGCCTGGGAGGGTGGTACTGGGATTGCTCCAAGTCCCAGTGTCCAACCTGGCCGTGGACACTTCCAGGGATCCAGGGGCAGCCGCAGCTTCTCTGGACAACCTGTTTTTTCACCAGCCAAGAACTTTTTTGTAACACCTCATCTAAATCTCTCCTCTTTATTTAAAACCATTCCCCCTTGTCCTATTCCTATCTTATTATCTGTCAAAAGTCACTCTCTCTCTCTCTCTTTTATAAGCCCTCTTTAAGGCCCCAATTGCAAAAACATCCATGTGGTATATGCTTGCCACCTCTGGGGCTGTTCTTGCCGCCATCCGAAGGGTTCCAGAGTGCAGGCAAGTTAAATGTTAAACGTCCAAATGCTGTGGCTGGAGCAAGAAGCATCTTGCAGGTGGCTGGGAACACAACAGCTGCCAGATGGGGTCAAAACAAAGGTTTCTCCAGCCAGACTTGGACCTCTGGGGGATCCAAGGAGAATTGGGACCAGTGCTGTGGCTCCTGACGTGTCCTGCTCGCCCCTGGCAGTCTGTGGTTCAAAGGCTTCCTGAGCCCTTGTGTTTCATCACCCATCTGGATGAACCTCCCTTTCCTGAATTTGTTTAATCCCTTTTGGAGTCTGTTCATCATTTTGGGCTTCACAACATCCGGAGGCAGCGAGCCTTGACGTTTAATGATGTGCAGTGTGGAAAAAAAAGAAAAGGCTCTGTTCTCAATGTCTGCCATTTATTATTATTATTACTATTTTTTGAATGCTGTGCCTGGTCTTGAGTCAGCAGGTCTGATCCCTGCAGTGCCCTGAGCAGAGTTCTCCCTGTGGAGCTTCCAGCCTTGGCTGGATCTGCAGGATTTGGTCAGGCCCTTGTGGCAGGAGCTTGAGCTGTGGAGAGCCAGAAGGATGGGCCGGAGGTGCTTCAGGAACTGGCATTGCCCTTTTTGAAGGAATGTCCTTGCCCCCTGGGTGATGTTTTCCCATTCCTTCTTGGTAAACCTGCTGGAAGAAATAAAAAGCAGCATCAGTGCAAGAAGCATAAGGAGCGAACATTTATGGGGGTTTGGGGTGCCTTTGTTTAGGTTTCAAATGCCAAATATCATTTGTTCTGTGCAACTCTTCCCAGATAAGGGAAGCTGGTGAGAAAGACCATGAACAACTTGGATTTTCTTTGCTTGGAACAACAACAAAAAAAATCACTACTTCTGCAGGTTTATAGATGACATTTTGGCTTCTAGGAATTTGGGATTTGTGGTAGGAGCAGATGGAACAGTTTCTATCTGGCTCAACTTTGTCGCAAGAAAATCAGGCCACTGAGCACCTGGGCCACTTCCTTTGGACTCCTGTCTTTAAAATCTGGTATAAATACCTCTGCTGTGTTCTGCCATGTGATCCATGACCTTTGTGCTCCTTTCCTGGTCCTCAATCCCACCAAAAACTGCTTAAAACCAAGGCAGGGATGATCATGGATGTTTTCTGTAAGTGGCATCTAGAAATGTCCTTCATTTTCTGTGTCGTTTTAGGTTAAAAATCACTGACTATCTTGAGTTGGAAGGGACCTGCAAGGCTTGAGTCCAGCTCCTGGCTCTGCACAGGACACCTCAACAATCTCACCTTGTGCCTGAGAGCATGGATTTCTCTAACCCTATGTCAGGGATGGAGCTGAGATCCTGGGATGAAAGGATATTCAGTAGTGTAAAAAACAAACCCTAAAACCCACAAACTCTTCCCCCCTCCCCAAAAACAACCCAAGCAAAAGCCCCAATATTCTGAAAATCTGTCTCTTTCTGGTTTTTTGGTTTTTTTTTTTTCCTCCCCTCTAGACCATGTGGAGTTAATGGGTTAAAACAAACTTTTTATTTTCTTCTCTGGGTTAATTCTTCGTCTTCCATCCCACTGCTCCCCATTTTCCTGCTTCCCTGCACCAAAACTCCCAGCTCCGTGTTGCCTACGCTTGAGTGGGCTCCAGGCCAAAAGAAATGATGCTAGGCTAAAAAAATGAATTAAATAAAAATAACCAGTGGCTGGGCAAGGAGCAGGGGCTTGGATTGGGGGTCCAGGAGCTGTCCAGCCAGGGAGAGGACAGTGTGGGGGGATAATTCCTGGCACAAGCTGCCAGGGGCAGAGCTAATGCCTCTTAAATCGGGAGTGAAAGCCCCTGTTGCTGCTTTGGCCTGTGCATTCCACTGGCACCGTTCGGTTGAAAATCCTTTGTAAATCTCCCTGATTTCTGTTTCATTCTTGAGAGGATGAAGGGGAGAGGAAACAACCTTTCCCTCACCACCTTCTTTCTCTGCTTCTGCTTGTTTGTGGACAGAGTGCATTGTTCCAGGGGAATTAGGTCTTCGGGCTGAGATGTTTTCCCAAAATAAAAAGATCTTTTGCTCTGATGGGCTGGAAACTTCCTGAATGCAGTTTGGTGTAGGGAGAGGAGTGGGGAAAGGGAGAAAATGACTTCAGCCCTGTGGTTCAGATGCACCACCAAAGACCCAAAATTGATTCTTTCTCTGGGAGGTTATTCCTCCATCACTGGAGAAGGGAAGGCAAATCTTTCCTTCCATGAGTTGTATTTAATAACCTGTGCAGGTCTCCTGCTTTGCAGGAGTGGGGAATGCTGCAGCTGCTTCAAGGAATTTCTTGTGATGCTCCTGATTGCCACGGTGCCAAAAGAGCTGTTCCTCACAGCACCTTGATCCCACAAAGTCCTCTGCAGGAATGGGAACATCTCCAGCCCTCCCCAGCTGAACTGAGTCATGTCTTCCCTGCTCATCCACTGAGAGATTTTTTTCCTTTCTATATTACATGCCAAATTTTTTTGGTAATTTGTCCAGGGGAAGGTGAGGTCCTGCTTTGGCAGGAAATTGGATGGGAGTTTATTTACACGTGCAGCAACCATCCTGTATCTGGGAGAAAACCATCCGTGCCTTGTCCCATTCCCAGAGAAATCCCGCCTGGACTGATTGAAAAACCTGCTGGTTGTTGGAGTCCAGTGCTCTCCTCAGTGCAGGCCTGGGGAAATTCCTCTGTGCTCAGCAGCCTGGGAGACCCTTCCAGCTTCCATATAAGCTTCATCTAAGGCGAAAATGGTAGATTCTGTGGTGACACCCAAAATGAGCTTTGGGATCAGAGTGGGTGCTGTGAGTGCTGGAAGCATTCAGGAAAGCTGTGTTGGGAGGGGAAAAGCTGGAGGTTTGCACCGTTGGATTATTTTGTCCAGAAGCAGCTGTTGTTTCCCCTTTTGCTGGGTGCTGGAAATAACTCCTGATAGGACCCAAGATTGTGGCAGCTTTGTGTGGAGCAGGGCCCTTCCCTGTCCACGTGTCCATCCTAAGATGCTCAGGGAGGAGGCTCCAGGAAACCACGGTATGGATCTATCCAGGCATGGTTGAAGAAAGGCTTGAATGCTTGAAACCTACAAGAATCTGCACCCTTTTTCCCTAAAAAAAACAGCCCCAAAATTCTGTTTGAGCAGATTCCATCAGGAATCTGATGGAGGCTGGTGCTTCTTTCCCTGGTAAGTGGGATCTACTGGGTTGGAAGTTTCCCTGTGCTGTAGCTTTCACCCTCTCTCTCCTCCTCCGTCCCATCACTCAGAAGCTGATCCAAGAACCTACAGGCATTTCCCTCTATCCCTAAAATCCCGGAGCCTTCCCCTTGATGAACCCATCAAGCACATGCTCTCCTTTGGAGCAGGACTGTGGGGTTTGGCTGCTTCCCACCTGGATACTGTGGGGTTGGAAGGCCCTATCACCCCTACTTTGTGTTTTTGGGAGCGCATCGAGTTGTAGTAGCCGCTGTGTTGGAGGCTGTGACTCGTGTAAAAGCTGCAGCTGAGATTTGGGTGCTGCAGACTAAGGAGCAAGTGACATTTGAGAGGTTGTCACCTGAAGAAAGCTCTGGCCAGTGTTTGCCACGCTATTGAGAGGAAGATAAGGATCGAAACACTCATTGGGGCATAATTGTGATGGGAATTGCTGTGCTCCTTCCTGGAGTTTCCAATTGCTTTGTTTAATGGTCTCCCACAGCCAGGCCCCGTTGCTCAGGGACAATGACAGGGAGACGTGAGCCCAAGGCAGAGCTGGTTGGGAATGGTCCTGAGGGAAGAGAACTGGCACGGTGGAACTTGCAAAGATGAGTTTTAGCAAAGCTGGGTTTGATTTCTTAGGTGGGGTTCAGCTGTGTCTTGTAAAGCCCTGGATGGTTTGGATTTCCTCAGGTTGGGAAAAACACTTTTCCTCCTGTCACCTTAATTGACCCTCACGATGTCACAGCATCCTGTCAGGAGATCATTGGGAAAATTACACCGGGAAAGGGTTGAGGTCGGAGTGGAGAATTGTGGCAGAACAATCTTTGTGAATGCTTGCCGAGATGTCATTTTGGAAGCCTGAGGTTTGGAGAATCCATAGCCTTATTTTTATGTAATCTAAGGAGAAATGGGATATGTTAGAGTTTAGAGTTCCTGTGGGCACTTAGAGCTGTAAACACTTAAAAACCCCAACCAGACAGGGCAGAATGAGGTGGTTGAGTCTTCAATGGCCAGCTCTTCTTCCAAATACCAAATCTTCACCACTCCCCCTGAAATTCAGATTTTTTTTTTCTTGGACTTTGGGATTTTTCTGCTTCAAATATTCAATAGCCTTTGTGGGAGGGGGAGTGGGATAAATCAGTTTAGGAAAGATTCATGGTGTGGGAGTGCAATGGTGGGAGAGAGAGAGATCAACTGGAGGTTATTGGGTGCAAAATAAAATAATACAGGCCTGGTGTCCAGCATAACTCAGACTCCTTGAGTAGGTTAATTTAGTTAATTAACTTAGGTGTCGTAGTGAAGATTCATGGTCAAGTTGTCAATTTTCCAGAAGCATTTTTAATTATTAAAGGAAAAACAGTGGAAAGAGAAGAAAAAGTGACACTGATCATGCCATAATCAAACCTCTCCTGATGGGAGAGAGTTTTTAAAGTCCTTGCTAGGAGTTCCAGAGACAAACAGGACTCTCAGCCTTCGCTGCTTCTTGATAGTTGTTTATTAAGTATTATCAGAGAAAAGGAGCCACTAGTGTGATCCAGACATAGCACAGAGCAGGGAATACAGGAGAAAGTCGAATTACCAAGATTACACGGCCTTTTTAAAGGTAAATCAACCAATGGTTACTAAAAACGTACATTATTTTTACTTCTCTACCAATTATTCAGTAACACAGCCAGGAACTGCGGAATCCTTTGTCCAATCATCCCAAACTACTTTTACTGCAGAATATGGAGTAGTAGAAGAAGAAGAAGAAGGTTTGGAGAACAACAACAATCCTCCATTTTGATGTTTTTTGCTTTTATCTATTTACTACATTACCAAACCCAAAACCTCTAAATTTTTCACCCAATCTTACATAGTAGTCTATCACCTAATTTACACTAGTTTAGTTTCTAGTTCTTTTCTAATAGTAGGCAGTTTTTTCCAAGGTTCGAGGTCAAAAGCTGTGTTGTTCAGGGGGTGAAACCCCTCAAAGCAGGCAGAGAAATATTCTCTGCACTCTGGGTTCCCACAAAAAAGGGCTGAAAGTGTGGCAATACCACAGGAAAAAAAATCACGTGGAAAATAAAACCAGAATTAATTCAGTCATCGTACAGATGGGCCAAAGAGACATTTCCTAATGCAGGAGGAAGCGCTGGGACAGGGATGGGATGCAGTATTTCAGCAGGCCTGTCATTCCAGGTGGGAACAGCAGAGGCCTTTCCCTGCAGGAAAACAGCTCACCTTGGATCCCGTCTCTGCTGGCACCTGCCAAGGAAACTCTGGAGCGCCTCGAAAACGAGGGTGCACTCACAGGTCTGTGTATGCGCCTCATCTCTGCCTCCTCCCCCTCAAATCCTCATCAGGAAAGTCCCCACTTCAACGAGGGAAAATCCAGGGGCACTGATGGAAGTGTGAGCTGATGAGGCCATAAAAACCCTTGACTTCGCGACGAGCGGGAAGCAGGATCTGTCTGGAATTGCCTCTTGGAAGGCCAATAATTCCATGGTGTCACAGATAAAACTTGGCCACAGATAAAACTTGGGGTTATCGGTGGGAGCTGTGCAGTGGCAGCGGCTGTGCTTGGGATCTCTCCCAAATCCCGGCGACTGAACTCTGGGAAAATGAAGGAATTAGCAGTGTTTGAGATGAAGTTCACAGCTGAGGAAGCTGAGTGACACCAGCAGCGTGTGTGCAAACCAGATGGGTTGAGCTTCTTGCATCAATTAATGATAAACTTTCTGATTTCCTGGCTTCAAACTGGTGGAACTGGAATAGGAATAGCACAAATGATGCTGCAAAGGTTCCTCTCGGCATGGTGGGTGTGGCACAGGACAACCAGGTCCTTCCTGAGGTTTGGATGTTGCACTCGGAGCAGAAGTTGGGCAAGATTAGGTCAAAAAACCCCATAGAATATCCTGAGTTGGAAGGGACCCATGAGGTTCATCAAAGTGCAAAATTCTGAAGCAGGAATTCAAAATTCTGAATTCTGTAAACAGTCTCTTGACTCTGTAGGTTCATGTTGCTCTCAGAGAGGCTGGAGTTAACTTCCAGAGGGGTTAAAGCTTCCTGGGTCGTGTGCCATGAGCTGTTTGCTCACTCTCCAGGTTCTTGGTGGACACACACACACAGTCCTTTGCGATCTTGGGATCTAGCTTAAAATGGTTTGGGTTGGAAGGAACCTTAAAGATCATCCAGTTCCAACCTTTTTCCACTTAGAGGTGCCCACTTATCTCCCACTCAGCCCCTTCTTGGAGCAAAAGAACACAACCATGGGGTTCTGGCCAGCAGTTTAATCGTAACAGTTGTGGCTTGGGCGTGTAAAAAACAAAAACACACACACACACCCCTCCCCTGAAACGTTTCCTTGGAAAGAACAGCTTGGCCTTTGTGAGGAGCTGAGAAAGCGTTCGACTGACACCGTTGCCTTACAGGACCTCACTCAGCCGAGGTTGCATAAAAGGGCTTTATGGGATTAGAAAGGTTCCATGCAGCGGGAGCTCGGAGGCAGCGTGTCAGGTGGGGCAGCTCTCCCTGGCTCTGCCTGCGCTTTGTTATTGATGCCACGCTCTGGAAAGTGCCACCTCACCCCCCTCCCCAACCCGCTCCCGAGGCCTCTGGAATGTGCGCGCGGAGCTGAGGGCCCCCGGAGGGAAAACGCGTGTGTGGGTCCGTGTGTGTGGCTTCTGCTCTTCACCTGGGGGAGTTTCATTGCTTGCTGGCCAGGGAAAAACCCTTTCCCCCTAAATTTCCTCCTTGTCTTGTTCCAGGGATGCTTCTGAGCAGTAATGCAGGCAGTGATGGCGGGTCGCTGTTCGTCACGTGTGTTCCGTGGTCCGTTCTTCCACCCGCTGGGGGAGAGTTGTGGCACTGTGCAGCAGCAGGAATCCTATTTCCTACCATCTCCCTGTCCCTGGATCTTTATTTTGTGTGTGTTTAGGTGACTTTTAGTGGAGATGCACATGATTGGGCTGTGCTGTCAGCAAGTTTTGGATCTGGGGGAAACTGTAATTTGAAGTATCCCAAAGCCAAGCACCTGAGGGGGAAAGGTGGGAAGAGGGTGAAAATCACCCATTGCTCTGCAGAAATCTTGGCTGTAGGAGCAATTCCTGCATCCGTCCTCGCTCCAAGAGCCATCTGCTACAGGATCCTTGGAGCTTTTTTCCAGACCGTTTAGATGAACAGTCCCTGCTCAGCTGGAAAGAAAAAATGGGGAGAGGGAGCTTAGAAAATGCTGCGATGCCTCCCTCTCTCTCCTTTGCCAGCTGAGGGTCTCTTGTGCCAACCAAAGTTGGCAGGAATGAATCTTTCGAGTACCGTGAAGGCCAGGAATGAACGTCCTGGAGATTTTGTTCCAGATCTTTGCTCCAGTGAAGCTCAGACTGAGGCACCTCTCTCATGAATGAGCCTCCTGGGAGCTTTGGCTAAGGAGGCATGAGGGTGGGGTGATGTCCCCTTTCCTTGGGGTGCAGCTGCGACAGACCGAAAATGAGAGGGTTAAAATATGCTTCAAACAGACCTTGCTGTTTAGCCTTTTGGAATTTTTTTTTCAATTATTTTTGGGGGAGCAAAACTTGAGGGAAAATATTTTTCCATGTTTCCCACAAATCACTCAGTGCTTTTATCACTGCAGGTTTTTTCTGGAGGTGTCAATACCTTTGAATGTAACTGAAGGAGAACATTTTCCTGCCTGTCTTTGATCTAAAACTCCCACCTCAGCCATTTTTTTGCTCCCTCCAATAGGGAGCTGATATTAAATCCCCTCATCAATGCCTCAGTGATGATTGGATCTGTACTGGATATCCCTGGCTGGGACTCAGGTCAGGATTTTATGCCCATTGTGCCCCGAGGTTTGGGAGTTAAAGCATCCTGAGTGCCAGCCCTCAGGAGCTGTGCTCCTGGCAGGATGCATCCCACTGATTAGAGAGAAATACTCATTAAAAACAGCCAATCACTGCTCCTGAAGGACAGGCGGGGCTTTAAAGGGTTCCCGGGATCTCAGCAAAGGGGGTGAGCGAGTGCTGCCCTCCCATTCCCATCACCCCATTTTCCCCTGTGCTCCTGCAGCAACGGAGATGCCTGAGCCCCCCAACCCATCCCGCGCTCCCCAGCGCAGGAGTGCAACGTTCCAGCGTGTTTCCAGGTCTGGATTTCAGCCGTTCTTCCTTTTTGGCCGGGGAATGTGTCTCCAGGTGCTCTGCAAGCCCGGATAGCGATTCCCATTGACTCTGTGGACTGGCACCTGGCCGGAACAGGGCAGAGCCAGGAGAGTGGGGTGCAGCAGCCTGGCCAGCACAGCTCTCCGGAGCCCAGCAGATGTTCCTGCAGCCTCTCTGCGCCCCGGGGCCGATGCCAGCCTGGTCCTTTTCCAGCAGCTCGTCACTTGACACCGGGAACAGTCCGCTGGCATCTTTTGTTGCACATTGTGGAGTCAAGGACCTTGTGCTGGGAGAAGGCAGGGGAGGGAGGGGACGAGGCAAAGGGACACGAATTTTCTTCGGGTTTTGTTTTTTTTTTTTTTTAGGTTTTGAGCTTGTTCTGTCTTGTAAAAGCTTTTGGCAGCATCTCCTGGAAAGTGTATCCTGCTCTCCAAGCTCAGGCTGCGGCTCGCTGGGTTTTATGTCAGGATCTCTTCTGCTGAGGGCAGGGTGGCTTTCTGTGCTTTCTCAGGGCGTCTCTTGAGCTTTGATGGGACAAATCATCCTCTGTCCCTCCCCAAGCTGGGTTCTGGCTCTGCTTGGTGTGCTAAAATGCTTTTTTATGTTTATGCCTAGGACAGTGACAGTGGTGCTCGTGTATTTTTGCCCGTTCCCCGAGTTCATGCAGTGAGGCACCTGAAATGATTTCTTTCCACTTTCAGTTTTAAACACAGTCCTATGGTGGAGGTGGCCAGGGGTTTATGTCCAAACAAGCTCTGTGCGAGCTGGTAGGGAGTATAAATCCAAGTATTTCCTCTTACCTTTTCCCTGCTGCCACCTTGCACACGCACCGTGAGGAGCCTCACTGTAAAATCACTGCTGGCCCAGACATGAAGTCCACAGTGCTCAACCAGGGCATCCTGATCCCATCATTGACCCTATTTCTACCATGGGCTGGATTTCCTAGAATCCAAGAATGGTTTGGGTTGGAAGGACCTTAAAGACCGTCTAGATCCAAGCCCCTGCCCTGGGTGGGGATGCCACTCGCTAGATCAGTGTCCAGCCTGGCCTTGGACACTTCCAGGGATGGTGCAACCACAGCCACTCCGAGCAACCTGTGCCAGGGCCTCACCATCCTCACGGGGGAGAATTTCTTGCTAGAAATTTTTGTTTTCCCTTCGCTCACCGCAGTGCCCCTCTGTTTCTCGGCAGGCTGACGGGGAACGAACCCCTGACCATCCTCCCTCTGACCTCGGAAATGGAGGAGGCGGCCGTCAAGGCCCACTACAAGGTGTGTGACCGCCTGAAGCTGGAGAAGAAGCAGCGCCGGATGTGCCGGCGCGACCCCGGCGTGGCCGAGACCCTGATGGAGGCCATCAGCATGAGCGCCCTGGAGTGCCAGTACCAGTTCCGCTTCGAGCGCTGGAACTGCACCCTCGAGGGCCGCTACCGGGCCAGCCTCCTCAAGAGAGGTGAGTCTGGGGGTCTCGGGGGGTCTCTGCACCCCCTGCGCTCATCTCCTTCCCTGGTGGTCCATCTGGGGTGTCCTCTGCTGGTGGTGCTTCCCCCGAGGTCCACAAAGAGCTCTGTGCGAGGCTGGAGCTCATCCCTGGAAGGGCGCAGCAGGCAAAGAATGTGCTAATGGGGGTAATTTATGGGCTTGCCCTGCCTGCTTCCCACTGCTGGCCCTGGCTGCTCTCCTTGGAGGCTGGAGGTGTTTGTGCAGGTCTCTGCAGCCAGGAGCTACATTTTCTCCCCATTTCTGCTGGAAGTTGAGCTGCTGCTGGAGGAGAGGGTTTGGAAGCTCTCAAAGCTGTCCCCTCTTCCTTTATTGTTTTATTTATTTATTTCCTATTTATTGTCCCTATTTATTATGCCGGTCTTTCAGGAAAGAAGTTGAGAAAAGGCCATTTTAAGGGAAACAAGACAAACTAGACTGTTCTGTGCTGTCCTGTTAGAGAGGGCAAGGGGAGCCCTGTCATAGTACCAGGCAAAACCTGCAAATGTTTGTGTCCTGTTACTGGCCTGGATGTGAGCAGTGGGTGATTCCCACACCTTTTCCCAGCAGTGCAGGTGGAGATGGCCAGAAATGAGGAGTATTGGGGGTTCAAGTGGTATTTTTTCCTTTCTTTGTGCTACCATGTCTAGTCCAGTTTCCTCCACCCTCCCTCTGAAATCCAGTTCTTATTTCCAGGCTGCAGCAGCATTTTACAGACAGCATGCGAGAGTCTCCAGGGCTTTAGTGACTTCCAGGAAGTCCCACACTCAGCAATGGGCCTGGACCTGGAAAAGCCAGGGTGTGAAGTCTTTAAAGATAAGAGCAGAGGTTTGCAGGGCTAATAAGTGAGGAGGAGTAATTCAGAAGCACCAGGGCTTAACTAATGCACTGTCACTGACTGGTGGAAACAAGGAAAGTCCTTATGAAACCCAAGAGGTCCAGCCAGAGCTGCAAGACATTTAAAAATATCCCTGCATGCCAGAGGAGTCCCTGGATTAGTGGTGCCTTGGGGAAGCCAAGCACTTTCTCATGCTGACACCTGGAGGCCACAGCTCGTTCCTTCAGACGTGCCTGTCCCCTGGGCAGCCCCGGCCGAGGGGCACTTCAGAGCAAGCTGGAGTTAAAACCCCACGGAGATCCCCCCCATCCCAGCCCTTGTCAGGGGCCTGTGTAATAAATGAGAGCTCTGAGGGCTGCAGGGCTCTGCTGCTGTCTCATTCCCCCGTGTTTTATATCCCTGCAGCATCTCTGCCCTCCCCTGGTGCCATAAATCCTTCAGGTACTGTTGCCGTGCTGTAACACAGTGCCCTGTAAATCTTCCTCCTCCTCTCCAGGAGCTGCTGGTTCCTGGTTCAGCACTGCTGCAAGTGACACCTCAGGGCAAAGGCTCCCATGTATCACCCCACTAGGACACGGCTTCCCAAATTCATCGTTGAGGGCTTGTTTCCTCCCCTCCAGGACCACTGCAGGGAGAAAGGAAAAAGGCGGGGGGAAAAAAACCCCAAACCACTTTTTTTTAACTTAGAAGTTTCTCCCTCTGCTTTTACACTTCGGTCACCAGACCAGCCCTGGCTGCTGGTTTGCAACTTGGGCTGATGCAGCCTCGTTTCTTAAAATAACAGGGGATTGTTTGAGGGACTCGTTATCCTCTTTGGATACCCGTGCACAATTTTGGAAATGGCTGAAACTGGATAGCCAGGCCCGGCAGACTGTCAATGCACTGGGGCTTAGAATGCCTGCATTGATTTAAAGCTCATTATCTTGTTACAAAATATCTTGGTGCAATCAAATAGTGCGTGGTGGAGATGGCTTTAAAACCTGGCCAGAGCCAAATGTCACATGGAGCTGGTTGGGAGCTGCCTGGGGGTGAGATGATCCCTGTGCTGATGGGCACAGGGAATTTGGGAAGCTTTCAGTGATGGAGAGCGGGAGGAGCAGAGACAGAGCTGATGGAAAGGGAGAAGCTGGCAGATGAGCTGCTCCTCCTGGCTTTCCGTCAGGCCTGGAATGCGTAGTGGCCACACGGCGCTGACTTTCTGCTGGGATTCCACAACCACTCCAAATTCAGAGCTTGAAATCAGGAGGGCTTCAAGCAGGGTGGAGATCTGGGCTGCCTAATTAATCAGTTAAGGCTGGTGGCTGTGAGTTAAGTGTGTAAGGCCAGCTTGGATGGGGCTTGGAGCAACTTGGGATAGTGGAAAGGGTCCCTGCCCGTGGCAGGGGTTGGAACAAGATGGATCTCAAGGTCCCTTCCAAGCCAAGCCATGCCATGGTTGCAGTGTCTCAGACCTTCAGGGCAGGGTTTGCACAGCCCACCCCACTGAAGACTCTGGCACCTCTTCATTCTGTGTAGCTGTGGCATGAATCCTCCGATCCAGGAGCACAGAGGCTTGGGAATATCTGTGTTTGGTAGTGGCATCCCTCTGACAGGCATGTGGGCACTCTGACGTAAGGTATAACCTGGAAAAAACAGTTTGCAAAGGATGAGAGATGCTTAGAAGGCATTTTCTACCCAGTGGAGTCAGCTGGATACCCATGAGTTTTTGGTGGGTGAATTAAGTGAAGACTTCTCTCACCACTTCCAGTGAAGTGTTTGCAATGTTGAAGATGTTTCTGGGGTGTCAGAGGATGTAGTCTGACTTCAGGGAGAAGACAAAATTTGTTACTTTAACTCTCACCACCCTCTGCAGTGTCCTCAGTGACTGTGGAGTTGAACCTTTTTGTATTTTAACGTTGTTTCTAGTGAGGAAAAGATTCCTGTTCTCCTTTTCCAGGTGAGCAGTAGAATGATTGGATAATTCCTACCACAAACTGGGAGGAATTAGAACCTCAGAACCCTTGGGAGGACCAAAGCTCAGTCTCCTGGGCTGGATTTTCATCAGCCTTTCCTGCTCCTGGGAGTGTTTTGGGAAGGCAGACTCTGGGAATGGCCACATGAGTTTGCTTGGTCTATCATGAACCTCCCAAGGAACAGTTCCAAAAATGACCTGGCAGTGTCTCTGCATGTCCTTGGTTGACACACCAGCTCACAGATATATCCCCTACTGTCACCATCCACTTGTGTTATTTTTGAGTGGGGGATTTCTTGAGTCCCATCCAAAGCCGTTCTGGAATTGCATCTCAAATATGCAGTCGTTTATGGCTTCCATAGCTGGAGAATGGGCAGCTATAAATACTGCCATGTTTGCTTTTTATTTCTGGCTTTTGTAATTTGGATTGGAACCGTGGCTCCCTCTGGGTGTCAGTTTGCCTGGCGGGGGAGTGGATGCTGTCACATCCCTGCAGGTGAGCGTGGAGGTGTAAAGAAGGGCTGTGCATAGAAGGTTTGAGGGGCAAACTGTTTTTTTGGAGTGAGGTGCTGTGTCGGGTGACACATCTCCTGCTTCCCAGCCCTCAGGTGCCTTCTGTCAACAATTCTGCTGGTCTGGAGTAGGAGCTAGTGACTTGTTTCAGGAGGAGAGGGAAGAATGAGGAGGACTGGAAGTCTGTGCTGGGTTCCTGCTGTTTGGCATCCCCTTGGTAGCAGCACTGGGACCTCCATGTCCCATCCAGCTCTTCATGGAGTCAAACAATGCTTTGGCTTTGAGGGAACCTTAAAGCTCATCCAGTGCCACCCCCTGCCATGGGCAGGGACACCTTCCACTATCCCAGGCTCCAAGTCCCATCCAGCCTGGCCTTGGACGCTTCTGGGGATGGGCCAACTCTTGCTCAACTCTTTCCATTTTCAGGCAGAGACTGTCCGTGAGTGACAAAGAGTGACAGCCCCCGAGCTGGCCAGATTCCACGGGCATTCCTGATTCCTGGCTTGTGCCACCTCTGTCCATCATTCCTTGCCCTCCCCTGTGTCCTCTTCGCCATCAGTGATGCACACAGAGTTTACTGTGCTTTGAGGGTGTCAGGAGCACGGACCAGGCTTTTCCCCGTGGTGCCCAGCAACAGGACAAGAGGAACGGGCAGGAATTGATGCCCAGGAAATTCCACCTGAACTTGAGGAAGAGCTTCTTTCCTGTGCAGTGACTGAGCACTGGAACAGATTGTCCGGAGAGGCTGTGGAGTCTCCCTCACTGGGGATATTCCAGAGCTGTCAGGATGTAATCCTGTGCCCTGTGATCGGGGATGGCCCTGCTGGAGCAGGGAGGTGGCACCGGATGCCCCAATGTGGTCCCTTCCACTCTACTGTTCTGTGACACAACTCGCTCTTCCCACAACGGGTTTTGCCTCCATTTCCTGGGTTTTTTCCTTTCTTCAAGCTGCAATTAGAGCCTCTCCCTCCTGTCCCTGCAGGTTTTAAGGAGACAGCCTTCCTGTACGCCATCTCCTCGGCGGGGCTGACCCACGCCATGGCCAAGGCGTGCAGCGCGGGGCGCATGGAGCGCTGCACCTGCGACGAGGCCCCCGACCTGGAGAACAGGGAGGCCTGGCAGTGGGGAGGCTGTGGGGACAACCTCAAATACAGCAACAAGTTCGTCAAGGAGTTCCTGGGGAGGAAGCCCAACAAGGACCTGCGAGCCAGGGTGGACTTCCACAACAACCTGGTGGGCATGAAGGTGCGTTGAGGGCGGCGCAGGGTGGGGGGGAGGTCACACCGTTGTGGGGTTTTGGGGGTAATAATGCTGTTCTTGGGTGTGGAATAGGAGTGTTGGATGTGAAATGAATGGAGTCATCCTCCTTCTGGAGGGGAGAAGTCTGAGTTAAGGGATTATGCCCTGTTTTTCACTGTGGCTTCAAGAGTTGTGCAAAACCGTTTGAGAGGGAGCAGAGGGAAAGAAGTGAGACTGTCCAGGTCTAGGAAATGTGAGGTGGGGACAAAGATGCTGGTTTCCCACAGGGACGAGAGGGTTTTACACCACAAAGGGATGGAAAGACAGGTTCCTCAGGCTCACATGAGGTAGGACACAGAGGAAGGGATTTATGCTGCCACAGCACGTCCTTGAGGGATGCTTCTCTTGCAGCAGTTCAGTAGAGTGTGGACAGCGTAGCATCTCCTTGGCCAGGTTTCTTTAAAACTGGCTGGAGAAACACCTGCCAGGGAACCAGGGTGGAGAGAATAATTTCTGGTTGACCTCAGACTGAAAAGTCCCTTCAGTTTTGTCTTCTGGCAGAAACCTTCCGTGTCACCTAGAGCAGAAGACACTGCTTGGTTGTAGAATCCCTTTTTTTCTTTTCCCATCTTTATCCTCTCTTCCTGCTCTTTACACCTTCCGTGAGGCTGCCTGGGGCCTTCCCTGCAGGACTGCCAGAGTTCAGGAAGCATTTGGACAATGCTCTGGGGCACACGGTGTGATTTTTTGGGTTTGTCCTGTGCAGGGCCAGGCTTTGGACTCGATGATCCCTGTGGGTCCCTTCCAGCTCAGCATTTTCTGTGGCTGATGTAAAGGACAAAGTGTCTGCAAGTGCTGGGTCATCCCAGCAAGGGGGGAAAGGAAGGGGCTTTCCACCTTCTCCCATAATCTGCTTGGCCGTACCTAGCCTAGAGTTGCTCCTACACGAAAATCCCTCAGATTGGCCAGCACAGGTGCTTAGGATCAGTGTTTCATTGCACCAACCTCCGAGGGGGACATACTGTAAGGCCAGAAATAGCCCTCGAGCCTTGTCATTGTCTGTGTGATTGGATGCAGGCTTGGGGCTGGGATGGGGAACCTGGGTCTCCAGTTTCCCAGGCAAATGCAGCCCAGCCAGTTGTGCATTCTAGGAATGGCCACCCCAGCTCAGTTGTTGCTGTGTCTATGTATAAAATGGCATTCCTCGCGACGGAATTGGGGCATTGGGGAATGCCACCAGCCAGGGCTGGCCAGCAAAATGTCTCCCCCTCTCCCCACTACCAGATGCTCCTAGACAGCGCTGAGATCAGGATTAGAAATATCCTGGATTTAGCTGGTGTCTGGTTCTGGCTGACAGCTTTCCTGCTCTGGATTAAAGGGCTCAGTGTCTCTGAACTCCTGTGGCAGCTCTTTGACGTGTGGAACGGGCTTTGCAGGATGTGATGGAATTTGTTTCAATCCTTGCGTTGGTTTCTCTGTCTCAACCCTTCCTTTTGGGGTTGACTGTGTAGCAGATGGGACTGGCAATGGAGAAGGTGGCCCAGGGAGGCTGTGATTCCGTGCTGGATGTTTCTGTGAGATGTCCTGGCTCTCCTCTCCTTCCAGAGTCACACACTGCAGTCTCATCAAAACCTTCAGGGCTGTGGCTTTAGCTGCCACTGGCAAGTTCTTGTAGCTCCATGAATATCCACCAACAGTGGCGGGGCTAAAATACCTCCCTGATGGGTTTGGCCCAACTCCCAGTGTTCCCAATCCCAGGAGCTGCAGTCAGGATGGCCATATGGCTGCAGCCACTCCTGCAGTTAGGATTTGTGTCCTTAATTATCATCTGTGCTCTACACTGCGTGACTTTGAGCTAAACAAACCCCAAGGATCAGCAGGAGGGATTGAACCTTCCCTTCTGTGTCCTGATCCTTGCGAGTTAGCTCCCAGGGGAAGATGCAGGACTCTCCAGCATCCTCTGCCTCCACTTCCCTTGGCACAGGCGGGCTCTGGGCACTGGCAGTGGTTTCACAGTGTAATATCTGCAGCTAAACAGCTGAGTAACAGTTGTGACGGTTGTCCAGACACTGAGAGCCCTCCTGGCAATCCAAGTCACAGACCTTTGCTGCAGGTCAGTGATCCAGCGTTCCTATTTTCGTCCACCCACAACGTGTCTGCCGAGTTGGGATTGCTGTCTGACAGCTTTCCTTTGCCTGTTTGCAGCAGCAGTTGAAATGATTTCTCTGCTTGTGCTGCTGGAATGATTCATTGTGCCATGGCGTGGTTGAAAGCCAAGCCAAGCAGCCCACCAGGTTCACAGCACCAGCGGGGAGCCAGGCAGGGAACAAGGGAATGCGGAGAAGGAAGCTTTCAGGAGGGTGGTGGTTGAAGATCAGGAGAACACGCATCTGTATGGTCGGGATACGTGGCCCTAAAGCACTGGCACAATTCGCTGTGTCGCTAAGATGATGATCAGAGATGAGGATCCAGGCTGACTTTGTGACTACCAGGTCAAAGCTTGCAGTGCTTGCTTCAGATTCCAAAATGCTGGAACCAGTTTGAAGCCTGAGCGCTGGCCTTCTTGGTGTGGTGGATGGATTGTCTTTGGCACTGCTTGCTCTCAGGTGTAGATTAATACCAGGTTTGATCTCTGTCCTTCCTCCTGGTCCTACTGGGAGTCCGGGGATCAGAGGATGAGAGTTGCTCAGCAGACATTACTGCGTTCCTGCTGAGTTTATGGATATTTTCCTCGAGGAAGGTAGTGAGTTAAATACGATTTTCATCATGTTTTGTTTGTCTTCAGAGAAGCTGCTCACCAACCAACTCGTGCCGTAAAGACTTTGCAACCATTGAGTAGGGTTTGCTCACCCAGTGACTGCAGCAGTCTGAAACCACTTTGGACTAACCTAGAGTGGTTATTGGAAAACAATAACTCATCTGGATTTGATTTGGGGTGGATCAAAGGCAGTACAGGAGTGCAGACAGCCTTGATTTGTGCCATTTTGGAGCTGAACAGTTTGGAACTGGAGCTGCTGCAGTGTGTGGATGTGTGTGTTCGCTGCGGGAGCGGAGAAGTCTCTACTAAAGATACAGCACAAGCTTGGTGGTCCCTCACTGATCCTTTACATGTCATTTTTCCCGTCTAATTACTCCCAACCATGGCAAAACACACAAATAGTCCCTTGAGACCCAGCAGAAAAAGGACCTGTGCCGGACTGACTAATTTGGCAAGCACCCCTCTCCCCTCCTGATCACCACAGCAGTTTCTCCATGGTGTCACACCAGCAAACAATCCCTGTATTTCTACGAGGGTGACATTATCCTATCCCGCCTAGTTTTAGTATCTTTTGGTAGACGTTCTCAATTATGATTTTACTTCTGCTTTTTACAACCTTGATGGGCTGCCTGTAATTTTGCTGCCACCAGTGAAATAACCACTGAACATGTTGTGCCCGTGGTGGCTCACCACGTTATATGATATGACCTCAGTGGTTAATGAAAGGGCGAGCTTGTCTAGTGTGAGGATGAGGTAATTAGACCAGGACTTCTCCAGCCTTCTCTTTATTGAAAAGCAGGAGCTCTGAATAGACCACTTATTAAAAAAGCAATTTCCCTTCCTTTGCCAGATCTACTCTCCCTCATTCAGCCATTCTTTCCGAGGGGTTTTGGGTGGAGAGGGTGTTTTGGGGGGAGATGTGTGTGTGGAGGGGATGGGGGAGAAGTCAACTGTATTAAAGGCCCGTTGCCAGCAATGAAGTTTCTGAGTTATATTAAATGAAGCCCAGGCAGCCTCGCTAAAGCTCTCATCTTCTCTCCATCCTCCCCCCTTTTCCCCCTTGTACACACAAGTGCAGCCCTCTTTTGTAACCCATTAATGAAAAGGCGGAATATTAGAGCACTCAATTAGTTCCACTGGGCTTGAGTAAGTGATGTTTTAATTAAATTTGCCCAGTTTCTCAGCGAAGTATCATTAAACATGACTTTCCAACTCCCTCTCTGGAGCGTTGCTAAGTTTCTTAATCCCAGGAGTGCTGACCTCTTCCAGAGGTATGTCTGGTCAAGCATGTCTTACAGATCCAAGGGGCACAATTAAAGGGGGCTGCTGTTACCCTAGAAAAAAAGAATTATCATGTTCTCAGTGCCTTTTTCCTTCATCCTTCCAGAAGGAGGGACGCGAGCCTTTGCCTGAAGTCTGGCTATAACCACAGCTGTCTCCAGAGTCGAGCATGTTTAAGGCAAAATTATGGGAAGGCAGAAATGGAGAACAAGGTCTCCCTCTAAGCAGTTTCGTGCTTTGAAGCTGGTTCCTTTCATGAGGCTTCACTGTGTTTTTGCACAAGATGTTTTGGTTTGTGCAGACCATGTGTTTCTGAAGGATCATGGAATCCTGGAACAGCTTGGGTTGGAAGGGACCTTAAAGGTCGCCAACCCCCTGCCATGGTCCTTGTCACTCTTGTAGGCTTCAAGTCCAGACCCATCCTGAGACAGCTACACCTGAAACCATCTGGGATGCTCTGGAGAGGATAGTGGGAGGTGCCTGCACTTTCCCTTGCTGTTGACTTGCTTATTTTGGAATTCCATGTGAGGAATGGCTTTTCCCCCCGCCCAGGCGGTGCTGGCAGGGATCTCTCTGGAGGGCTGGAGATGCGCTCTCCATATCAGGGAGATGTTTGCCCAGCTATCATCTGTCTGAGGAACTTCATGGGCTATCACATAACACGTTATCAGAGCATGCCACCCTCTTCATTTCTGGAGCTCCGTTCGGCAGAGGGGGAAAATTGAGACCCAGAAAGATTAAGTGACTCCCTAAAGGTCACACACAGGCGGAGGGAGGCACAACTCTCCCGTTGCAGAGACAGTGTTTACAAGCACTGACCATCCAGTCTCACACAGTTCCTACTCGTTAGCATGATTCCAGCCGAGCTCCAGGTTTTGCTGTGCCCTCACGGTGTGTAATCATTGCTGTTTTGGAGCTTAATCCACTTGGTTCATGAAAAAAAAAAGAGACACAAAGCATCCTTTTGGGCAGCTTTTTAGGGATGTGTTTGCAGTGAGAAATGGGGCATCACATGTTTACCAAGGTACAAATCAAACCCAGCAAATAACAGCCTGAGAAGAGCTCTTAATGTACAGATCAGTTTTCAGGGCCACCACTGGTATTAATTGCTGCAGGTTATGACAGGTAGGAATGCCCAGGCATGCTCTCTGGATTTTCCTCTCCTTTCAGGCTGAGATTGGCTCAGCCAAAGCCTTTCTTAGGTCTGGAAATCAATACTCTGGAAAAAAGTTGCTTGCTGTGTCCCGTAAGTGATTGCAGTTGGTTGTTTATGTGGAGCTTTTTTAGCATGGGAAGCATGCTAGGAATACTGAGCATGGGGAAAATACTTCTGAAGTTCTCAATTTTAAGTAGGGTTATGTTGTTCTATGCTTAAATGTTTGTATTTTAATACCTATGTCACTAAAATATGAGTGTTCCTATTTTTTAAAGAAGGAGGGGTGGTGGGAGGGGAAAACTGTTCTGAAAAAGCAGGTTGAGAACAGGCTGAAAAGAAGGGTTTTTTTAACAAGGTAAAAGGAAAACTTGTAACAATCTGTGAAACTTTTATAATCCAGCCAATGGCACTGGCCAGTGTGAAGGGACAAGTCTGATCTTCTGGTTGTGTGTGGGGACCGTGGCTGCTGTCCAAATAAACATTAATACTTGAGCTGAGAGAATGACTAAGCCTATTTAAATTGAAGAGGGCTCTGCGTACGGGGGATGGAAGGGATTGGATTTGTGGGGAAGCATCCCAAAGCCCTTTCCAAAGCCAGGCAAGGCCAGGGCAGGCTTTTCCCTGGATGAGCTGCCTCCGAGGAGGGTTTGCTGCCTCCTCTGTCCCAAACCATAGCGAATGGTTTGAAGCCTTGGAGCCGCAGCCCAGCCATGACGACAGCGGAGCAATAAGCGAGGAATTCCCACGGCTGGGTGTCCGCCCTGGCCTGCTGCTGCCCAGACAAGAGTTGTCTGAAAACCACCGCCAGAGCCCCGTGACCCAGCTGGGAATGAATGGGAATCCTGTCCTCGGCGTTTCAGCTAAAACACTGAGAAATTGTGTGTTGCAGCATGTCTGAGACTGATCATGACGGGGGCACTTAGTCTGAGCTTCGCAGCGCACCATTGTTGGGAGGAAGGATTACATGTTGCATAGCAATGCTCTGCTGTGATCCCCTTTCCCCGTGGCTCCTTGTAAAGCCAGTTGGGAAGGCAGTCCAGCAGCGCTATCTGATTTCCTCCGAGCCGCAAAGCCCAGGAAAAAAATGGTTCTGTCTTGCTTTGTGTTTTCCTCATTCTGTGTTTGTCAGTATTGGGTGCTCTCACAGCAAGGTCAATGGGAATTTGTGTCCCTAAGTCAAGCTAAATAGCTCAAAAATCCTTATTTTCCTCCCAGACTGCTCTGTTTGAGGCTGCCAAACCAGGTGCTTGCTCAGAGGAGAGTGGGAGGACAGAATTTCCATGTGTGATGCCGTCCCTGACCCACCACTTGTCTTTGGCTTTGTTTTCACGGCAGGAGCTCTCCACAGCACACGACACAAAAAGGATGCTCCTTGTTGCTGTTACTCCTGACTTACTACAACCCTGCTGCTGTGTGGTAGCTGTGGAATTGGGGCCATGGGGAGCATGAAATATTTTGTGGCTTGGATTGAAGCTGAGCCATTCTGCAGGTGGCCACGTCCTTGGTGTAGATGAAGTGATTATTCAGTGCTGTGTTCAGAACAGGTGCAGCTCTGTGTAGGATGGAGGTAAATCAGGTTCTGAACTGTGATGAAAAGAAAGCAGGAGCTACTACAGCTCTTGAAATCATGATTTTACATGGTAAAACCTTATTCTTCCTCATGTACCCAAGAGTTTCTTGGGAATAAACCCCACATTATTCTATCCTGGAAGCCCCTCCAGGTTTGAAAGCACGATCCAGACGTTTGTCCCAGGATGCAGCCAGCAAAGCTTTCTCCAACACTGCTCCAAGCAACCTGCTGACTTGGATCAGTCTTGCTCTGCTTCCTGAAGAAATGAGCTGGATTTAAGTGTCTCTGACAGGAGCTCCCAACAAGAGGAGGAGAGGTCGTTGTGGAAGCCGGGGAGCGGGATGAGAACCAGAAGGGTTTTGCCAAGATTCATTTTGGCTCGTGGGTGGTTGGGGCCCGGAGGCAGCAGTTCCCCATCACGCAGCGCCTCGAGGAGCTGCAGCGTGACTGACAGCAGCAGGGGAGGCTGCCTGGGCAGGGAATTTTTCTAGGATTTTCACTCTTGCTGCCTCGTAACATTCTTGAGCCCTTCCCGGTCCTTCCAGGAGAAAGTTTACGGGGCGGTTGGGATGCACCGCGCTTGCACAGCAGCCGTATGAAAACCCACACGCTGGGTTTCATGAACTGGTGCATTCATGGGGATGGGGACAAGGGAAACCTTTGATGCTTTGGTCCACCGGTTCGTGACACCAGAGCTGTCCCAGCCACTGCCTAACAAGTCAGAAACGAGATAGAAACGAGTCAGGGAAATCCAGACTGGGATTCGTGAGGGACTTTGAGTCCAGATGAGGAGAAAGAATTAATCTACCTAAATATACTTACTAGTAACCATTGGGAGACCTTTATGCTGCTGGAGGGACAGCTCTTGTGAGGAGAATGTTTTGAAGCACCTCAATTAGTGCAAGGTGGTGAGATTTAGACACCTGAGTTTCGCCCAGAGGGTGGGGTTCCGCTCACAGAATCCCCTGGAACTGAGGTGCTTCTATGTGAGCTAGGTCCCCAGGCTCCTGTTGGTGATGGAGATGTGCTCAGCACAGTCAGTGGAGCCTGGAGACCTGTTCAGTGGAGCAGGTGTTTGCCTGACTGCAGGGTCCTCTCCTGCTTTGGCTCCCCTGACTCTGACAGCAGTTCCGAGGTGTTTCTCAAACTGAGGTGTTTAAACTCAAGTGTTTGCCTGGGTGAGGTCAACCCTGGCTGGCTGGTGTGCTGCAAGTGCCTAAACCTACATGCTTATACCTGACTGAAGGTCTTCTGCCGTCAGCCAGCTGCCAAGCCATCGGGATCAGGTTTTCCAACACGTGTTGGGCTGTATCCCCCAGCCCCACATGGATCCTTGGCCACAGTGCTCCTGCAACGTCAGCTCTCCCGTGGAGCTCAGGAGAGGTGGCTCCTGACAAGAACAGCACCAGCTCCAGGTTCCCTTCCTGAGTTCCATGACCCTGTCTTGTTCAGTCAGCTCCAAGTCCAGGAGCATGACTACAAGCTGAGCCAGTTCCCGTTGGTTTCTTGCTTTCCCAACTCCTGTACAATGGGGGTTGTCGCCTTTTCCAGGTGGAGCAGATGCAAATGCGCTGGGGGAGGAGGAAGGGTTGAGGAAAGCCTGAACTGATGAATGACTGCAGTGTGCAGGCCTTTCCCAAGTATCCCAGCAATTTCTGCCCGTTTTGCTGATGGTGTGGGCATGAAATCAGGTGGAGGAACTTTGTTTCACACGAACTCAGCTCTCACTTCTGGACAAGCAGTGAAACGGGACTTTACACAAGGGAGGGCGCGGGTGAGGGTTGGGGTTTTTCCCCCCCCTCGGTGTTGAAATGTGTTCTGCACGCTTTTGTCTGACATTGTGGGATTTCTTGTGGACTTGGCGAGACACTTTGGCACACAAAGCGTGACAGCCCTTACCCGAGCCATCCCAGCTGAGCACTATAACCAGCAACACATCTCCCCCTGTAACCCGTCACCGCTTTGAATGCTACTGTGTATTATTGGATTGCACTTGCAAAGGTCTTGGCTGTCCCAGGAATGAAGTGTGACCATTGGACGGGCTCTGCTGAAGGCTGTATTATGCATATTGTCTTTCTAAAAATGTTTCTGGAATATCACAATTGGGCCAGGCCCCAATTCAGAGTCCATGACCTATTGCATGGTCACACATGGGGCTCGGCAGGATTTGTGCAGCCAAATAATTAAGGACTGGCTGGTCAGGAAATGGACTGGAGCCAGTCCTCTGCTGTCAGGAGGCCACAACGTAGGCAGATGCCATCATGGGCATGGGGAGAGGTTGTTTTCTTCTTTTTTACGTACCGTAGATGCCCAAAGGAAGGGCACTTCCAACAGGACCTTGTCAGGACCCAGCTCTGTAAAACAAACTCTGTTTTCACCTGGCTGTTTTAAGGGGTGGTTGTACCTTACCCATTTAAAGTCAAAATAAAACCTAATTTTGGGGAGGGGGCAGGGAGGGAGAATTAGAAATATAAATTTGTGTTTATAATCTGGACAAAATGTGGGGTATCTGTGGCGGTCCAAATAACATCTCTGCTCTCGTGTTGCCCATGGAGGTATCCCAGGTGTAAATCTCTCTCTGGAGAAGGGGAGCTGGAACATTCCAATGCTGTTTCTAAGGAGATGGATGTGGCTTTGTGCTGTGAAGCTTCTTCATTGCAGCTTCTGAACTGTACTTCATTGATGTGAAAAGGATGGGATCCTTTGTTTAGCATCAGTCAGTTGATGATGCTAAACAAAGATTGCTTCTGCTTGTACCTGGGTTTGGGGTACTGTGGTAAGGAGAAGGTTCCTACTGTCCACACTCCTGTTCTGGAGCATGTGCCACCCCACCCCTTTCCACCAAACCAACTTCCTCCACTTTTGTTATATCTTATACTTACTCTTGACAAGGATAAACAGGTGTTAAAATATGTATTCATCTCTTAGTTGCATCACAGTTTCAGATCTCCACGTACACAGTGAGTGGCAGCACTGGACAATCTTTGTACACCTTTGTAGTATCATTAATTAGCCAATTAAGCAAAGTTCTTGCAGGTAAATGTCATGATCGGTGAACTAAGAGCCTTTTGAAATAAGTATTTCCTGTAGGATGTGTTTTCCGTCTGCTTCCAACAGATACTTTTTGTATTGTCATCAACTTTGTGTCCCTGAAGCGCCTTCTAGAAAATGTTGTGTTTTACTTGGTGTCTTGATTTCTTCTGCCATGACTGATTCTCTTTGGGGCCGTGTGTGTGTCTGCAGGTCATCAAAGCCGGTGTGGAGACCACCTGCAAATGCCACGGTGTGTCCGGGTCCTGCACCGTCCGGACGTGCTGGAGGCAGCTCTCCCCCTTCCACGAGATCGGGAAGCAGCTGAAGCAGAAGTATGAGACCTCGCTCAAGGTGGGCAGCACCACCAACGAGGCCACGGGGGAAGGTGACATCTCCCCGCCTAAAAAATCCATCCCCGGCCACAGCGATCAAATCCCAAGGACTACGGATCTCGTCTACATTGACGACTCCCCCAGCTTCTGCCTGATGAGTCGCTATTCCCCCGGGACCTCGGGACGGAAGTGTTACAAGGACAAGAACTGCGACAGCATCTGCTGCGGCCGGGGGCACAACACGCAGAGCCGGGTGGTGACGCGCCCGTGCCAGTGCCAGGTGCGTTGGTGCTGCTACGTGGAGTGCAAGCAGTGCACCCAGAGAGAGGAGGTTTACACCTGCAAGGACTGACATGACCTGCGGCCTCTGCTGCACGGCCACCCCCGGGGACGGGCCAGCTTGGAGAACTGCCTATGGAGACAAACAGGGTTTGATTGACCTTCTGGGATCTGGAAGCTGTGTTGAGACATAAGCACTTTGTAGGGTACAGGTGACCCAGCTGTGTTGCTGTTTTGGTTTTTTCTGTTTTGTTTTGTTTTTTTGTTTTGTTTTTCCTGTAGACTGAATTTTCATGAGGTCCAACCATGTGGAAATAAGTGCCTGTCACACTGGGGTTAGACACCAGTTGACCTTCACCTTCGTCGTCTACGCAGTTTGATGGATCATTTCTCCTTGGAACATTGTTTCAGCCATCCTCCATGAACTCCTGGGCTAAGATATTCCCTTTGGCATAAATATCCTGTACTTCTTTATTCCTGGAGCTCACCCAACTGCTTAGAGAGCTGAGCAGATACAAAAGATCTTTCTGCTTTGAGCGTGGGAAGCAGCCACTTATTTCTCCTAAAACTGGAGAGGGATTTATAGGGAATGATGGGTTCTTCCAGTGGAGTTTCTGCACATGGAGCAAACCAGGCTCTGACAAAGAGACCCGCTGGGAGCATCAGCTCTTTAATGACAGCTCCGTATCCGCGTGCGTTGTCACCAAGTACAGCTCGAAAACGTTGGGTCCACCACGTTGCAGATGGAAATAGATCCAAGAAAAGAGGTTGGGAAGACAGCAGAACACCAGACGTGCCTGTCCCATTCAGTACAATCCCATGTTCTTTATTTAAAACAATTCCCCCAAATGCAGGTTCTTTAGCACTATCGCTGTCTTAAATTTAATTGGTTTTCTTTTTTTTTTAAACCACTAGATACTTTTGTTTCATTTTCACTTCGCGCATGATTTATTTTTCTCTCCTCTTCCCACCTCTTGCTGATGGAATTCACCCTGTGGTAACTGCTTCAGAAATCTCAACTGGAACTTGTTGAGTCTTACGCCAGCTGAATTTGGACGTGTTTCTCTTGAGCAGAACAAGAGAAATCTGAGTGCATCTTGGAACCCAGGGCTGTCTTGCATTGTGGAGCAGCCGTTGTGGCCTGGATCAGACCTCTGGAGGAGCTGACTTTTCTTTCCTAGGTCATCATTCCATTTACTCTAAACCATGGCAGTGGTACATGACACAAGCTGTATGTAAACCCTATGACCTTAAGATGATTTTTTTTTTTTTTTAACCACTAGATCGAAAACTGTATTTTAAAAACACGTCTGCTAAATCCTACCAAACTCGTGGATTTGGAATAACCCATCAACACAGAGACAACCTGAGAGAAGCCAGAAATTTGACTGCAGGGCTTGATCACTCCAACGCTGTGAAACACATGGCAACCTCCAGCATTTCTTTTTCCCTGGGAAGAGGAGATTTACAATCCAGGACTTGATGTGCCAATATTCTTCATATAAAAGTAGATTGGAGGCAGCCAGCGAATGCCTGAACAAAACTTTCTGAGGAAAAAATGGGGAGCAGAGGGTGTTTTGTTTGATTTTTGGTAGCAATTTTTTGCTTGTCCAGTAGTAGCAATTTCCACCAAGTTTCTATAAGCCATTGATCTGGTGTTCAAAAGAGGACATTTTCAGCCAGTAGTAAAAATTAGCAAAACGAAATGAGAGCAATTTCCCAAGATGGACCATTCTTTTTCAAAGTCTTTTTTTCATTATTTTTATTTAATTTTTAATTTTCCCCTCCCCAGTTGTAGCCACTAATATTTAAGCTGTTCATGTGCATCTACTGGGAAGAGAAAAGCTAGATTTTGGGTTTTCTTGGTAACAAGTACCTGCAGTCCAGCCTGCCTCGTTGGCATCAAATCTTGAGGTGGGGGCATGGGGAGGGACAGGGTGTTACTGTTTAATAGCACCATGGTCCTGCAAAGTGAAGCAAAATGTCTCTTTTTTGGTGTTTCTTTATTTGCTGTACAATTCTGGAGGTTGGGATAATGCTGGAGGAGGAGGAGGTGGAATCCACACATGGAATTCCCACCTTCCACCCCGGCAAAGCACCGGGAAGGTCTCGCAGCTTTTGGGAAAGTCACCCCCGAGCAGTTTATCTAATGGTTTAAAAAATAAATTGCCTAGAAACCTATTATTCAGTGTGTATATATAGATATATATACACACCCTGACACATAAATATATATATATATATAAATATTGAACATTTATTTATTGTAAAGCCCTTCAGAAGGACCTTCGTATGGTTTCAATGTGGTATTGTGTTAATTCTCTTTCTCCCTCTGCCTCTCTCTCTCACACATATGTGCAAACTCACTGTTACATTTTTGTGTGTGCTAGAATAGCTCTTCCCCTCCCAAGTAAAGCCAGATCCAAACCTGCTCAAAACAGGAATTTTGAGGTCTGAATTACTATTTCTGGTTCCATTCTTTTTTCTTTTTTCTTCTTCTTTTTTTTCTTTTTTTTTTAAAAAACATCTGTTCCTAATTAAAGGATGGGCCGCAATTTACGTGCATTATTATTATTATTATTATTAATTATTATTATTATTATTGTTATATTTAAACCATGGGCCTCATTTTCCTCCTCTTCGCTGGTGTCTCTGTCTCCGTTGACCTCGCTGGAGTAACTCCACATTGCACTGGTGTGAGAGGAGAGTGAGTCCCTAGAAGCAGAAGAGGAGGGGAGTGTTGGCATGGATATCCTGGCAGAGAAAATGCCGGGATGGGATGGGATGGGATGGGATAGGGAAGCTTGGTGTGTTTGGCAGTGTTGGGGAGAGAGAGATGGGTGGGAAATAAGGCAGATTGTCCAAGCTTGACTAGAAGAAAGCAGCAAAGAGTGAATGAACTACTGAGTGAAAGAGCTCTTCTGTGTATTATAACTCACGCACTGAAGCCTGGATGCTTTCTGTAAGTATTTAAAAAAAAAAAAAAAAAAAGACAAAAAAAAAAAGACAAAAAAAATTAATAACAAAAAAAACCACCACAAATTGTATTTATGTTCATGTGGATATATTACTTGCCTGTTATATATTGTAAATAGCAAGGTTTATTCTCCTGTGGTTAAAAAAAAAAATTATAAATAACTAAATAGTAGCGGGGCACATGTGTTAAATGTATAGGCAGTGTATAAAATATACTAACACTCTGAAATCAGGAGAACTTGTCTTCTTGGCCTTTTGACCTAGGGTGGTAAAACAAATGTGGGTTATTTTTCTTCTCCCCCCTGCACCACGCTGTGGGTGTGTTTTGGGTGGGGGGTCTTTAGTTCCAGTGTTTTCCAATGTTTGCCTTATCGTCGAAGAAGGAATGGGGGGAAAAGCCTCCTTTTGGAAAAATCCAGTGGAGCTTTAGTAGGAGATGGGAGAGAAGATGTCAAACTATCTCAAAACCCTTTGAGGTACTAGGCCTGGGTTTTCTGATGGTGAGAGGTTTGTTGGAGTTGAATTAACTTGTGGAGTAGGAACCTTGTCCTTGTGCTACTCCATCCACAAGTCTGGAAAACCCTAAATAAGAGACTGGGAACTCCTGTATAAAACAGGTCCTGTAAAACCTTTTTGTCCCAGCTGGATTAAACTGGATTTTTCCAGAGGGGCTGATTCTGCCACACCATTGGATCTCCAGTGCAATTCAATGAAGTTGCTCAGTTTTGTAAAACTACTTCAGCAGTGCATTTGGGTCCCTGAACTTTTTCATGGTGTCATTTCATATCTATAAAAAGAAAAGTGCAAAACAACTTTCCCCCTTTTGTTGTCCCCAGAGAAACAGGATTTTGCTCAGATGTAACTGGAGAAGGATGGATGGGTGGAGGGGAGATCTCTGGTTCCTGACCCCCTTTCACCCCCTGTCCCCCCACAAGTGTCAAAGTGTTGGTTCTCCTAAGCTGATCCAGCCAGATCAGTTTTGGGGTGGGGGGGGAGGGGGTGCAACCATTATTTATATAACTTTTTTATTAATTTTTTTAAAAAGAGAAGCTAGCTGATGGAAGAATATTTTTATTGAATAGTGCATTTTAGTTATGTCAGAAATATAAAAAAATATATATATAATATTTTTGTAAACAAGGCAAACTGAAAACGTTTGCTGTTTTATATTAGAATTTTCTATTAAAAGAAATAAAAACCCACAGAAATAATTGTTGCACCCGTCATCTGTTTTTTAACAAGCTTCTATTCTGTGTGACTGACTCATTTATGCCGGATGTGGAGAAATGCAAAACAAGTCCTAAACATTACGTTCTCCTTATCTTCCAGCTATTGAAACCTCCAGTTGGTGAAACAAGCAGTGTTTAATCAACGGGGGATTTTAAATTATTATCATTATTAACACTAAAAATGAGTATGAAAAATGAGTAGCTTGTAATGGAAATATAAAAAAATCTACCCCAAAATATCAAGTTTATCCTTTTTTAACTGAACATCCTGATTTGGAGATGGGTCTGGATGGAGGAAATCCCAAATGTATTTGCAGTAACCGGGGATTTGCCACTGAGCTCAGTTGGCCTGGGAAGAAACGACTCTTAAAAGGTGGTTGGGGAAAATAAAACCATAATCAGAGTACATGGGATGGTTAAATGAAAAGGACCAAATTCCAGGCTTGACCCAACACAAGCAACTTTCATCTCTTTGAATGGGGCAGTGTGAACTTGGGGAGCTGGGGATTTGATCTGCCGTGGTTCAGGAAGTTTGTCCTTCACCTTGGGAAGCAGGGAATGATTTATGGGCCCCCTGTTTTTTAAAGGAACTTCTGGGATTGCTGGTTTGGAGACCTGAGCAGGGGCTAAAATAATTTCTGAGGAGTTTTTGTTGTCAACCAGCCCGTTGACATCTGCCTTCCTTCAGCCCAGGTCTGGAATTCCTTTGTCCATCGTTTTTTAGCTGCCCTGTTTTAGGGAACATACAGTCGGGTGCTTTGGCTGGGGTAGGGTTGGATGAGACCCCAGATGAAGGGACAGATTTCTCAAGGGTACTTCCATGGAGTAGATGCTGCTTAAGGTGATTTTCTGGTGGATTATGGTGCCTGTGAAAAATTCCTCAGTTGATGCTGCAGTAAAATCCGGTCTGTTCCATACCCGATGGAACAGGTGCAGTAAAGCTCCTCATTCCCAGTTTATCCAGCTCTGCGGGCACATCTGCTGGGTTGAGTCTGGCTTCCGTGGCCAGCTCATCCTGGATTTCAGTTTTTAGGATGCTAATTAGGTGATGACTTTTAGAAAGTGACGTTTTCCCACAAGAAATCCAAGATACGGCCTTTCTGGACCACATTGCTCAGTATGGCACAGGATCAGGTCCAGAGGAATCATGGAATGTTTGGGGTTGGAAGGGACCTTAAAGATCATCTCACTCCAGCCTCCTGGTTGAATCTGGTAAATCTCTGGCCATGAATATTACCATTGAATAGCTTTCAGATTTCTTTTTCACTGACTAACATTGGATTTGACCAAATTATTTATAAGTTCCACAAACAGAATATTTCTGAACAGACCAACCACCAAAAAAAATTTTAAAAAAAGGGAATCTCGAGGTTTTGTGGGTGGGGAGGAAAAGAAAATGGATTTGGCAGCACAGTGTACCTCTGGCTTCCTGTAACTGCAATTCCTCAGGTGCAGGGAGTGAGTGGGGTGTGAGACCAGAAGTGATTCGGACACATCGAGTTCACCTGTCAGGGGAAACGTCGGAATTCTGCCTTTTTCTCAGTTGTTGCTGAGTGTGTTCAGAAATGGGGAAAATCCTTCTTAGCACTGGGCAAGGTGAGCCAAAAGGACAGGAGATCCCTCCCCTCAGGAATGTTGGGAAAGGTGTTGGCATTGATGTGCAATGGGTCTGGAATCATCCCCCCTTAGACAAGGAGCCCGTGGTCGGCAATCAGTGGAGGCACCTCTGGGAGGTGCTTGGCCCATGTGGAGGTGCCAGTTTTCCCTGCTGACAGTAGAAGGGGATAAAGACACCCAGGTTAAGAGAGGTGGGACTGAATTCAGGAAAATCGAGATATGTGCGGATAATCCTTCCAGCTCCCCTTGGGCACGAACCCATCTGGAACAGCCACCACCAAACCAGCCCAGGAATTTCCCTTGGACCACCCCATCTTTAACAATTTGAAGCAGGAATGTAAAGTCTAGGATTTGTTTTGCACACCTGGGATGGCATTTCCTTTTAAAGGGAGGTGGGAATACTAACATGAAGGATTAGTATTTTTCTTGTTTTTCTTTTTTGTTTTGTTTTGTTTATTTTCCAATGTCTTATGGGAGCCTAAGTTATTTTTCTCTACCTCATATGTACAGCTTGTAGGTATAAATCTGATTCTGAGTGACTGTTGAGAATGTATTTAAGTTATTTAACATCTTTGTATAACAAAAAAAAAGAAAAAAAAAGCCAGAACAAATGAAACAATAAATGTATTTTAAATTATACTTGAAGCGTGCGCCTCTTCCTTCACATCTGTTGGGAAAGCCTGTGTCCAGTGATTGTGGGAGACCCTTCCTTCAGCCTTCTTCCTAAACATAAGCCTGGCCTTGGGGCTAATTTAAGCCCCAAAAGTGGTGCCCTGAGCTGCAGAAATGCCTCTCCATCCATTTTACGTGTGTTAGACAAGCTCAGGAGGCTGAGGGACTCCATCAGCTTCCCATGGGATTCCATGGCCGTCATACTTTGCTGGAGAAGTCAGGATACCTTGGCACAGTGTCACTGTCAGGATGTGATTCCAAAATAACTGGCTGGAGCTCAGAATAGGTTGGATGTGGCCAAATTTAGTCTGGGTGAATGACAACAATTAAAAAAATTGTTGTTATCCCAGGCTGCACATCGACTTGCTTGATCAAATGTCCTTTTCTTCACAATGGATCCCTGGAACTGTTTAGTTCCTCAGAGTCATTGCAGCTGAGCTTTAAACTACTGACTTGGGAGGGACCCACAAGGATCATCCAGTCCAACTCCTGACACCCCAACAACCCCACCCTGGGCATCCCTGGCAGCGCTGTCCAAACGCTCCTGGAGCTCTGGCAGCCTCGGGGCCGGGACCATTCCCTGGGGAGCCTGGGCAGTGCCCAGCACCCTCTGGGGGAAGAACCTTTCCCTGATATCCAGCCTAAACCTTGGACCAAGATGATCTTTAAGGTCCCCTCCAACCCAGACATTGTATGATTCCATTACTTTGAAAACTCTGACTTGCATTTCCAAAGGTTTTCCCAAAGTCCCTTTGGTTTTCCGATTCTCTCCTTCCCATGTACACAAAATTCTTGCATTCATTCATTTATTTTACCTTCCAGACTCATTTCCCGCGGTGGGAAAAGCACCCTGGCTTTTAATCCACCCTTTCAGAGCTGGTTCCTTTCCACAGAATCAGCGCTGCTCATCCTCAAACAGAAATGCTGATCTTTATCCAGGACTGTGCTGCTGTTGGGATGGCATCCCCCTCTTGTCCTCCTCACAGATTATTATCCACCCAAGGAAATGTTTACTAAATCAGGGGAAACTCTGCACAACCAATGCTCCTCCTGCTTTTGCTTTGCTTTGTCCCTCCTTGTGATGAGAAATATCAGCTCGAAGCTCTGTGGAACCAGGCCAGCACTTTGGTGCGGTGGCCTCTTAACCCCGTGATTCTGTATGTTCCCCTGCTCCCTCCCTGGCCTTGGCCCCTCCCTCGGTTTCTCCCTATTTGCTCCTGTCCCCCAACCCCACCCAGGGACCGCCCCTGGGCCCCCAACAAAAGCACCCCTCACCCAGCTCATGCTGTCTCTCTACCTCTGAACAGCGTGGGGACAAGATGTGGTTAAAGCCATCTGAAACCCTCCTGAGAGCCCCTTCTCTGCCTTCTTTGCCATCCACTGCATTGCAATGCTGCTGGCTGTCGGAGCCAGATCCGAAATGGACTCTGGGGTGTGATTAATCGCATGGCCCTGGGAAACCCTCGCTGAGCTCTCAGGGAGCAGCAGCCTGCTAGCCAGAGTCCAGTGGTTACAACACTTTGGTCCAGGTATTTTTCATACAATCATGGAATGGTTTGGGTTGGAAGGAAGCTCAAGGATTATCTAATTCCCATGCCCCTGCCATGAGCACCTTCCACTAAACCAGGCTGCTCAGTTTTTAAACCAGAAGAGCGGATGATTGGAGATGATGGGATGGGAGATGGATCTGCCTCTGGTTTGCTTCCCACCAAACCCTGCAGGGACACCCTGCCTTCTTCAGCTTCCCAACTGACCTCCCATTTACACTTCCTGGCAGTTGGGTAATGGGAACTCGCAGGTTTGGAACCTCACAGGCAGCCTGGGCAGCCCCTTAAAGAGCTGCTAATGGGAGTCGTAAAGCCGCAGGAGCCGAGGATGTGGCAGCGTTTTGACAGCTGTTCCCGCAGAGGAAGTGGGTGAAGCGAGAATGCATTGTAAGAATTTGGGATTAAAACAAGTATCAGATGAGACATTTCACCTCCAGAAAAATAAAATAGGTTTCTTGCCCCCTCCTTCTCTCCCGTTGTTTTCCTCAGTGTCACTGTGATGTCTTGAAGGTGGTTTCAGCCTGCAGCTGTGGATGTGCTGAGCAAAAGGGGAGCATGAGAAGTAAAATCCAGTATAAACAGAGGTGCCTTTAGCTTAGAAAGAATCAATGACTTGCCTGAATCTCTTACAAGCTTCCAGCTACACTGAGGGAAGTGTTTTGTGTGGAATTGTTTGCTAGGAAACCAATGACTGAGCACAGGTGAGTGTTGAAAAGCATGTGACCAAAAACATAGAATGAGGGGAAAGAGAGAGAAAAAACAATGAGGGGACAAATTTTATACAGAGCTGCCTCTTAAATAGGCACGAAAGACTAAAATCTGGCTGTTATTTGGATAAAAATAAAATCAATCGCCAAGAGATGAGATGGAAGAGTCATGTCCCAGAATCGCAGAATGGGAAGTTGGAAGGGATCAGCTCTTCCAACCCCCTGCCATGGGCAGGGACACCTTCCTTTAGACCAAGTTGCTCCAGCCTGGCCTTAAACACTTGATATTGATTCTTCATCATCATCATCATTAACATCATCATCATTAACATCATTAACATAGCACAAGCCATGTAGTGCTTTTGAACATCTCCTTTTAGAGGTTCTAACTGAGGTGCTTAAGAGACAGAAGCGATGCCTGAACTTTGTCAGTCTAAGTAGAATGACAGACACAGGGCCAGAGAGATGAAAGAGGGTCAGAAATGAGACATGACTTGGCCAAACTCATCCTTTACTTCCTCTGAGAGCTGGGCCTGGGGCCAGGTCATAGGAAGTGCCCTCAATGCTGTTTGAGATGTGGGGGGAACCTCAGGTGAGCAGGACAGAGCCCCAAATCGTGCCACATTTCAGAGTTCACATCCTGCCTCTGTGCTGTGGGATGTGGATGGGAGAGCAGCAGGATTTTCCTGTTTCCCAAGGGATTTTCTTCAAGCTGTCTCTCCACTTTTGCCAATGGCCAGCCCTGCAGTGGGAACCAAAGCTGGAGATGTGTGACTCCCTCGTGTGCTGGTGGCTCCAGGTTGTAACTGCTGCCAAACGCAAAATGGGACGTCTCCCTCAGGATCTGGGATATCCAGGCAGTGGGAGGAGTTGCTACTTGGAAAAGGTGAGAAGCCATTAAGCCTTCTACATCCTCTCCTAGGCCATCTCTGCTTCTGTTCCCAAAAGTTATTGTCAGTACAGGGAGTGGATTGGACATTTTGGCTACAGCTCCATGAATTAATTAAACGTAACCCTCATGCTGGTGCCGCCTGGCCTAAACCAGCCCACATCCAACCTGTGAAATATCCTGTGCAGTGGCCGCTGAGCCTACGTTACAAGGGACAAAGAGAGTCCACTGGTGGGACAAGTCCCCAGTACCAAAAGGACCTGCTCAGGTTAGGGTGACCCGAAAGGCTTTTCCCAGGATGCTCTGTTCTGTTATGTTAATCTACCCCAGTCCTGCTCCCCTGGTTGGCGCGTGGCCCCTCCACCCTCTTGCTACCTTATATGTCCCATTTCCTAGAAAGTTCTCCACTCCAGGTTGCCCCCATTGGCCTTTGCCCCTCGCCGCTCCCCCAGAGCTTCCCGTTAGCTCCCATCCCCTGGTCCCGCCTGTGCACCGCCCCCGTGCCCTCAGATCATTGGTCTCTGGCGCTCCTTCTGCTCCCGTACTTAAACCTGAGCTCTCCATTGTTCTTGGTCTTCGCCCCAGTCTCCTTCATGGTGTAGCTGCATTAAAGAGCTCCCGTGGAACTCCACGCGGGGACCCTTCCTGCCTCTTTGCCGTCGACCCCTATTACTGAAGCCATCCGTGCGCTTGTGCGAGCACACGTGTGTGACTGTGTGTGGCTGATCCTGCTGAGGGGCTTCGCTTTGGAGACGCTCTTGGGAGATCGCTGCACCCTGCGCCACGGCACAGAAGCCGCAGAGAGCCCGGGATAGTGATAATCCTGGCCTTCCAGAACAAGGTGGTTCCATCCAAAATGTCTCCTGGGAATGGCCCTTCGCCCATGCCAGCTCCTGAGCCATGCCACGGAATTACTTGGGAGCGTGCTTTTACCAGAGCCAAGAGCACACCAGGAGTTTTCTAATATCTTAGCAATATATTTGAGCAAGTTCCAGTGCCCAGGAATGCTCCTTGCCACTCTTTAAATGGGCTAAAATCGGTGCAGAAATTCAAGTGCTCCGCAGATAACCCTCACAAGCCCACATCCAAGCCTGAAGTGGTTTGGGTTGGTTCTTTGATTTTGCTGGTGGAAAAAACACATTTCTGGAAGGTTGACCTTCCTGGTTGGACTTCAGGAATTTTAAGAATTAATTGAAGGAATTAAAGCAAGAAACAAGTCCATGGTGCTGCTCCAGCATGTCAGCCTCCAGCTACCCCTGAAGTAACAGTGAGTAAATATAATTAGACCTTACAAAACTCATAATTTTTTGTATAAAACATGGCCAGACCTTGAAAAAAGCCTCAAATATAAAATAAAAATATCAAATGCTAAAGTGGGGGTGATCCATTTGGGGGTTATCAGAGGGGACAAATTTTATACAGCGCTTCCTCTTAAATAGGCGTGAAAGACTAAAGTCTGACTGTTATTTGGATAAAAATAAAATTAATCCCCAAGAGATGAGATGAAAGTTCATTTCACATTCCCAAGGACTGAACAGCCACAGCTTCCTTTAATTATTTAAATGAGGTTCCTATATAAGGAATGCAGGAGGTGCAACCTACACCTGGGGTTAATGGGGAGAGAATCGTGGGAATCAGAGGGAAGTGGTGTCTTTCATCCTCCTCCTCCACTCCTCGTGCCTCGGGTCGTTGATGTGTCTGGTCTCACACTCATTTATTTCTTTCTTTGTTTGGAAATTGGTCGAAAAATGTGCGGCTGTGGCACTTGGGGTGTGGTTAAATGGTGAATGTGGTGGTGCTGGGTTAAGCTGGACTTGATGATCTTAAAGGCCTTTCCCAACCTTAATGATTCCATGATTTACGCTCCCGTATCCTATAAAGTTAAAGGCTGGTAGCATTCCCTGCAGAATTCCAAACTCAAGCACTGATACAAAATCTTCTTGACTCAATAGACAGACCCTGATGGGCTCTGATCAGAGTGTGAAATCCCTCATCCACACAACTAATGTTAGAATATCAGTTATAAATATAAGAATTCAAGTCCAGAGCCTGCTTTTCAATCCATTTCCCTCCTCTCCTTCGATGATGATCTCCCCAGAATGGCATTTCTGTCCTGGCTTCTCTTTCGTTCCCGGCCTTCTCAGCTTCCTAGGGTGGTGTTAATTTGCAAGGTGCTAATTACGAGGGCACTCAGCATAAATTAACACTTATTACTCCCTCTCACTTGCATGGAAGAATCTCTTAAAGGATTAGGATAGGTTGGATGGGGCTTGGAGCAACCTGGTCTGGTGGGAAGTGTCCCTGCCCATGGGACAGGGATGATCTTTAAGGTCCTTTCCAAACCAATCTAGGATTCTACTTTTAAAAGCTTTCCAGGCCTTTCAGGAGGGCTGAGGGAATAAAATGAAAATAAAGTAGTTGGGCATTAAGGTGTTGACTAAAGGGATCTCCAGCCTTAAGAAATCCCCCCAAAATCTGCTGGGAAATTCTTCCAGTTAACCCTGCTGGGTGATTCTGACAGCAGGCTCTGCATGTCTGAAATGTCACTTATTTTTGTAAGAATTAAGGAGGAAAAAGTGGGTTTGATTACTTCTAACGAGGTAGCACTAAAATTGTCATGGACAGAGCTTAAAAAAAGGTGTAAAGAAGACATGTGAGACACTTTGCCTGATTTGGTATCTTGGTTAAGACTGGCCAAATGTCCCAAACATCAAGGCTGGTTTGGTATCGTGTTTTCCATTTCTACCTCTCTCTTGTTCCTCTATTTGTTGTCTCCTGAGGCAAGGAAACTTCAACAGAACTAAAGTTTTCCCTTCCTCAGGTGGGAATGACCTCACCTGCACCTGTTTTCCTTTTTAATTCCTTGTGACAGTCGCTGGGACACGAACCCAGTTCAGAAACCACAAGGCCACAGCGAGGAGGGGCTTTGTTCGTAACTGAGTTTTATTTCTGGATTGCATTTGCCGTTAACTTTGAATTTTCCCTCTTAAAAATCCTACTTCTATCGGCTGCCATTTTGAAAAAAAAACCACAAAGAAGCCATTCCTAGCTTTTTTTGGATGCTCTGGGCTAATGGTGGCCTTGCCCAAACCATGGTTGGTTGAGTCTTCCTTGGTTTGTTGTGGCAGTAAACTGGATTTTGAGTTGAAAGTGGGATATGCAGTGGGAGGGCTTTGCTGGGGAGAAGCTGAGCTGAAGGTTTCCACTTTCAGTCATGGTTTGAGGCTGCAAAGGTGGGAGAAGAGGCACAGGTGAATTTTTCTGAAGCTTCAGTATGGTTTGGTGACAGAAGATGAGCTGGAACGGGTTATTTCAACAGCATAAATAGAACCTTGGTGAGAGTGACTACAGAGGGTTGGATAATGTTTTGGGTTGATTCCTTTTTATCTGTGCAAAAAGTGATTTTTTTTGTTGTTGAAAAACTGAAAAAAAATTAGAAAATGCAGCTCTGATGCCTCAAAAATCAGAGTTCAATTATTTCTATTCCCACTTTCTGCAGTGGTTTGGCCTCCTGGGCACACCAGATTATCCTGATGCATGAAATGTCCCCTCCATGGGAGATGAACTGGTCAGGAAGTTTGGGCTGTGTCTCAGAGCAGTGACAGGAGATATTTGAGCTGTAATTCTCATTAAAAAAATAAAAAGAATACTTTCAGTGCATGGAAGTTCAGAGGAAAGGATATCAGGGAGGAAATCTGAGGAAAATAGCAATATATTTCTTGAAAATCAGAACATATTTTATAACAAAAGGTAACTTCACTGAAAGAATTTATGGGAAGTTTTGGGTTTTCTGCAGATAAGAAGATCCTCAGAGATCGTCAGGATAATACTGGAGCTTCCTGATCCAATTTCTTGGCTCCTGTTGCTGAAATCCCAAGGCCACCTCACCCAAACCACCTCAATTTTACCTGAAAGTCGCTTCACATCTGAGATGTGCTGCAGCACTCTCAGAAGGGGAAGGTTGTTTGCGTAAATCCATATTTCATTTTTATTTTTGGATTCTGTATTGTGGATTTCTGAGAAATCCAGAGCCAGTTCTAGCAGGTTAAACGCACTCAAAATGCAAAACAAGCAGCTGTGTGGGAGGCTTGTTAATTTAAGTATTCGGGAGTTATAGAACTGGAAAGATATTTCCATAATTTAATTATTATTCATTTTAAATTAGTTATCATCATTTAAAAAAAATTCTTTTTATTTTCTATACAAATGATCATTCTGGAACAGTCTTGCTTTACACAGGGCTTTTAATTCACTATTTTAAGTATCTGTGTGGAACATTTGATGTAGGAATCACTAATGGAGGGAATGCAATACGGTTATTCCTGATTATTTTGAGGAAAGAAAAGCATAAAATGGGAGTAGGATCAAAATGAAACCTTTTTACTAAATTCCAATTGTTTCTCCCCAATTCTCTGTCCAACCTGGCTCCCACCTGAGCTGTAGCTCAACTGGAATGGGAATTATTATGATTACTGCCAAATATCCTTGGGAATTACCGAGCGATTCCTGACTTCCCTTCCTTGGTTATTTCCAAGCATTTTGTTTTATTCTGGAGTTGGGGGAGAAAGTGTGGCTCTGACACTTCCTTCTTTAGACTGGGAATTCTCTCCATGCTCTCCCCTGCCCCAGGGAAGCGCCAACTGCGCATTCCATGTTCCATCCTCAGTGCTGCTCCTCACACCGGCACCTCTCCCTTCCCACAGGGATGTGCCCGAGAGGGTGGAGGACACAGAGCAGCAGGAAACATCCCTGGAGATCCCAGTGGGTGGGGATTGTGTTGGGACATCTGCTCTGCTGGTCTCCATAGGGCCTTAGCTTAGGACATTCTGGGGTGATTTATGGAATGAATGGGATTCCGTGGGATGCAGGGTTTTTGGAAGCGTTGCCATGGCTTTGCCTCCCTTTCCCACACTTCCTGATTCCATATTGTCTCTACAGCTTCATCAGTGCCTCCAAACCCGGAATTAGCCCCTATAGCTCCTATAACTCCCTACAAAGCCTTCACCTCCCACACCCTGATGTTTTCACACCAGTGACCTCAGCTCCTGGCATGTGGAAGCCAGGGGAAGATCCCAAATGGATGCACCCAGCATTCCCAAGCCATTTGCAGCAACCATAAATAACAGTGTTTGGAATCAGCTTGATGATAGAAGTCAAAGCATTGCATGTTTGGGGCTGTGGCATCTTAATTAGCCATGAGCCAGGCCCAGGAATTTTTGCCAGATCATGATTTTTGATTAACCTTGATGTTTAGAAATTAGATATTTAATATTTAGGAAAAAGTTGGGACTTTTTCGTGATTCCTTTTTTTTCCCCCTCGTGTTATTTTCTCAGGAATATATTCTGTTATACATTTTAAAATAGCAAATTTCTAGCACACAAAAAAGAAGCTGCAATTTATTCCTGCTTTTAGGGAATGTTTTGCATTTCCGCAACTACCTGGATCTTCTCTGCAATTTTCTTTCTTCTTGGTTTCTTTCTCTACCTTTCTCTTTTTCATGTTCTTTCTCTTTCCTTCTCTCAGTTGGTAACAGCAAAAACCAGACAATGATGTTGCTGCTGCTGTTCTAATTGTTGTGTCTGAAGATATTTCTGTTTAGGCCTGGTCTGAGCCATATTTTGGACCAGAAACTGACCCGATCCTGCAGCTATTTTAATCAGGATTTGGTTTTTTAAGCCGTTCAAAGGGCTTTGAAGGGTCCTGCACTGATAACAGTGTTATCTCATGGTGTCTATATCTGTATCTTATCTTTTTACAACCCCTTATCATTATGGTCATGTCAAATACACTGATAAAGCTGGAGTTATCTGCACCAGCATGAGGCAGAGGTGCAACCTCCACTCCTTCGTCTGGGAAGCAAAGCAGGACAGGTGAGACTCTTCAGGTTGTCTCAGAGGACAGGAGATGCCCAGCTGTGGGCAACTGACTTCAGTCTTGGACCTCCTAAAGGCCAATCTAGGAGATTTCATTGGTCTGATCCCACTTGGAGAAGACTTCCCGGAATCACAGATTATCCTGAATTGGAAGGGACCCATCAGGACCATCGTCCAGCTCCTGGCCCTGCACAGACCATCCCCAAGAGTCACACCCTGTGCCCAAGAGTGTTGCCCAAACTCTTCTTGATGGTCTTTCAGGTCAAGAACAATTCTGTCCCAAGGGAAGTTTTGGGAACAGCTCCAGCCTCAGGCTCCCAATGCCTTCTTCCCAAGTTCCTTCCTCCCAGCTTTGACTTCCCCATGGTTCTCACCACGGGCAGGGGACGGGGACTGAATTTACTTCCTTGGGCAGTGAAGGGTTGCTCCCACTCCACAGGTGGATTACTTACACATCAGTGCCACCCAGAACGAGGGACACTCAGCAGCAAAGCAGCAACAGCAGAAACAATCCCTGTCCCCTTGGAGCCCAACCCGATGACCACAGCAACGGCCCAAATGTCCTTTTTGCCACCAGGTGGAGCTGGGAGAGAATTCCTTGGAAGGGGCCAGCTGACAGCACCCCGGGATGAATGCTCAACCGAAAAGAGGAATTTTTGTTTGTTCATCTGGTTGCTTCCACTGCTTCTCCCAGAAAATTCTTGTCTTTCTTACAGAGAAATTTCCTCACGAAAAGCAAAGAAGGGAAAATCGCGGATTGTTTAATTTCCAGTGAATGAGCTCCTGTATGGCTGGCTGGAACTCGATGACCTTTAGGATCTCTAAACCCAAAGCACTGTGGGATTCTGGGGTTCTCTGGCTGACTGTTGGCCAGGAGGAACGGCGGATGTAACGCTGTCATCGTTTACCTCGTGTGTGACTGCTCGGTCAGTGTTCACTCCTGCCTGTGGTCACCTCACAGCTCAGGACTCTGCAGGCTGGCTGGGAGCAAGGCTGGCTACAAGCTGTTCCCATGGAACTTCTGTCCCCACCCTTTGGTGACTGCTCACAGAGTGGCAGCAGCGCTCCTGAGCATCCTCCTGGTTCAGCCCTGGGCCAGTGGGTGTGGAAATGCTCTGCCCTTGCTCTTCTCCCATCCACGAGAAGCTCTCAACCCCAGGAGACACTGAGGCAGCTTCTCCCACCCAACAGCTCATAGGAGCCACTTCTGTAGACAGGTGGGGTTGGTCTTTTCTCCCAGATAGCAAGGAGAAACCTCCCCACCACCAGCTCAAATGTCCCTCACTGGGCAGAGAAGAGAAATATTTTCCCAGAGTGTTCACAAGACCATAGAAACCCAGAATGGTTTGGGTTGAAGGGACCTTAAAGCTCATCTCATTCCACCCCTGCCATGGGCAGGGACACCTTCCCTTGCTCCAAGCCTGTCCAGCCTGGCCTTGAACACTTCCAGGGGCATCCACAACTTCCCTGAGCAGCCACAACCCTCACAGTAAATGATTTCTCTCTCTCAATTTTACTTGCACCCAACCAGGGTGTTCCTAGCCTCTCTTTTTTTTGTTTCCCCCAGCTGTGCCATTCCTTCCTCAAGCTGGTTTATGTCTTTTCCATACACTCGGCATCTTTCACAGGGCTGCTGGAAAGGCTTTGCAAGCTCCCATGGAGGTACCCTAGGTCATAAAATTCATGTTACTGAATGCTGTGCAAACAAGTGAGGTCACCCTGTTTAGTAAATCTGTTTTTCCCCCGACTGAGGATAAAACCGTGTTCTCTCAGAATGCTGGAAAGTCTTAACACCTTCCTTTTTTTCCTCTCTTTTTTTTGCTTCTTTTGCTCATTTTCAATTCCCTCCGTCGGTTCCCCTTGTGAGTATCCCACCTATTTATCCAATGCTGTTATTGTTGTTGGATAACTGGAAAAGATCTGCCTTTGGTGAGCAGTCTCCCAGCCCACAATGCTGCCTTTTTCTCAGCAAAGACGCTGAGGATCACTAATACCAACTTTATTTTCCTTGGCACTTCCCGGAGCTGGAGCCACCCAGCCTTTCCTTGCCGAGTGCTTCTTAATCAATATTAAAGGGCTGACAGTGCAGGCAGCTTCCCTCTGCAAATAATTATTAATCAATGGTGTGGGGCTTTGGTGGGGAAGGGAGTTCAAGAAGCCTTTAGGATGGGAGGGTGCCTGAATTGAGTTTTGGCCAAGGGGATGGGTGGTTATGTCAGGTATTGGTGTTTAGATTAGGTAGGAAAAAGGACATTTTTTACAATGAGGGTGGTAAAACACTGGCACAGAGAGGTGGTGGATGCCCTATCGCTGGAAACATTTAAGGACAAGTTGAACAGAGCTCAATTTAGTTAAAGATGTCCCTGCTCATGTCAGGGAGGTTGGAGTAAATGACCTTTAAAGGTCCCTTCCAATCCAAACCATTCTGTGATTCAAGAATCCACCTCAAGCCCAGACTTAATTTGAAATTCTGGAGTAGCTCAAGCTGTATATTGACATTTCTTTAATTTAAGCAATATTTAGGTTCTTAACTGAATCAATATATTTTGAAAACAAAGAGTATAAGAATTTAAATTTTGAGAAAATAAAGAATTGGCTCTACGTAAACACTGCTTGAATTTAGTCATATGTCCTGCACTGCTTATGAATACACTGATGAAAATATTTAAATTCTGCCATTTAAAAGGATTCAATTCCAGTATAAGAATTTTCTGTGAAATGCATCTTCTGGGAAAGAAATAGTTATGCAGTTGAAATTTGTGGAGAGCAGAAACAAAACCCACTCTTTGCGACCTTGATATTGGAAAGCCCTGCCTGCGAGCCAATGGGAAATTTTCTGCAGGAATGTTTTCCTGTTGGAAAAAGCCAATTTGATAAAGCTGATATGGTTTGTAAACAGCAATTCTGACAAGCTTTCTTGAAAAAGAAAAGTTTGGGTTTTCAGTTTCAGGAAGTGGTTTTATTCCTATTTTTTCTTTAGATGCTGCAGCGTATTGTTTATATAAAAACAATGAACCCCAACTCAGTCCCAGATTTTGTCTTTATGGACATTTATATCAACTGCAAGTGTCCTTTTCCCTCAGAGCCCTGTTTAGTAGGAAATCTTGAAAACATTGTGCTTTCCTTTGCATCCAGACTGGAAAGATATTTGAAAGCATGGGATTTACCACAGAATGGAAAGCTGGATTCCGCTCCAGCTCCGGCGCTCGCAGGTAACAGGCACGTTACGGTGCCTTTTAAAAAGGATATGGGACCAGATTGTGGAAAAGCCTTTCCAGGAACGTGGTAGAACCCCCTGTTGCTTGAGGAATGTTAAAGCTGATTTGACAAAGCCCTGGGGAATATGTTCTTGAGGGCAATTTGGGATTGGCAGGCAAGTGGACGGGTTGCCTTAAGACATTCTTTATGCTTCCATGAAGGGAGGACAAAATGTTTATTTTGGTTTCAGGGTTTAATAGGTTTGGAGATATTTCAAGCTACTGGAGGCTTCAAAATTATTCAGCCCAGAGACTTCTCCATAGGTTTTTATTTTTTTTTCAGGAGTAAGAGCAATCTGGGCAGTAACAAAACTCCAGCTCTCAACACAAAACCTCTCTCGTGTCACAGCTGGGGTCAAAAAACACTTTTCTACCTGAAGAATGAGGTTTTAGAGGGCAAAGTTTTCTCCTTCTGTCACTGCACTATTAAATTTCCTGGAACCTTCAGTCAAATTGACTTGGGAAAAGTTCAATCTGTGAGAAATAAAATTCCTGAAATGAATATTAATTCCTCAAATGAACATTAATAGTTGTTTTCTGCAGTAGGGCGAGTGTCTCATGTCCTCCTCGTCTCCGTTTCCGTTGGCTGTTGACGTTTCCGTGAGGCTTTGCAAGGAGCCGTGTTTTCTCCAGAATGTGGAGACTTTCTTGCCTTTCAGTTTTCCAACTGCACGTCAGGGAGCCAAAGTCCTTGGAAATGTCAACTCCAAGGGGAAACAGGTGATGTGAACTCGCCATGAGTAAGGCTGGAGGGTGGCTGCAGGAATATGACATTCCAAGAGTTTTACATAAAAATGCCGATCTGCTGGAGCATGAAATGACCCTGCCGGTCTTTTTTTTTCCCTTTTTCCCTTCTTTTCCTGCCTCTTTTAATTGTGTGTGTCCTTTTCAGTGTGCCGTGGGTTGTGTGTTTTGGATGAGAAGGAACCTCCTGCTCTCTCGTGTGATGGGATCCAAGGACGGGCCCACCAAGAGCAGATAAAACCTCGGGAAATCTCCGAATCCAAGTGTGAGTCACCAGAAGAGTTGATTTGAAAGGACAGCTGTACTAACATTGACTAAGATGCCTATTAAAAATATTGGCAGCCATGGAGGGATCACTCAGTATTTGATCATCCATTTTGGAAATTAGTAAAACAATCCACAGAGATTCTGAATAATATTTTTCATGTCAAGATAAGAACTTTTAATTTGTGGGCGTTTTTTAGCATTTTACGATTTCCTCCCAATTTGACTCAGGAAATCATAGAAATACAAAATACTCCTACTTTGGTGGAACTGATATTTGAAACAAAAACAGAAGCCTAGGCTATGTTTGGTGAACCTAATTATGATTTTCCCCCATGATCCATTATTCTCTTTATTAGCCTGTGACAAACTGCCTGAGGTTTCTGGGAAATGAGCAATTAATTCCATGCCCTCAGGGGCTCAGTTTGTGTGTGGTTTAGTGCCTGGGTAGTGCACGAGGTTTTGGGGGCAGTTGGAGCCTTTCTGGGAAAATCCTCAGCGATGAAGATCCCTTTTCCATGGGACTGGCCGGACATTGCAAGATCTGCTCCATCCCTCAAAGCCCCATGTTCAGGTGTGGGTTTGGGACCACATCGCAAGGTTGGTCCCTGTACATGGCAGTCGTAACCTTCTGGGTATTTTATCCCTCAGGAATGCCCAGGAATGTGTCCATTCATTCAGAGCATCAGTGCAGCCAAGGTGAGGGGCAATGCTGATCCTCAAATCCTTGGAAATAGGGAGCTGGTTGTTTTTCTGTGTGATTTCCATGGTGGGATAAACCTGGTTCCTCCCAACATTGACTGAAAATGTGGGGAGAGGGGTAGGATGACTTTGGTGAGGAAGGACCCACAGCCAGATTTCTGCAACCAGGATGGGCTTCATGAAGGGATTTTCCTTGAGTTTCCTTCCAGGGAATCCCAACCTTCAACCTTTGTCAGTCAATCCTTCCTACTTCCCCCCCTGATCCCTTATCCCTTGCCAGAGTGGGATGCAGCAGCACAGGGGCTTTGCTGTTTACTCTCTCCAGAGATGGGGATAAATGGCAGCACTGAACTCAGTGTGGAGACCTCTTGGGAACCAGGGAATCATGGAATATCCTGAGTTGGAAGGGATCTGCAAGGATCATCGGAGTCCAGCTCTGTAGATGGAACATTTCTATTTTGGCCCACATTTCCTCAGCCCTCTGCTGTACTGGGGGTTTGGGGGATATCAGTGTTGCTTTTGCTGCTTGTTGCAATAGAAATGATCATTTTGATGAGAACAAAATTAATTTTTACTATGGAAATCTTTAACTGAAGTTTTAACTGAAGAGATGAAACTTGTATTTCTTGGGGTTTTGTTTTGGTTTTTTTTTTTAATTTGGTTTTCTTTTTATTTGTTTGTTTGAGGTTTTGTTTTGTTGGGGTTTTTTTTTTCTCCTAAAGGAGAGAGGGGCGAAACCTCTTTGCTTTTGTCAAGGTTAACAGTTGGACTTTATGATCTCAAAGGTCTTTTGCAAGCCAAATGATCCTGTGGTCTTGTGATTCTACATTTGTGTGAGCCTGTGTGCAAATGAAAGCAGAAGGTATAAAGAATACAAGTAGGAAAACACATTTTCTTTTCAAGTGACATAAATATGCTACTTTCTTAAGAGCCTTCATGCATTTTTCTTACCTCAAGACAAAACTGAGCTCCCTGAGCACTTGTTAAAAAATAGCAGAGACGTGGAGGCCCATGGGAGAGCAGCCCAAGAACTGGTACCAAGAAGAGCGTCCAAGGATATGCTGAAATTGAAATTGAGATTGAAATTTAGACCTCTCATGTCCAAGATGAGATGCAGCCTCACACAGGGCAGGTGCTGGAGGCACAGTGATGGTTGGTGGTACTCATGCCATGACAACAAAACCTGGGTTATCTTACCTCCCAATAACTCTTTTCTTATCTTATCTCCCAATAACTCTTTTCTTATCTTCCAATAACTCTTATCTTCCAATAACTGATGTTTTCCAATCAGGCCCTCCGTGTCTGTATGTAAACTGTGCCATGCAGTGGTCCTGGTGTTGTCCTCCCTATTCCAGAGAAGAGGATCAAGGGACAGGAGAGATTTCCATCCATTCATTGCCCTTGCCTGTGCTAATACTCAAGGAAAACCCCTCTTTCACCAGAGGTGAGTTACACCGCTCTGAATCAAGCCAGGCTGTCAAAACCTCTCTCCATGAATCCATGTGTTACAAGAAGTGGGGGATCTTCTGCCTTTCCAACCTTTGAAGAGAACGGGAATGACTGGTGAAGGAAACCAACGAAAGAGAAGCAGAACTTCATCCCTCTCCCCAAAGTCATCCTCCCTCTTGCCACTGTGGTACTGGGTGAAATTCGGATTTGTGCTACTCCCTGATGAAAATCCACTTTCCCCCCATGCTCCTGTTGACAACCTGCCAGGAAAGGTTATTAGATACCATCCCTAAAGCCTGTGCACACTGACCTGTTCCGAGGGAATCAAATGAAAGCCTATTCCCTCCCCAGCCTGGGCCCACCCAGGGAGAAGCAGGCTGGTGGCTTGACAAAACTCGGATTATTCTGTCCAGAAATCTGCACTTTTAATGGATTAAACATCTCTGTCTTTTGTGGTTGCCTGCTTAAGAAAGAAAATCATTACAAGAAGAAAACGTTGAACTGGTGTATATTTTCATCTTTTGATTCAGAGTCATTTTTCTTTCCCCCCTGCCTTCCTCCTCTCCTGCTTTTCTCTGTATAAAGGAGTAAATTTTGCCTCCGTGATATTTCTTTGGCTGAACATGATTCAGCACCGCTGGTGCTCTAAATCAAGGTAATCAAAATAATCCTGTTCTTTTAATCCAGCCACTGGACCCAACCCTGTGTACTACATATATATTTTTTTCCAAAGGTTTGGCTCTGACATCACTGAAATATTGCAGCAAAATATCAGGAATAAACCAGCATTGTTCGTTCCTGCTTTCATCCCCAGCCAAACACCCGCAGCTCTCCACAGGCCTTAAAGAAGACCTGGCTGCCTAGAAATGCCCAAGCAGGATTCCTTCTCCAGTGCTGGGCTGCTGCAGGAAGAGGATTCGTTTAGGGGAAAAGCTGGAATTAAAGATTCCAGGAGAATTGTACAGAGGGAAAAAAAACAATGACAACAACACCATAACAAAAATCAAAGAAGATTCTGGGCCACCTCTGGGCTGATGTCAACCAGCAAAGCTCTAACAATGTCCAAAGCTATCTCTGTTTGATCCAGATGGAGATTTCACCTGGGATATTCCATCTGAGGCTCCCGTTTGCAATGCAAGGATGTGGAGTCAGTGGTGGTTTTCCCCATGAAGCCCTAAAAATGAGCTCCTGCGTTCATTTTCTCCACATCCCCTGAGCTCTGCTGATCCACCCCAAGGTCTGCTGTGCTCTCTCCCCTCTCCAGCCCACCCAGGCTGTTGTTGGTCACTTCCGTGGGTGGGAACAGTGGTGGTGGAATGGATTTGCTTCTTGACGGACTGAGAGGCTGATAAGGAGTGTGGGAACTCCACCAGCAAGGCGGGTAATCCCTGATATCCCAGTTTTTGATCTTAGCTTGCGCTCTAAATCTTCTGTTTGCTGTGTCAGTGGCTTTCTCCTCTTGCTTCCACAGCTAAACCTCCTGGAAAGCAGAAGTTTTCAGCTCAGATACAACATTTAATCCCAACTGTTGTTTAAAGGACTAAGCTGACATCTTTATATTGTGCCAAAATGGATTATATGAGGAAATTGGACAAAACTAAGTATCAGTGTAAGATTCCAGTACTCACTGGAGATGTTCCCAAGTTTTGGACCTTCTTTTTTAGGAAAGAAAACACCTGCTGCCTTCCATATGACCACTACAGGTGATTACCGCTGTTAAAAATAGAAGCTTTGGTGCCTAAATCTTAAAATGCAGAAAATTATAGATATAGATGTACCTAAATCCACAGCTTCTGAAAATTTTATACATGTTCTTCCTGATTTTTTTTGAGGATATGCAGTCTGGAAATCAGCATGAACAGTTAAATTTTACTCCCACTGATATCAGGAAGGCTGCATCAATTCCTCGTTTGAAACGTTGGCTCTGGGAAGTTGCTAAAAGTTCCTGGGAAGGAACCAGCTCGAAGTTTCAAGGAATCTCACTGAGAAGTTATGAGTAACAGGAAAAAATCAAAGGCCAAAGCTGGCTTTCCAGCTAACCATTTATTTTCCCAGAGAAGTCCCTTATTAATTTTTATGGCACATAAATACCAGAAAACGAGACACCATTAATTAGTGACTCGTTTTGGTCTTCGTACTCAACTTGGTTCAATCCAAGCCAAACGGGGATTTTTTTCCTTTAATTTTTTTTTTTTTTTAAGAGTCAGAGAAAAGTTCATATGTGGATAGACAGATTTTGGTGTTTATTTGATTTTCTGAGCACGTCTGATCCTAATTTAAATTAGCGCAGTTTTCTTTTTATTCCAATCACTGGGACCCTCTCTCAAAAAACATTTTTCTTCACTTCTACCCCAAATATTCCGGGACGCTCATCATGGTGCTTTAGGGATAGATACAGCACCTGGAAGAGTGAATTTCTGAGATCTTGACCCAAAATCTATTGGCTCAACAGATGCTCTTGCACGGATATCCATGGGCATCTTCAGGGTGATAAGAGAGCCCTTTGGGAAGAGCCTTGCTGAGATGGATGAGTGTTGGATGTGCAGACCCTCTCAGCCAGCATTCCCACTCCAAAAGGAGGAGAAAAAAGGCAGGAGATGATCCCCAGCAGATCCCTGCCCTGGATCTGCACAGAGGGCTCCAGCACAAGAAGAACTTTGTCGGCCAGAGTGCCACCAACAACATCTTCCTCCTCTGATAGAGGAATCCTTGGAGTTGACCTTCATCCCTCATCTCACGGAGGCTGTCACCCAGAGGAGGATTGGGATGGGCCCCTCGTTGTAATCCAGGGAGACAGATTCCCTTGACCCTGATCACCTGGAGTTTGAAGACATCCCTGACAGACCTGACCAATGTGCAGTTTCTCTTTGCTCTCAGTTGCTGACAGGTTTTTTTCCTCATGTGGAACTTGTTTAAACACTTCTATGAAAGACCCATCCTGCAAAAAATTGCAGATTATCACACCAAGAATCTACTCTACGGAATTCCTGAACCTGAGAGGATTTGAGTGCAATGAGTTATTGGCCACTGGCACTGGTAAAGGATGATGTTTCTCCGAGCCTGCATGTGCCAGTATATCACACACAAGTCTGACTTTTAATCTGTTTGCATTTTGGAGACGTGCCTTAGGTGCTGTGGTAACCCTTCTGTCTCCAGGCTGTGTTTCAGCAGGACTTCCAGAGGTCCACAGGAGGTTTAGAAGGAGCATTCACTGAGCCTCCAGCACCTAAACTCACTTAGATACTAAGAAAAAAAGTAATATCTAAATATCCAAGCCCAGTTTGGTTTGAAAACCTTGGAGATTGGATTTACTGGTGAGATCACACCCTGTTATGTCTGAACAATACATCCTCAATCCAAAGCAACAATATCCTCCTGCAGAGACCAAGCTTTGGGTTTGTGTCAAGGTCTCATGGCAGATCCAACACTTCTGCTCCAATTCCCACCAAGTCAGGAAAAGAAATCCACCTTACAAGGTGTTTTTCTGTATCCTCTGCTGTCCCACTGGATGAAAGATTAGATTGGTTACACCTCATGCTGGTTTGAGGTGTAAAATTCTTTCAAAATCTCTCCATCTGGAACAGATTTGCTTCATTTGGGGTGAGGGTATTGCTGGAATGTGACTGGTTCCAGCTGAGAGATGAGTTACGTTGATCACTGCACAGATGGTCCAGCAGCCAAGCTACAAATTTACCTTTCAAATAAACAAGTCCTCCTTTTTTAATTTTTTTTTTTTTTGATTACACAAAGGACCTCTCTACCTCTGTCAGCTGGAGGAGTGTGCATATTTAGCTTGAAAAGATGGGTAAGGACTGAATGTTTCAAAGATTTCTTCATGCCCCAAAAGGAGGAGGTGGGAAGGAGGTAGAATGGACTTTTTCTACCTCACCCTGCTGTGGTTTCATCTCCAGTTCTGTGTCCCACCTCACTCCCAGCTGTTGTGCAGTAAAAGCATCATGGAACATCCATCAACCCATCCATGTCATTGTTTGGTTATTTTTGACCAATAATTATTAATCAGAGGAACTAGTTCCAGAAGCCATTATAAATCAGCACGAGAAGAAACACAGTGCACTGAAAGCTTTTTGCCTCCAGGCTCTGCCAACTCTTTGGAACGAGAAGGCAACGTAAAAAGTGGAGATCTGGGTGTTCAGACCACAGAGCTGGGAAAATGGAGTTGTCTGAATGTAGGGTGGTGAGAAATGGTGTGAAAATTACAGGTCTGAGACTGGAGCACAGCTGTGGAGCACCCAGGGGTATGTGCTGCTCTGGCTTTCTGCTGTTCTTGGCTCTCGTAGTCCCTCTGAAGTGGCAGAGGACATCTTGAGAGTCTCCGTGTGCCACATGATCCGTGTGCTCTGGGAAAGCTCCACGCAGGAGAAAACTCCATGTTTGCTCAGGAGAAAACCTGGAGGTCCTGGAGAGGCCGAAACTCGGTGTCATTCAGGGGAATTCATTCCCAGGAGTTGCCTGAGTGGAGCCTTGGGAAAGGCACGGGTGTGTTCAGGGTGTTCAGAGGGGTAAATGTTCTCTCTGGGCCCTTCTTGCCTTCTCTGCTGTTCCACCCCAGTGCTGGATAACGTGTGTGGGCATGGAGAGCTCTTCCAGAGGCTGGTTTAGAGCTCGGCGCCTTTAGCGGTAAAACTGGACTCATTTTTTCAATATTTGCCCGAAATCACTGTTGACGTTACAGTTTAACTGAAGACAGACTCACTTGTGGCTTAGGAGATGTAGGTGCAAGTCCCAAGTGGGATTCTGGACAAGCCACTTGAACCTCCCTGTGCCTTGGCTGGTTGTTTGTTTTTTTTTTTTCTCAGAAATGAAATGTTTTGGTTTTAAGCAAAACTGTTTTCCCCTCTTTAAAATGTTTCTCCCTCCCGTTTTTATATTTCAGATGGAAAATTTCTAAAAGGTGGGGCTTGTTTTGTTTTGTTTTCCTGGTTCCAGTTCCTGTTGGAGAACATTTTTTTGTGGAAAACACAACTTTTCCCATAAAGTGTTCTGAACTCTACCAGAGGAAAGCACAATATGAGTTCTATTATTCTTGTGGTGCAGCTGGGGTCAGGACACATTCACTGGTCACGTAGCCTTACCCAGTGTGCTCTCCTGGAATGGGAATGCTGATGGGAGAGGAGCCCTCAAGGACATGGTTTGGGGTTTTTTGGGTCTATTTGCTCTTTAAACATTTCTAACCTCTTCTTAAATGCAGCCTTCTGCTCCCTTTTTTCAACTGTTTCCAAAGGGAGTCATCCCAAATCCGTTCCTCAAGAGTTTTTTTCTGTGTGGAAGTACCACACACAGCTCTCCTTACCCTCCGTTACCTCTCCCCCTCCCCACTCTTCATCCTCTTCCCCGGATCCCTCCCAAACATTTGGGCTTGGCTCATTCCCGAAGCCAGTTTGGTTTTCCTTCAAGGAGCCTTTCCGCAGCTCTTGTTGCAAACCACACATTAGCAAAGCAGCGAGCTCCTCCAAGCCTCTGTGCTGTTGTGAATCCAGGAAAAAATAATAAAATTCCTCAAGAATAACAAACATCCTTCCCCCTCTGCAGACCTGGTGAAAAATCAGGATGTTCCCATCCCGAAGCAGGAGTTCATCAGGTCGGCATCCCTGCAGTCCGTGGCGTGAGGGGGATTTTCAGGGAGCTGTGCCACAACACTGAACTCTTTTACCGACCCATTGGTGGATTCACTGTCTGGTTTGGAGTAGAACCCACGACCTGGAAGGGAATGTTTAATTTAAAAGGGAATCTGGAGTTTAATTGTCCTTTGGTTTTGGCTGTGCTGTGAGCAAAGCCCTGGTGTGCGTCTTGCGGAAAGGGAGCAAACCCAAATCTAGTCAGGGCTGATTTGCTTCAGTTTATTTTGTTTCATTCGCATGAACGTAAACCAAAAATGGTTTAAAAGTGGGGTGTCTGAGCAGAGGAGCCGGAATGTGATCAAGGAAAGGGACTAAGGAGTGATTTTCCAGCAGCTGGTGGCGATCTCTCGGTGCGTGTTCATCCCCAGCTCTCGGATCTCCAGCCACAACCTCTGCTTTCTCACTTGCCCCCAGACATGATGGGGAGTCAGGGCTCTAAGAAAGACACGAGGAGCCTTCTTGAGGCTGCAATAATGAACTCTAATTATGAGTTGGATGTCTGGGTTTCTGCATGGGGATGTATCGGTGCAGTCATCTGCGGAGCGGCAGACTGGAAGGCACACAAAACGTGTGGGATCTGCCGCTGGCTTTGAAGAGAATTCTGTAACTTCAAAAACACCGTAAACTTTCCCAAGAAGTTAATCCCCTTCCTTACCCTCTCTCTCCCCCACATTGCTTGAATAACATGAATCATTTCACCCTGCACATGGCAGATGAGGAAATTTTCATCTTAAAGCATTAATTTTCTACTGGGTTTTTTTCCTAGAACAAAGTGCTATCAAACTCAAGTTGTTTCCACATGCTATTTCCATCTTTTTACATGAAAAACAAGCGTCCAGATTAAAACCTTTCAGGAGCTCAACAGCCACCAAGATTCTAACTAATTGTGTCACTGTTCCTTGCTTTGTCACTGCTGCTGGTATAAAAGCTGTAAAAAAACAACCAACCCATGACCCATGGTCAGTGTTGTGATGTCCCAGTCTGCACCACTGGGAAAGGCTGTGCTGGAAACATCACTAGTTTCATTTTATTTTATAATATATATATAATAAATATTATTATACAATTATAGTATATATATTTTATATTATCATAATGATTAATAATATAATTAATTATTTGTATTTTATTCGATATTATTATATTATTATATTATTATTATATTAATTTTAGAATATATATTTATTTTATAATACTTTTTTTTAATAAGATATATTTTTTATTTTATAACATGTATATTTTATTTTATAAAAGCTTTTTTTATAAACTTTATAAAAAGTTTTTTTTATACGCACCAAAACCTTGAGATGTTCTTCAGGTCACAGGTATCAGTGTTGACTCCCAAATGTGATAAAGTCCCTCCTTTCTTCTTCTTTTTTTTTTGGTTGGTTTTTTTTTTTTTTGGCTGAGGTTTTATTGCTTATTTAGGGTTGCCTGTTTCTCCTTGCTCTGCCCAAATCCCTCTTTTTCCCATTTCCTTGTTTATGTGTGCAACAGTACCATGAAGCAAGACTTCCAATGCTCAGACATGCATGGACTCATCAGAATCTAACGTCCGTGTAATGTACACAGAGGGAAATATTTTAGGGAGATAATGGGGACAGAACTGGCTTGTCCTGAACACTGTCACCCTTTGGGATGGATTGGTGGGATGAGCCTGTTTGCTCCCTGGACACAGGGAGAGGTTTGCTTGTCTTCCAGCATTACTGGTTGTGCCACAGAGAAGGATAAATTTGGTTTTCCCACTCTTCATCCAGAGGGAAGGGCTGTTCATTCAACGTTAGAGTGGTTTGGGTTGGAAGGGACCTTAAACATCATCCCATTCCACCCCCTGCTGTGGGGCAGGGATACCTCCCACCAACCCAGGGTGCTCCAAGCCCCGTCCAGCCTAGCCTTGAACAATTCCAGGGATCCAGGGGCAGCCACAGCTTCTCTGGGAACCTGTGCCAGGTTTCTTTGTCTTTATAGTGAAGAACTTCTTCATATTTAATCTAAACCTATCCACCTCCGGCTTCAAATCATTCCCCCTTTTCCTGTCACTCCAGGCTCTTCTCCAAAGTCCCTCTCCATCTCTCTTGTAAGCTCCCTTTAGGCACTGGAAGGGGCTCTAAGGTGTCCTGGGAGCCTTCCCTTCTCCAGGATGAGCAGCTCCAGCTTTCCCAGCCTGTCTTTTATCACTGCCCACCTCATGTCCAGCTCCTCCCTGGCTCTGGCTGGGGCAGCCTTTGCCCTGCCCCCACCTCCTGGGTGATAAATGCTCGATAAGAGTCATAAGCAGATGAATTTTGGGAGGGTGTGGGGAGTGATGTGAAGCCAAGGAGAGGAGGTGAAATTCTCATCATGATAAATCACTCCAGTTCTCCTCTGTTTGTTGGAAATTTCTGTACTTCCCCAGAAAAAATCCACCCAAATCTAATTTTGTTCCTTTTTCTTGCCACGTCTCTGCACCTCCCTTGCAGTGACCTCTGTTTCCTTTGGAGCAAAGGCATTTTGCACAATGAGTGGTATTTTCTCTTCTACCCATCCTTTCCCCATTTTTCAGCCTGGAATGTGGGATAAGGTGTTGTAATGTGGTGTTAGGAGCCATAAAGGTCAATATCCTGCTTTCCAAAGTCACTCTTAGGCTCACAAGGCTTTGTTAATGAAAACCCCATAACCCTCCCTGCCCTGCTTCCCTCTCCCTCCTGAATAAAAGGATTTAGGAAACAGGTCAGGGTGAGAAAGGGGGAGGAAAATAATAATGATCAATAAATTAAATAAAGACCAAGCCTTGTCCTGCCACACACGGGAGTGAGGAGCCCTTTTGCATTTGAGACACCCAGCAATTACCAACTAATCCACTGGGCAAATGCAAGATGGTGCCTCCAGCCATTCTTCCCGGCCCCGCTGTTTTGTGTGGGGAATGTTTGCCGACTGAATTAGGGAAGGAGCAGAGAAAATACCCTTCTTGTTTCCCTCAGGGCAGTAGAGTGGCTGCACAAAGCCTCGGGCTCTTTGGGCTGCAGCTTTGGGAGGTGGAGGCCGCAGAGCCTTGGGATGTCTGGGAAGGCTGGCGGAGTCACGGTGCTTTTGGGGGAAATTCCTGGGTGCACCTTGGCCCCCTCTCTGATAGGGGAATGAATCCTCTGCAGTTTCATCTGCCACTGGCCACGGTTCAAGGCAGGCTTGAGAATGAGTCCTGTTGGGAAAGAGGAGGGTGGGGAAGGCGGAGGTGCCACAGCCATGAAAGAACCTTGCACTGTAACTCAGGGCTTTGGCTCTGGAAGCTCTGGCAAGGACAGGTGTTGGCATGGGGAGGTGAGTCCATGCTGAGGGCCATTCTCCTGCTCCCTGGGGGTTTTGGGAAGACTGAGGCTCCTGAGCACCCAGGAAGGATGTGTGGTCTTGTCCTGATTGCATCCAAGGTTGGAATGGCTCCTTAGCCATCCTCTGCTTGTTCCTCCTCACTCTGCTAAAGGAGCCCTCTCCTAGGAAGGAGGACTTCCACCGCCCTTTGGAAAACAAGGTCCTTCATACCTGTGCCTGAGCCACACGGGAAAACAAAACAGGTTGAATTTGGAATTACCATGAGAGTCTGAACAATAGGAAATGGAATACAGGGCCAAGTTCAGATTTTCCCTTAAAATCCGTAGCTATAAATAGATGCTGTCAGTACTTTTTGTTTTCTACCTGGATAATTGAGAAATTTGGTATTTATTTGTCTAAAGTCAGCTGAACTTTTCAGGAAGCCAAGGAGCTCCAAAGGCAAAGAGATAGGAGGGAGGGGTGGCTTCAGAATAAAATCTCTGCTTCATCATAAATCCCAGAAATTGGTCACTGACTCTGGTTTGCTCATCCAATCTGTTTTCCCAAGCACCAACCTACAGCTTGGGAATATTTTTTAAGCTCTGATGGGAAATTTTTACCCTGAACCTGACAGGGTCTAAGATAGTATCTTCCTGAAAATCAAAGAGTTTTTCTGTGGTGAAATGACATTTTTCCATTGGAAATATTTTCCATCAAAAACAATAATCCAGGAGCCCTTTGGAACCAAGCAAATTCCCAAGCAGTCTTATCTGAGTGGCATTTACAGGTGAATCGAGCAGGATTTTCATGCTCTAATAAGAAGTTTTGATTCTGCTGGGCCAGAAATTTTTTGAAGGGAAAATTTAAAAGAACCCCAAATCTCCAGAGCATTATAATGCTTTGGTCTGTTCAGGTTATTTCATGAATAATTTCATAAAACCGGAACACTCCTGCTCTGGACTAGGTAGCCTTGTGCTCGTTATTTGAATTCCTATAAAATTCAAAATTCTAATATCCAAAGATGTCCCATAAAGTGTGAGAATGAGCAATTGTAAGGAATTATGCTGATATTTCAGGGTTTTTTGCTTGCTTCTTTTCTTGGTTATGGTATTTTACAATGCAGAATATGCCCTGAGGTTATAATTAATAATCTCAGCACTGATTTCTAGAGCTGTGCAAGTGATCGATAAAGCAGTAGATAAATAAATCAATATCTTGATTTATATTGAATAAATCAATAAATGAATATATTAGAAATACCTGAGATATTAAGAACATGTCCCACAGACTCCCATCTATCACTGTCCTGGCTTTTTTGGGACTATCTGTGTAACTTTATCCATGAGAAACAGTCCACAGTAACACTGAGTTTCAGGAGTCCTGCTTTACACTAAGTTTGGATTGAGCTGGAATATTCGAGAGGGCTTTTTTCTTGCTCAGATTTCCAAAATCCTCCTCAGCAATCTGTTGGAGGCTCCACTCTATTAAAAATAAGTTCAGCACCCAGCTCAGCAACTCCAGTGAACTGCAGAGATCTGGTGGGAGTAACAGCATTTCTCCTACCCAGCCATGGGAAGTGCCATAAAAAGTAGGGAGAGTTTGAAATGAAAATCCGTGATTGATGGTGCTCACGAGGGCTGTAGAGCCAGAATTGCTCCAGTGTTCATAAACTGAGGACATTCCACTCAACAGCTCCGAGGAAAGGTGTCCCTTTGACACTTTGGCTGTCCTCCAGCTCCAACTCCATCAAGACCTCACACGGGGCCACCGAGAAGCCAAAGGAACACGGAATAACCTGAGCCTGAGGCCGTGGCGTGGCAGGACCCGGAGGAATGGCGGAATGGTGATTAGTCTGGGAGAATGACTCGTTTCCACGAGCGTTGCGTACAGAGCACGTCTGTGAGCTGAATGCTGTTGGGAATGTGAGATTAAAGTCCTGCACTGGTGGCTTGGAGACCTCAAAGCCTCTGATTAAGTCCAGCACTAATAGACCACAGCAAGAAGGAATCTCCTCCATCCTCCCCTGCTCGGGTTGATCCAGTGCTGAACGGAAGAAAAAAACCCTGACGTTGTTTTTCTTAGTTTATTCTCTATTGCCTCTATTGTCTTGGATCCCCTGGCAAGGGCATAAGTCAAATCCTGTCAGGGGTACTAATTGGGAGAGCAATAACTAAAAAATTACTGCTCATCTACAGACAGCAGAACTTCCTCCCAGATCTTCCATCTCTTCCAAATCCTGGATTTTATGCAAGACCTGATGTGGGTTATTCGCTGTTTTTCTCCTTGGGAATTTCCAAGGGACAACTGAAGATGCACAAATAATTCCAGCTGTGATGGACCAAGGTGAAGAGGAAGGAAACAGAATACACCATATTTGGTCTTGACAGCAGATTTTGCAGTGGTTTTTTTTCTGAATGGCTCATGGATTCTAAGGAGACGTTTTTGAATCTGGACTTGATCCTCCTAAAACTGCAGCATACAGGAATTTTATGGGAGCGTAAAGAGGATCAGAGGGCACAGTGAGTGTGTCATGGTGTTACCAGCCCCAGGAGATCTTGAGAAAGGGTGGCTTTGTGCAGCACATCCTGGTGATGGTGGACGCGCTTTGGCTGGGGTGATTTTAGGAATGGAATTGTAGAATGGTTCGAGTTGGAAGGGATCTTAAAAATCATCCAGTGTTGTATTTGTACTTTTGAAGGTTTGTGTTTGAAGGGAAAGGGTGTGGAAAGATCCTTGAAGAAGTCCAAGAATATGAGCAGGAATGGCTCATGGGGCACAGCTTCCATCAAGGGCCTCTTCTGCTTCTCCATCGTCCAGGTTGGCTCCAAACTCTGCATGTCTTTGATCCTACAGCAATTCCCAGGTGCATCATCACCCAGAGACAGCCCAAAGCAATTTAATGAAGTAACTAGCATCCTTCTCTGATCACTTTACGTGCAGCTCAGCACAGGCTCAGCAGTGTCATCGTGGATGATGGGAAGAGGGCGGTGTAACCTTTGCTTTAATCCCAATTGATCCCACACTCCCCATAAAAGGTGGAATTTAAGAAATTACTCTCAAGAACCAGCTCTAAGTCTAGTTCCAGCCTTTCTTTTGGGTTCCTTGTTTTGCTGCTTTGGTTTTTTTTTTGTGTTTCTGACCACACCTAGTGTCACTGAGCTGGGATCCAGCTGGGAATTCCAGGGTTGGAGCTGGCCACTAAGAGAATTCCCTCTAACTTGCAATTGCCTTGGACAGATGGCTGTGAAGGCAATGCATGGAGTCTTCCAAGGGTTACTTGTCTGGATTACACCTGGCTAGAAAGAAAGGAAACGTCGGTGTTTGTTGTTATTCCATCTGTGGAGATTCTGAGAAAGGGTCCCACTATTGACAACCAAGCAGTGCCACCTAAGAAGCTGGATCCACTTTTATTGTGGAAAATAGAAAATGCCCTTCTCCTGTTTTGTTCTAGTTTGGAGCAGCCTGTTTTGGCTGCAGTAGCAAAAGGCTCCAGAGTGTTGGTGGTGACTGATGTGAAACGAATTTGTGGTCTCAGCCCATTTCCCAGGGCACTCAGGGGCTGTGTCATCCTTAACATCCTTAATTGTCCAGGGATTCAGCAGAGAAGCCAAACCCTGCTCTAGTGCAGGAGGTTAATTAATGGTGTTCTGCAGGGCAGACGCAGTGGTTGGGAAGTGGGAAGAGGCACGGCGCTCTGACCCTGATTAAGTGTGGATTTGTGGAGAAGGCCATCCCCATTTCTGAACCTCGAGGAAAACCAAAGCAAACCAAATAAAGGAAAGCAAAGAGAATCACAGAACCATTTTCAGCTGGAAAAGAGCTCCAAGATCATCAAGTCCAACCGTTCCCCCAGCACTGCCAAGGCCATGACTAAACCCAGTCCCCAAGTGCCGCATCCACACATATTTTAAATACCTCCAGGAATGGCTGCTCAACCACTTGCCTGGGCAGCCTGTTCCAGTGCCTGACAACCCCTTCAGGGAAAGCATTTTCCCTGATATCCAATCTACACCTCCCCTGGCCCAGCCTGAGGCCGTTCCCTCTCCTCCTGTCCCTGTTCCCTGGCAGCAGAGCCCGACCCCCCTGGCTGCCCCCTCCTGTCAGGGACTTGTGCAGAGCCACAAGGTCCCCCCTGAGCCTCCTTTGCTCCAGCCTGAGCCCCTTTCCAGCTCCCTCAGCCCCTCCTGGTGCTCCAGCGCCTTCCCAGCTCCGTTCCCTTCCCGGTACATGCTCCAGCCCCTCAATATGCTAAATAACTTCCTTTTCCCCTTCTCCCACCCCATGGCTGGGAAGAGGTGGAACGTAGCTGTTCAAGCCTGATTTTGGGTATCACCCCAGTCTGGGGTAAGTGTTTTATCCTCATCCAGATTTTCCCTAGATTTACCCCCCAGGACAGCTGAGGTTGGATTTTATCCCCTGGTTCTTTGGATGGGTGTAGTTAATGGCTGGTATCCCCAGGCCACTTATGGATTGTGATTGGGTTTTAGGGAAACCATAGGATTTAGATGATAGAATCAATGGTTTGGGTTGGAAGGGACCTTAGAGGTCATCTTGTTCCATTTCCTGCCATGGTCAGTGACAACACCTCACTGGCAGCAGCGTTTCAATCGTCAGGATGGCGGAGCTGGAAGTAAAAGGTGGATTGGGATGTGGAGGATCTGGAGAGTAGAAAGAGGGAAAAAAAAAAGGTAGAAAGGAGGCAGGAATTTCTTCTTTAGCGCTGATCTGAGTTGAGGGATTTGTTGCTTTTTGCCAGAACTCCTGACTCCTTTACTCCAAGCCCTGTCCAACCTGGCCTTGGGCACTTCCAAGGATGGGGCATCCACAAGCTCTGTTCCGGGTGCAGATGATGTTTGCATTGCATTCATCTTGGAAGGCTTTGCACCCCTCAGCCTACAGCCTTGTAAAGACAGAGGTTGGGAACATCTTTCCTTTGGCCATGATTTTCCCAGGAGCTTTTCCAAACAATTGAAGTCAGTGTTAGTAATATTCCCATTCTTCCACTTACAGTTTGATTTATAAGGAAGATAAAGGATTTAGTGCACTGGAGAGGCTTTACGCTTCTCAAGCTGGCACCACATCCTTCTGACAAGTCAGGTGTCTTGCCTCAGTTTCCCCCATGTGAATAAAAAGTCTGTCATTCCTGGTTTTCTATCATCCATGATTTTAAGGACCTTTGCTTTATTGTCCGTAGCAGCTCACCTGGTGTGCCAGAAGCATTTCAGGCCCTCAGCACTCCACACTTCGTGGTGACAAACACATGGTGGGCAAGAGCACTGAAATTCCAGCAATTTAGCTGACTCCTGTGTCCTGTCCCATTATTTCAGATTTCAGGAGTCATTGCTCTGCTGTTTAGCACTTTTGTAATAATCCCATCCCACTGGGTGCCAAAGGCTCCCAGCCAGAGATTTCCAGTGGAAGAAAGGAGACAGTTTGACCAGGACAAAATCAAACCCAGGACTCAGCCCAAAATAGAGTCGTATCTATTTTGAGAATTTGATTTCTAGTTTTAATTAAGGACATCTTCACATGGTCAAAGAGCCCTGTGGCTTTGCAGCAAGTACAGGAGGTTCTTGGTTCAGGGGTTGGAGACCCGACCCTTCTTCTGTGGCACTGTGGTGGGATGGGGATGCTTTCAGGGAGAAATCATCCACACATCCCGAGGGCGCTGGGGTTTGTGGTCTGGCTCTGATCACCAGAGGCTGACTGGGAGGGGGAGAAGGATTTCTGGGATGGTGTCATGAAGGGAGGTGGGATGGTGTCACCAAGGGAGGTTGACAAGCCCTTTGTGACATGAATGGGGAGGGCAAAGTGATTTGTCAGAGCCTTGGGACAAGGGAGAGTTGAGAGGGATCCTTTGTGTGGTTAAATGCCAGCCGGGCTGGTATTCCAGCCGGGAGGTTATTCCACTTGGGAGGGAACCCAGCGGCTTTAGGAATGTCCTGTGACAGAATCCACGAGTCATCTGCTGCTCCTGGGAATGGCCCTGCTGCCCCTGACTGCAGCTCATTCCCGCGGGATGCAAGGGATATAATCCCTGGATCCCGGTCATCCCTGCAGAGGGACAGAGGGCGGGGCTGTGCTGTGTCACTGCCGTGGGGGGACACTCTGGGGACAAGCAGCACACGGAGCCAAAGGCTGAGGACTGATGGCAGGGAAAGAGACCATGGAAGCAGCGCTGGAGAGGGGAGGCTGAGGATTTTTTGGGAGGGAAATACCCATGGAAGCAGCGCTGGAGAGGGGAGGCTGAGGATTTTTTGGGAGGGAAATACCCATGGAAGCAGCGCTGGAAAGGGGAGGCTGAGGATTTTTTGGGAGGGAAATACCCATGGAAGCAGCGCTGGAGAGGGGAGGCTGAGGATTTTTTGGGAGGGAGAGAGCCCATGGAAGCAGCGCTGGAGAAGGGAGGCTGAGGATTTTTTGGGAGGGAGAGAGCCCATGGAAGCAGCGCTGGAAAGGAGAGGCTGAGGAGCTGTGGCAGCGCTGCCGTGCCTCTGCCAGATGTGGCTGGGATGGATGCAGGGGCATCCAGCTGTTGCTGTGCTCGGGAATGCTCCCTCCAGCTGTTCCTCCTCACCGGCACGGACAAACCCAGCCCTCACCCTCCAAACGGATCAATATTCCCTGCTTCCAAGCCCCGTTCCTCAGGGCCCCTTGACCAGGGTGGCAATGGGGAAATTAGCAGGGTGGATGTTTTGTTTAATGATGAGGATATATTTGTATAATGACATGTTCAGATCTCAAATAATGAGCTCAGATTTTTCTCTCCCCCCCCCCCTTCTCCTTGCTTTCTAGGGAATGCTGGCAGGTTTGGCTCTGTGCATCATACCACAAAAATCTCACTCCTCCAGAAGAGGGCTAATACACGGAGGAGCTTTCTACCAGGCTGATGTATCCCACATGCTTTCTATCTCAGCTTGGATTTCTTTAGGCCAGACAAAAGGATCAAAGCCAGGGAGGGGCAGGGCTGCGGGGAGCTTTAATCCTTGCAGACGTGGAGAGCAGGGCAGCGGAGCAGGGCTAGAAAGGCTCAGACGTAGCCAAATTTAAGAACTGGTATTTATGAGCTGTGCCTAGAAATTGCCTCTGAGGATTGCAGAGCAGCTGGTGTCCCTTTCAGCTGACATTTGTACGGCTGGAACACAGCACGGGCATGAGCTGGGAAGACAGATCATGGACGGAATTCCTGCAGGAGCAGGAAATCAGTGTTGTGTGGTCCAGGTTGCCTTTTTATGGGTTTATGTCATGTTATCTGCATGAAGTTAAAGCAGGTATTAATCCCAAGGCTGAAATGATGCTGGGATGGCAGTAAATTTAAATGTCTTCAGCTAAATCAGCCTTCAAAGGACACCGGAGAGGCTCTGCTAAGGGTGTCCACCTTCCAACAGGTGAATATCTGAGATTCTGCTGTTCTTCAGCTCTGAGGGTTTCCTGCAGTCCCACCCTCCATTTGGATAAATTACCTGGGAAGGAAAACCAGCAGAATTCCAGCAATAGAAAGGAGGATGTCTGTAGGAGGAGCTACCCAAGAGTAGTAATTTAAAATATATTCCAGCTCGCAAATATCTGAAGGATTTTTCCAAACATAACTCACAAGGTTTTCTGTGCTTATTAAACGCTCGTTAAGGAACTGCACCGTGCCTCGTCCCTGAGTTTTGACTGGGAGTCATTAACACCCACTCCGTAACATCTCACATTCCAGGCTCTGGATTTTAAGGTGTTTTAATGTACTCAGGAGACTCCAGGAAAGAAGAGAAGCCGGTGACAAATGAACATCATCCTAGTGACACACATGCCCATCTCTCATAACTGTCCCTCAGTGAGGAAATCCATTTTCTCAGCCTCTCAGAAAACCAAACCACCAGGTTTTATTCTGCCATGTGAGGGTGAAGGATTCAGCAATGCACTGTTGTCCCCAAGCCAGCAATGAGGTGACATTGCCAACAGGGGTTGGGAAAAGACTCTATTTCCTTTCAGTGTGGTGGGTTAGGAGTGTCCCTGCTGCCCACAGATGGCCAGTAGCTCTTAGACCGGAGTCTGTGTCTTTGAATATCTTCATGTAACATGGGATTTTATCCTGTGGATGCACTGGATCATCTCCAAGTTAGGATATTCTTCCTGAGTCAATATAGGAATCCCCATCTCCAAACCTGCCACCAGACATTATAATGGGTGTCCCAAAGGTGGGGAACCTGGGCCATGGCACAGCCAGCCTTCAGCGGGGTCTTGTCCCACCCGGACAGCACTGGAGGACACCCAGCAGATTCCATGGGGGGTGTGCGGTGGCCTTTGGGCTCAGGATCTCTTCATTCCCTGGCCCTGAGAGGGATGATCCCTCTCCATGCCAAAGGGCCGCATTCCCCCTTGCTGGGACACCCTGGATGCAGACAGGATAAGAATGGACAGCAGACGTGTGGAAAAGTCCTGCAGGTCTCCTGAGCTTTGGGCTGCCTTCTCCTTCTCCATCCCTTCACACAACAGGCACCTCTCCACCCCCTATATTTATATTTATATTTATATTTATATTTTTTATTTTTTATTTTTTAAATTTATTTTTATTTTTATTATCTATTTATATATCTATTTTTATATTTATATATTTATATCTATATTTATATTTATATATTTATATTTCTGTTTATATATATATATCTGTATTTGTATTTATATTTATATTTATATTTCATTTGTGCCACTTTTACTGAGGACACCAGGTTCTCTGGACCCCAAATCAGACTTGCCAAATCCAAGAAGACAAAGCCAGGCTTATGTTGACAGCGTGGAAAGAGGGAAAGAGAGAAAGAGGGAAAGAGGGAAAGAAAGAGGGAAAGAGGGAAAGAGGGAAAGAGGGAAAGAGGGAAAGAGGGAAAGAGGGAAAGAGGGAAAAAGGTTCTGCTCCACCTCCCCCCCGTCAGCCCAGCCCAGGTTTTACTGTTCCTTGCCGCTTTATTTTCCTTGCAGAAAGAGCTGGAGAGCTCCACGAACATTTTTGCTCCCTCTGCCCCTGCCTGGGTTGGCAGGAGGGGTTGCTAAGCACTCATTGTGAGTGTTTGTACACACTCAGCACCAGGTTACCACGAAAATTTGGGAGTCACCCTGGAGGTGACATTTTCATGGATACAAGGTGACTCCCTGAGCAGTTTTCCAGGGGTGCAGGGAAATTCTCGCTCTTTGCAAACGTTGATAGGATTTTTTTTCAGATAATGCCAATATTTTTGTTGTTCTTACAGCCTGCTCTATGAAAAGATGCCAGCAGGGATAGGGAAAATCCTGCCTGGAGTAAAAGTGGGAAGAAGCTGTGCTTTCAAGTGCTGCACATCATTAACTAAATTCATTTGCATCACCCAGGGACAGGGAGGGGGCATGGAGTGAATTTATCCCTGCCATTTGTTTGGAAATGGGGAGTGGATGCAAACCAAGCCTCTCTCTCGGGTGCTCTCAGGGTGGAAGAAACCAACACCCCCCTCCCGTCCAAACCTGACTCCAATGTTGCTTTCCAGGGGTGTCTCACCAAATCTGGAAAATCCTAATTCCAGTGTCCTTAAGGGCTGGGCTGGGAGATGGGAAGGAATTCTTGAAACACAGGCTCCTGGAGCCACGACGGGGCTGAGTGTGAGAGTGGTTCAGGGGAAGTCTTAACCAGCGGGAGGGCAGAACAACAGCCCTGGTGCTGTATCCTGATCTTGCTTCAGTGGATTTACAGCTGGTTCCTTTCCTGGAATGAAAAGATTAGGATCGCTGGAGCTGCGTGTGCGTCTTCCAGCGAGGAGAAGTAGGTATGCAGCAGCTGTAAAAATAAAGAGCCCTCTCAGGCCATCGTAGTAAAAAGCTTTGGAAGTTCTTGAAGGTGGGGTGGGGTGGGAAAATCCTCAAATTTCCTACCTTTTCTTCTTCTTCTTTTTTTTTTTTTTTTTGGTATTGTGAATTTCAGCCTGCGAGTTTTGAACTTGCTTTGAAAGAAAAGAAAGAGATTTACATGAAACTGGGGGGAAGGCTAAAAATTGCGAAAAGGTTCCTAAATTTCCTTGAACACTCACAAAAATTGGTTTATTTTTGTCGCTTTTGTCTCATTTTGCTGCCTTTCCCAAGAGCCCTGCTGGTGCTGGAGGGCCCTGCTGCAAGGAACCAAGGCCACAAAACCCGATGAGAGGAATTCCAGAGAAACTTGACAATATTGGACTGTGTGCTTGGTTATGTGGTTAGTTCAGCTTGTATCCATGACTTGGGAGCTGAAAACCCATGGGAATCATGGAGAGACAATGCAGGTGACCAGGGATTCACCTGTGACTGAACTTGTGATTTCCACTGGAGGAAACAAGAGTGGAATCACGGAATCATTAAGGTTGGCAAAGCCCTCTAAGGTCGTCACCCAGCAGTGCCAAACCCACCACTAACCCATGTCCCCAAGTGCCACATGCACAGACCTTTGGACACTTCCAGGGATGGCTTTTATCTCACCATGGTGAGAGATGACACCAGGATTTACTGGGTCTGAACAACTGGTAACTCAGCACCACCACAAACTCCCCTCCCAACCCAGATCCAGGATCAGAGAATCAGAGGATTCTCCTACCTGGGGACGTTCCCAGCCCATGAGCTCCAGGGAATGGGATGGTGCCTCCATAGCTGACAAGCAATGTGGGTTTTCTTGGGATAAGCAAACCATGGTGGTGTCCATCATTAATTTGGTGATTTTTCTGGTGGAATTAGGCTTTTCTGGAAGTGAGAGCTCCCCACCTAAATGCAAATGCTTAATTCCAAGCCCCTGAATTTCCTCATTTGCAACCAAAACCAGGGAGGAACTGCAGGGAAAGTAGAGTGAGCTGAAATGGTTTCTTCCCAGAGATCATTTTATGGAAATACCCCTCTTGCCTATCAATAAGTGAAATCTGCCAACGTCTTTACACACCGAGGTGAAATTCTTAATTGTGAACTCGCATGCTCATTTATTCTGCTGAATTTTGATTCCCTTGGGCCTCTTCTACCTCTTTGTGTACCTCTGGATGTGCCTCTTTGCTCAGGCACATGTGGTAATTCCTTCCAGGAAGGTGCTCCTGGCTCCGAGCTCCATGAGGCTCCATGTGGGCAGGAGGCCACCACAGCACGTGGCACATTTGTTCCTCTCATCTTTGGTCCATTTATTTTCTGGGAATGGAGGCCTGATATCCTGATACCCAAGTACACATCCAGAACCCCTCCTGACTTCCAGAGACAAGTGCCATCTTCTACAGGGAAAAAATTCCTAATAACACTTAAGGAAAGCTGCCCTTGGAAAGTTTCTTGCTGACTTGTGTCAGCAAGAAATCAGTTTATTTTGGGAATTTCCAAAAGTCCATGTTAAAATTCCTCATTCCTCTTCTTACAATGTTATTAATCAACATTTACTTTAAATACAGAAGGACAGTTCTGGAGTTTGCACAATTATTTGTTGTGCAAAACTTCCCCCCCTCCCCTTCCCCCCTCACCCCCAATAATTTTTCACAGCCCCTCACAGAATTTGTTGAGCAACCCCTGAGATTCGAGGCTGGTTTGGACTCAGGCCTAGAAAACAAGCCAAGCAGGATAAATAAAATAAAACATCTGGATGTCTAGCCATCGGAATATCATCAGATATCCTCTGATTCCGAGGGTATCTTGTGTATGGAAGGTAATAATCTGAAGCATTGGGCTGTTCATAACACATAACTCTCCGAAAGAATGTGGAATGAGACACGAAATAATGTTGATCTGTGTTGATTGTCTCGAAAATTTACTGTGGAAAATCATGAGGTCTGTAATGAATAGTTGGATCGCTCGAACAAATGTCTGTGCCAATAAAACCTAAACATACATTTAAAAAACAAAGATAACAGAAGTCAGTCTCGCTGAGCAGAGATGGAGGGAACAATGTGGAGGATAAACACTGTTGAAAGGGGGAAAAAGGCAAATAAGGTTCTAATTAGGGGGAGGGACTGAATAGATTACACAGAAAAAGATAAAAGCAAGGAAACCTAATTGGAAACACAGCAGTGTGGTATCAAACCATCCAAAATATGTTATCTGGGACAAGTGGGGGTTTGGATCTTTCCACAGCGAGGAAAAAGGTTGATGCTCTGGAGTTTAGGAGACAGGAAGCAGAGAGAAGAAAAAATATTAGTCAGGACTAAAATGCCCATTTCCCAAATTGAGAAAGGCCATGCGACCCTTCCCCCATATGGAAAACTGGAATTTCTTCCTGAATCCTCATGGAAATACAAGAGCACGGAGTGGTGCTCCATGTCCAAGGTGTCCATCAAAGACCTGCAGTTTCTTCAAGTCTTTCAGTGCTGGTGAAAATGAAACCCCAAAGTTCAGCCTGGTGACTTCTCCCACGTCATCTCTCCATGGTGGCCCAGGAACGAGGAGAATTTCCCTGAATTTGGCCAACCCACTGGAGATGTTAACTATGGGCTTTATGGTGTGGAAGCAGGAAGCATCCATGAGTGTTGGTAAAAATAGGATGGAGGAAGACTTTATGTTCAGCTTGGTGTTTGAACAGACACCTTATCGAGGGCTTTGAGGCTCCTTTTGGGACTCAACTCTAAATCCAGGTTCTGAGGAAGGCCGGGACAACTGCAGGAGCAGGAAATTGCTCCCCTGAGGTTATGGCACCTATGTTTATCTTACGTGCTGCAGCTGGAGGCTGGAAAATGTTTGTTCTCTGGAAAATGTTCATTCTCTGGAAAATGTTTGTTCTCTGGAATATGTTTGTTCTCTGGAATATGTTTGTTCAACCCCCAGTACTCTGTGGAATTTTCCTCCTTGGTGTCCTCGTTGTCAGCTTCAGAATAAAAAGCACAAAAGAAGTGGCCCCTTTTTCCCCAAATTCTTTATTTCTAAAGAAAAGGGAAGCTGTTAGATCTTGGAAAACTCTGGTTAATACTGTCTGCCTTTCCTCACTTTCTGTCTCCCAGGGTTGTGATTTCCCTGAATTAAGGCTCCAACTTTGAGTTTGGACCCGTTGAGAGTGAGCAGAGGTTCATGAGACCCCTCAGGTGCCCGAGTCCCGCAGCAGTGGGTTCTTCCTTTGAAGGGCCATTCACAGCTTTGGAAATTTGTTTTTTAAAAAAGAAAATCCCTTTTCCAAATGTCTCCGGGCAGGATTGGTTTGGATGCCGGGCAATGCTGGGCAAATTCACCCCTTGCTGAGGATTCTCCTCATGGATTTGGCTGCTCCCTTTCCAACCAGCCCTGCCAGGCAGTGCCAGCTCCTCAGGAATTTCAAACACAGGCATATTTGTGGTCATTTCTCCTTATTTCATATGGCCTTGCTCAGCAGAACTTGGAACATGTTGGCCTCGTGGATTTCTGGCAGGAGGCTGGAGAGCTCTGATCCCTCTAGGAACAGTCTGTCTGTCTGTCTGTCTGTCAATTCTATCTCTATTTTAAACAAGCTCAGCTGTGCCCAGGGTGGGAAATCTGCCTTTGCTTCTCAGGGATCCACATCCAGAGGTGCATCCCCTCACTCAGGAGCAGCTGCCCTGGTTTTCCTGATTTTCCCGTTTATTTTAGTAAACTGGGATCATCTTTGTCATGAGTCCCCTTCAACCTGCTCCATGGATAACTTCTGGAGAGAAGCTGCCTTGCACTTTTGATCTTTTAGAAAGGAAAATAAATTCCAAATTTTGAACGTGGCCTTTGCCTCCGCTGTGCTATTCGTAGCAAAATTGTCACAGATGCTTTTCACTCCTTCCCCCCTCTTCCTTTTTTTTCACCCTAAATCTTGATGAATAAACAGACAAAAAGAGGACAATCTTAGCTTTCCCTGCTGTGTTTTTGAGGGTCAGTGAACAATTCAAACTTTGCAGCACAGTTCACAGCACCTTTGGGGTTGTAAAAAGATCTGACTAATAACGTGGAAATAAATGTTCATGGCTCTGTTTGCCCCATGATGGCACCAAGTGACCCAACCACTCCAGAGCTGACCGAAAAACCCAATGAGCCAATGGTGAAACATCTCTAAATAAGGAGAGAAAAGACGGATTCTAAAAATGAACCTTGTCTCATCTCAGCATGTGGGAAACTTTTGAGGTTATTGCTGGGGGCCAAATATAAAAAGCAGCTCTCCATATGTTCTCGTGATAGATTTGAAGCAGGGGACCACGCTGTGGTTGAGGTTTGCAGCTCAGATATGGAGTGATCCAGTCGCAGAAAAATTTGGCACAGCAGCCAAAGGTCGGGAACGGCGGCGCAGACACAAATGGAACGTTGGGAGGCAGGACAAAGGTTAGGAAGTAGCAAAGGGATCAGACAGCCTCAGGAGCAAGACTCGAACGCAACGTCTGGAGTGACTAATCCATGCACTCTTCCCGGCAGGACACGGGATGGAGTTTGGGTTTAGATTGGATATTAGGAAAAATGTATCCATGGAAAGGGTGGTCAAGCATTGGACCAGGCTGCCCAGGGAAGTGGTGGAATCACTCCTGTCTCTGGAAATGTTCAAGAAACCTGTAGACAAGACATGGTTTATTGGTGGACATGGCAGTGCTGAGGCAATGGTTGGACTCGATGATCTGAGAGGTCCTGTCCACCCTTCATGATTTCGTGGTTCCCCTCATGGTTCAGCCCCTCCAAGCTGAGTTTTCCTGGGTTCCTGGTGGGAGCTGGCTTGGTTTGCCAGGCTCCCTCCAAATCCCTGCGTGTGGGATCCTCAGTCACCTGTATTGGTGGTCTTCCTTTCTTCCCACTGCCAAGACAACACTTTCCCTGGAAGCCAGAACATAGCGGAGGGAAATTCACATCAGAGGAGGCTTCAGCTCACCTCGTCCAGCCTCTTGCTCAAAGCAGGGTCAGAGATGAGGAGAACTCATGGCCAGTGAGAGGTTGGGTGGGATGAGCTCCAACTTTATGCTCAGTTTTTGTGAAAGGATGATGAAAAGGGACAAAGATTTCTTATCATCTTATCATCTGACATGAAGGAGAGCCTTTCATGAGTCAAGTCGGGTGGCATCCCACTTGTGACCGCCAGCCCTGGGACAAGCAATGATGTCAGGCTGGCAGAATTCCTTGGAACCACTGGAAAAGCCACTGGTTTCAAAATGACCCAAAGCTGTGAAGAAAAGCCCTTGTTTCTCTTGTTCCAGGGATTCTGAATTCAGCATCGCTCATCATTGACAGGGATGAAATCAAAAGGCGGAATTCTGGGAGCAGAATGACAGATCCAGACCTAAATTAGAGTTAAAGGACAGGGCTGGTGCTGAAGACAACACTGGGTAAGTCTGGGTGCTCTAGGAAGTGTTTTCAAGGTCTCCACTGCTACAAAATTATGGGGTTTTTTGTGGCTTGTTGCACCCTCTGAAGTGTGCAATGGCACCATCCTCATTCTCCAAGTGGGAACTGGGGCTGGTATAAAGGAAAAAGGAGGTGTAATGTTCATTTCAGTCAATAATATCCATCTAAATGAGATCTCTTACATAAATTAGTCTATTCTATTGTTTCATTTTTCCCTTTAGAGGGCAAATGAGCTGATTCCACAGGAACTTGTCATAAATTAATCTTTATCAGAGCATCCTTCTGAGGATTAGGAATGGAAGAGGGGTGAATCAAAGTGAGCTGAACACTTCATTTCAGAATATTACCTCTGATTTGCAAACGTGTTTTGCTGAGAATTCTTTTTCCTACATTAAAGCAATAATTTACTCAGCGATAATAGTGGCAGAAACCTCCAAATTAGTTAATTATTAGGCCTTGGACACTCCAGGTTCTGATATAAACTCATTTTCCCCTTTGAAGCCTGTAATTTTTATTCTCTGCTCTTGATCACAGGCTTCTTGCTGGGAGCAGATGAGGCTTCAGAACTGGTTACCAGGCTTAGTGTGATGGGTGCTCTTAATGACTCCTGCTCAGTGATTTTTCCAGCTCTGTTAACTCCACTTGACATCCTGACCTGCTTCTCCCAGATCCACGAAGCTGCCACGTCTCCTTGGATGTCTGTCTTTGCACAGAGCCCTAAGATTTCTCTGAGGCTGAGTTATCAGCTGGTTTTCATCTCATTTCAATTTTTTTATTATTAATATTCCCCCACCCCTGCTTTCCTGGGCTTTTGTTTAGATCCAGAAGAATCAGTAAATATCCCAGCAAAAGGCATTCCTGGAAGGTTGGGGTGCATGGAGCCACACGAGCCATTAAAAGTGTCTGCAGGGCACAGTTCCCAGGCCATGGACGTGGGGGTGGGATTTCTCTCATTTTAATATCAGATGTCTGCAAATTATTGAGGTCTGTGCAAGTCACTCAGTTCTGACTTTACAGCCTCCAGACACCCCTTCCCTCCCCAGCCTCCAGATTTGATTTCATTCAAGGCCTCTATAAACCGGTTTAAAAGAAAAATAAAAGAGAAGCAAACCAACCAAAACCACCCCAAATGGGTTTTGCTTTGCAGCAGGTAGACTTTGAAGGCTGTCAGACAGGGCTGTCTCTGGGCATCTCAGGGATTTTTAAAATCAATTTTACTTCCAGCTGCTCTCTCCTCTCCTAAGTTTTCCTCACCAGAGACTCTCTTAACCCCAGCCCATTCCAGCTGACTTCAAGCCCTGCAAGTCAAATAAAGAGCAGCTACACTTTCAGCAAAGTAGGGGCAGTTCTGGTTTAATTCAAAATGGAAAGCCAGGTGCTTTAAGTGCACTTTGCAAGAGGGGGTTAAGTTACAAAAATAAACTTCCTCGCCCTGGCACAAGCTCGTGGAGAAGGAGCAAAAGAAAAATTATGCTCATCCAATTCTATACAGCTTGGCAGGAGATGGGAAAAGCAGAGCAGGGTTTCTAGGAAAGCTCAGGGAGAGTCACTGCTTAGAAAGCTGATCTGGTGAATTTTGCTTTTTACTTTTTTTTCATTTTTTTTTCTTTCCTGGATTCTCACAAAACCGCACAGGCCAGGAGGGATTGACTGCAGTGTCTGCCGCAGCGCACCGGTCCAGAAAGAAGCTTTGTGCAGATGATGCTCTGTGTGCTGAGCGTTTCTGTGGCCCTGGTTAAGAGATAAAAAGAAAGTCCCCAAGTGCAAAGAGCACCAAAATCCTCTTAGAAGTTCCAGCCACGTGGGAAGCCAGACACAGCCCGTGGATGTCTTTATCTATACTGGCAGTTAAAAAAATATTTAAGTTATGACCTTAAAATGAGAGTCAAGTCTCTCCAGATCCCTTGGAAAGACAAGGATCGGTTTGGGAGGTGCGAAACCTATCCCATTCCACTTTTCTCTCAAGCTCTTCTCTTCCTGCGAAGCATCTGGACCTTCTCCAGGTGTCCATGGGCCTGGTTATCCAGGAGCACTCATCCAGGTCTCTGCTCCTGCTTCTCCAAGGAATTTGGTGTGCACTGATAAAGAGGGTTGGGATCCTTGTGGGATTTTGCTTCACATCCCTGAGCGCTGCATGAAGGGGTTGGGACTTTTCCTCTCGTACAGGCATTGACTGTGATCCTCTAGAATAGGTGAAATCCAGGGGAACAAGGATTCCTTGAGCATTTTTTCCATCATGACCCTATCAGCAAAATGGAAACTCACGGAGAATTAATTTCTGGATATTTGATATTGAGAAATAAGTATGATGTGGGTAAATCAGCAAATGCTGAAGTTTAAAGATAGCTCTGCACAAAAATAAAACTTCATGGGTGCTTTGGTTTTCAGGAGCATCTCAGATGGTGTTGAACACCTTTGTTTGGGCAAGGGAATAAAGACCTTTAGTCACCATGATCAGCTTGGAGAAAGGGGAAATAAGCCTCCCTTTAAAAAAGCTGGAAGGTTGAAAATTTTTCCAACATTTTGAGGGCCTGACCATGCCCTCAATCCCACTGGGAAGATGGAGCAGTAATCACAGGATTTTTTCACTTGCATATTCCACATAATGAAGGAAAAACAAGGTAAGAGCACATGGATACAGCCAGAATGGGGAAATCCAGGGACTGCAGGAGTTGTTGTCCCAGTCTTTATCTGGAGGGATTTTTAGGCATCCCTTGCTGTGGAAGACAAGTAAATAGGAGGAAACATCAGGCTTCTTTTAAAAAGAAAATCAAGCCTCAATCCTCAGAGGTGCAGAAGAAACCTTAAAGAGGCAAAATGGCAGAAAATTCCAGTATGAGAAGGCAAATAAAGAGCCTACATTTATTTTTGCAGAAGTCTGATGAAGTTTAAGTCCATAATAAGCCCGGGGTGGGAGGGGGGAAGGCAGCGAGAGGGGCTGACTCATGTTTTTTGAATGTTTGGGGTTAGCACCAGTGTGTTTGGCGAATTCTTCTGTGTACTTAATATGTATGAAGGAAATTATAATTGGTCCATAGATGATTTGTTAACTAAAAATAGGGGCTAAAGCTGTAAAAATATTTGTAACATAAAATTTCAGCAGGTCTTCATCATTCTTTAGTGCTTTCCCCCAAACACGTTGCGAACTATGGGGTCTCTAAACACCTCTCCAGGGTAATTTATTGGAGGGCTGATGGCAAAGCTGAAGATGAATTTCAGCACTTGGGGTGAGATCTGCAAAGGCAGCTGAACCAGACGAGGACCTACCAAGGTAATGGAGCAACTCCTTCTCCATCACAGCGTGGAATTCCCTCCCTGACCTCGGTGTTGTCACCCTGCCAGCATCTTTTGTGCCATTAGAAATTTTTATTTCTGAGTGAGGGAGCAGCAGCTGAGGTTTGGTTGTCTGGACAATCTCCCTTTGGTGTCCCCAAAGCAAGAAACTCATCCCAGGATTTGCTACTCACCATTTTATCTTTCCAGCCCTAATTTTCCGTGCCGTTTTCATATTTTGAACAACTTTCTGCCCATGTTTGGCCACTTCTTCCTTTGAAAAAATAACAAAAAAACCTTTTTGGACACCCCTTTTTCATGCAGCCCAAACAGGAATGTTCCCAGATGTCCTCAGCAAACTTTCCATGAGAGAGGAACCTCGAGTGAGTCAGCTCTGTGTGGTCTCACTCGTTACGTGGCACATCACCTCATTTTTTTGGGTACACGTAGGGAAAGTCGCAGGGTGAAGCTGGAATTGATTGAAAGTCCAGTTGAACTTGGTGGAAAAATTCCTCTCTTGACCTTCCCAAGCTTTGGCTGCTTTCCAGGCTCATGATGTTCACACCTCCTTAATGCAGCCCCCGGCACTTGAGTCATGTCGAGCTGGGGCGGGGGAAATGTCAGGTAATGCGGCCTCAGCAGCCACCCTGGAAGGGGACTCAGCTTTTCCCAGCTCTGCCACACTCCAGCCTGGAGTTTATGACGTGCTCCTTGTCCCAGCGCATCCCAACCGAGCAGCGGATTTTACTCTGCCTGGGACGGGAGATCGCAGAACGTGAGCTGCCCCCAACACCTCGCCCTTGACCTCAGCCTTGCTCCCGCTCCTCTCCACGAGCTCTGCCCCCTCCCAGCCATGCTCCCCCCTCCTCTTCCTCTCCCCAGTCCCATGACAACGCCGTGGCTGGCTCCAAAAATCTGTCAGCTGCAGTTCCTACTCCCTGAAATTATGGGCGATGGTTTGAGGCCTGCTCAGTGTTACCTCCCTGTCACTTCTCATTTGCCCTTTATTAATAGGTGGATGAACTTGAGCAAATCCCACAAATTCCTCTGCTTTGTTCTTTTTGCCTTTCCATCTCATCTCTCTTTTGCTGCTCTGCCCTCTCAACCAACCCCTTCTCCCCCTTCACACCCAAGTAAAAAATCAAGATTAAAACCACTGTCCCTTAACCAGTTTTCACGTGTGAAAACAATCTTCACATCAAGGGTATTTCTTCTTGCAGAAGGAGTGGAGAACTTGGGAGGCAACTTATCTGGCAATGGGAGCACCCTGCTAACAGTCAGCTAATTTCATTTTTAATTTCAGTCTCCACAATGGGGTCATGAAGGCAAAAAGATGAAGAAATCCTTGTCCCCCTTGCTGTCACCTATTCCATAGGTCCAGAGCAGATGCCTGCACCAGAGGAAGACACAGCCTCCACATCCAGCATTCAGCAATGGAATTTTTTCCTTTAGGGGAATTCTGCTGCTTGAAGGCACTGGATTGAATTACAGGACACATCTTTACTTGGGATGAAATCAGAACTTACTTGGATCCACGACCTGACAAGCCAACCCTCACCTATCCGGGTAATCATCCATCCATTCCCTCCCTGTATTGCCTGGGGATGTCCAGCATGGTCTGGTTTGAGTAGAACTGTGTGACTGATGTCAAAACATAGAGGAGTAATTTGGAGGAGAGAAGTTGGAATCGTGGATGAACCATAAGCTGGTTGTCCCATGGATGGAATGGCACAGCAGTGGGAAGCCAGTGTCCAGCAGTGCTGGAGTCAATGGTTTCCTGAAGTCAGAAATCACAAGAAACAGCAAATTCTGTCCCAGATGGACCCAGGAGATTGTCTGCTGTGACCCTCAGGCTTTAAACTGAGAATAAACGGACATTTCATTAAATAAAAAAAGTTACTAGGCAAAAAATAAGAAAATAAATATTTTATGAAATAAAGAAAATATTAAATAAAAAATCCCTCACATTACAGTTTTATGTTTGACCCAATTTTTCAAGAAGCAAGGCCACCATTATCCATCATCTTTGCATTGACCTAAAATAAAAAAATAATATTTTATTGTTTTCTTTAGAAAAGAAACATCACCCAGCCATCAGCATCCCCATCCCTGGAGGTGTCCAAGGCCAGGCTGGATGGGGCTTGGAGCAAGCTGGGATAGTGGAAAGTGGAATGAGATGATCTTTGAGGACCCTTCCAACCCAAACCATTCTGGGATTCTGTGAAAAGTGGTTTTTAAAGGCAGCATTTGGTTCTGGATTTCTGCAGTCGTGACCCATTTGGAACTCCCATCCCATCAAATCCCTTTCCACCCACTGAGGAAGGAGGGAATTCAGACCATGGAGGTTGTCCTGCTCAGCCTGTGAGAGATTGTTGGCTTTTTTGGAATCTGAGCTCGTTGGATGCATGGGATGAAGTGCTTTAAAAAAACCGTTTGATTTTATTGTTGAATTTATCAGGGTTTAATAACTCACCTGGGTAAAAATCCAACCTCTATGATCCTTGTGTGTCCCTTCCAACTCAGGAGATTCCATGATTCGATGATTGTCTCAACAACATGGCTGCAAAAAAATTAAATTAATTATTTAGTTAATCAAAACCAACAAATATTTCAGTTCTTTTGGCATAAATGTGACATTTTCTTCTGTAATTAAGGACCTCCCTTAACTTCCATGTGAGCCCTTAAGCGTGGGCTTAACCTGCAGCTCATCCTCAGATTCTTTGCCCAACCAAAGCTTTGGTATCAATTATTTTTCTGCTTCCCCCTCATCATTTCTCATCCCTTTCCTCATCTGCTCCTTCTAATCTCACCTTGTTTTGTATAAATAAACCCTAAATCGATGTCATTTGTCTTTGCTATGGATAATTGTTCATGTTGAACCAGTTTTGCTGTTTTGTTAGAATTTTAGGCAACCCGAAAGATCCAGGTGCAGAAAGCCAGAGCTCAGCGGCTTGAAACCAACATGTGGATGGATCCAGTCAAATTCACATTAATTAACTCTACTTCTTAACTGTTCTCCTGCATTTTGTCCCCCCACCTGTTGCTCCTTTGTTAAATAAAAACATTATCTTGGTTCACTCTGTTTAAATTTGCTTTTAGGCTGACACAGAACTGAGGTGGGTTTTGCTTGGCAAAGTAAAATATTGCAAAGTTTGCTGAAAACTCAGATTTCCATGTGATTTCTTTTGTATTTTGCCCTCACAGGTGAATTCAACTCAGATCTACAAATGAGGTGAGTCTAATTTCAACTCCTGACTACTTTATCAGTAAAGTGACAAATTTGCTGGAACAGTTTCCTGAGGATATTTGTTTTCTTTTCCCCACTTCTGCTGAGAGTTGGGACATTATTTTTCTGTGGAAAGGCCACTTCCAGCTGAAACAGCTCCAGGCTTTGCTAAAATACAAATTTGTTTAAATGACTTCTACAGAAAAAGAAATAACAAAGACACCCCCCGAAAACAACAGGACCTCGATCAAAATTTGGTTCCTCGGGCTTCATTAACAGCTTTGCCACAAGTTCCCTCTGTAACTTGGGAATGTGATGTTGCCTCTTTACCTTACTTATGAATTGATGGAAAATATGAAAAACGCTGCCTTTGTCTCATTGCTCTGCGCTGGCCATCCTGCACTGATCCGTACAGGTTTTATAATAACTGTGGGCAATTAAGTGTCACTTAAGGGTCCCTTTATGAAGGCAGAATAGTGCATACATTTCTATTTCTGTATCTATAAGAATCCAGCCTTTCATCTCTTGGTGCCTTGATCTGTAATGACCATGAGAATCCCTGCTTTGTCCCTGAGCTCTTTGATCCAGGGAGATTTCCAGCTCCATCACTTTTGGGAGCCCCTGGCTGAGTGAGGACTTTGTTCTTTGTTGGGCCTGCCACAACATTCCCTATTTCCTAAAACACAGCAGATGTCGAAACTCTCACTGTAAGGTAGAGCTGGAAGCACCCCTAGCCCATTCACTGTCCACAGCTCAATGGGCTCCTCTTAGGAAGTGGCAATTAAAATTATATATTACTGACACGCTTTGGGCTTTCGCCGCTGGGTAATTTTCTGAAAGCTGCTGGAGAACAGAAGATCCCCTTTCCTTTCTGGCTTCTCTGCCACACTCATATTTCACAACAGCAACGTCTCAACCTTTCTGCACAGATGGACACACAGAAAATTGCTGAGGCTGGGACTTGCCTTCAGCAGAAAATTGAGCTCTGCTAACTTGGATCTTTTTTGTGCACGTGAACCAGAAGGAGAAATCAATTTGCTTTTCTGCGGAGTTTAAATCCTGTTTGGGATAGAGGAAGAACGACCCCCAATGGAGAAACGAAGGGTGGGTGCCACCACAGGTCATCATTACAAAATAATAATATAAATTTAATAATAGAAAAGACTTTTTCTGCTCCAAAATCATGCTCCAGGTTCCATCAGCTCTGCTACCTGCACTCAAATCCCTGCTGCCATCAAATCCCAAGGTTCAGATGAAATATTCTGGTGCAGATCCATCTCTTTTTCGCTTTTCAGAGCCTGGCAGACCCATGATGATGCTGAAGTGAATTGTCCAAAGACAGAAAAATCGCCAGCTTGCTTTTAAAATATTTTCCTATATTTTCCTCTTCACCTTCAGAATATGGAATAATAATTAAAATATATGGAAACGAGGAAAAGAAAAGCAGCTAAGCAGAAACTGCATTTTACTTCCTGATTTCTTACCGCCGAAATTACGACGCCATACGGGGAGAGAAGGAAAGGAAGAAAATAACTTTTTTCTGTGAATTTTCACCAACTTAAACTGATTTTTTTTTTGAGTAGTTGGTACCATGAGGCACCGTGCATGAGGCACGGTGATGCTGAACATCACTTTGTTGTGCAGGTGACAGGATCTGGCCTGAGCACATGGGTAAATCCCATAGCCTGACACAAACTCCAAATAATTATAGGCCAGACCATACCTGAAAACTACTTGGCCACAGACAGATTTGTATCTCCCTGGCTTAGTGACAGGAGGGAAACCAGCCCTGTCTGCCCCAGATTTCCACCTGTGAGTGATTTACCTGCCTCACTGGGAGGTTATGAGGCAGCTCTAACAATCCCAGACTTCTGCCAGTCCCTTTTCTCCTGGAACTCGGCAGCTTTCCCGGGGAGGGTCTCTCCAGTCCCTTTTCTCCTGGAACTCAGCAGCTTTCCCGGGAAGGGTCTCTCCAGTCCCTTTCCTCCTGGAACTCGGCAGCTTTCCCGGAGAGGGTCTCTCCAGTCCCTTTTCTCCTGGAACTCGGCAGCTTTCCCGGGGAGGGTCTCTCCAGTCCCTTTTCTCCTGGAACTCAGCAGCTTTCCCGGGAAGGGTCTCTCCAGTCCCTTTCCTCCTGGAACTCAGCAGCTTTCCCGGGGAGGGTCTCTCCAGGACCGTCTCGCTGCTGTAAGCTGAGCCAGTCAGGCAGGAGGTTTTAGGCTGCCTGAGGAATTCGGAGGAAGGGTTTCTAAGCTCCTCAGTGCGTAAGCCATGCGAGCATATGGCCATAAATCCCATAAGCTTGGGCACTTAGTGGTGATACAATAGCACTTGATGGGCTCCTCGGGATAATGCTGCTCTAATGGAAGGGAGATGCAGCAGGGAAGGGCTGGAGCCTCGGGGGCGGCTCCACGGGCTTCCCTGTCTCAGGAAAAGTGGCAAATGTCCACTTTCCGCACAGCAATTCCTCTGGGCAGCTGCTTTTTAGAGCCCCCGACACAGAGACGGAGCTCTCGGCATCGTCTGACAGGAGGAGGTTTGGGGAGAGCAGTCCTGATGTCCCCGGGGCACAGATGAGCTTTCCCCTTGCCTTCCCCTCTTATCCCTTGGCTGAGGACGGAGAGTCTGTTCATCCCTCCCTGCTCCTCCAAAGCGTGGCTCAGAAGATCAGAGGATCACAGAATATCCTGAGTTGGACGGGACACACCGGGATCATCCAATCCAACTCCTGACCCTGCGCAGGACGATCCCAGAAATCCCACCCTGGTCCTGAGAGTGTTGTCCAAACACTCCTGGAGCGCTGGCAGCTTTGGGAATGTGACCATTCCCATGGGAGTGCCCGACCACCCTCTGGGAGAAGAACCTGTTCCTGACATCCCACCTAAACCTCCCTGGCACAGTTCCAGCCGTTCCCTCGGGTCCTGGCGCTGCCGCAGAGGGATCGGAGCTGCCCCTCTGCTTCCCCTCGTGAGGAAGCTGCAGACCGTGGTATTTGGGCTCTGTGTTTTGTGTTGGGTGCCGTGAGCATCAGCATCCCAAAATGCCACCCCTCGTGCCAAACACCAGACACCAGAAAGGATTTTTTTTCCGATTCGCTTCTATTTGGTTACGAGCCGATCGTGGCATTTCCTAGCGGGGCTTGCTGAGCAGCACCACCCCCTTCCTCCCCTCTCAGATGTCCCGGGGCTGAAGGGGCTAATCCTTTACATTAACCAGCCCATTAACCATTGTGCCTGTAAAAACACCCAGCCTGTCACAATGACTTCTGGCTCTGTTCCCTCCTGCCCATCAACTTGATCGAAGATAATGTGTAAGGGGATAGCTCGGCCGCGGCGTGCTGTTGACACTGGGAAGAAAGATCCCGGGGCTGAAGTGCCACTCAGGTTACAGATGAGCTGGAAAATCCACCCACTCCTGAGAGTGGTGACAGCTTTGTACACAAACTCCTGCTGCCCGCGATCCCGTGATCGCAGGGGCTGCAACTCTGCAAGGGCTTGACAGGCAGGGCTTTGAGGGAGGCAGCAGGGACGGGCTGGGGGGATGCTGCTGGGGTCAGCTGGATCAGCTCTTTTTAAACCTTGGTGTTGGAGCATGAGTGGAACAAGTTATCAGCTTAACTCGGGGATCTGCTCACGCAGCCACAGCATCGGGGCCAGCAGGGTCCCATCCGGGACAGCGGCACCCCACGCTCCACTGCTTCACCTCACAGCAAGAGTTTTATAAATACTTCAGTATTAACTTTTTTTTTTAACTTTGCCAGCTGGGTCATCTCTTTTTAAAGCTTGATGTTGGAGCATGACTGGAATAAGTTATCAGCTTAAGAGAAATCAAACGCGGGGATCTGCTCACCCTCCTCTTTGGGCTGGGCCAGTGGAGGAGCTGGATGCGCAGCAGCGCTGTGGTGGCCGTGAGTTGCTCTTGCAAACACTCCACGCTGTGGTGGATGATTCCTAAAAGCCATCCCTGAGATGTGTGGCAGAGTTTTGGCATCCCAGCCAAGGCGCTGGGACCAGCAGTGTCCCGCAGAGAAGTCCTGCCTTGTCCTCTCTGACACCAACACTCCACACCCCACTGCTTCATCCCACAGCAGCAGTTTTATAAATGCTTCAAGGCAAGGCTTCAACATTAACTTTGTTTTCTAACCTTGCCAGTTGTGTCAGCTGGGTCAGCTCTTTTTAAACCTTGATGTTGGAGCATGAGTGGAATAAGTTACCGGCTTAAGAGAAGTGAGATGAGGGGATCTGCTCACCTTTCTGGGAAGGGCAGATGGAGGAGCTGGATGCACAACAGCGCTGTGGTGGCCATGAGTTGCTCTTGCAAACACTCCAGGCTGTGGTGGATGATCCCTAAAAGCCATCTCTGGGATGTGTGGCACTCTGCTCCCAGACTTTTGGCATCCAACCCAAGGCCTCAGGACAAGCCCTGCCTTGTCCCGTCCCTCTGACACCAACACTCCACTGCTTCGCCTCACAGCAGGACTTTTATAAATGTTTTAAGGCAAGCCTTCAATATTAACTTTTTTTTTAACTTTGCCCCCCAAAAGTGTGTTTTTCTGATTTTTTTCCATGGGAAAAGGTTAAAAAGTCAGCTTCCAACCTGCGGTGGCTCAGCCCGAAGCAGAACATTTCAGTTTTATCAGCTGGCATGGAGGGATCTGTTTCAAATCATTTTTGACAGCATATTGAGCTGCATTTCTATCCCAGCTTGAAGCTGGCCCGCCCATTGTCATTCCCTTTCTCTGGAAACAACTCGCTTTTCTCCCTCTGAAACCCAGGTGAAAGAGTGGAGTGGGGGAATCACTGGAACGTGAACTCGGCTCGGAGGAGAAGAAGACAGGGACTTGGATTTTCAGGATGTGGATCCGACAAAGGAGCAGTTTGATTTTCAGCTGATCTGAGAACAGCCCCTGCAGCCAGGTTGGATAAACTGAAACACAACACCGCAGAAATCCTGCGTGTCCCTTACCTCGGACATTTATTCACCAGCAGCCATGGCCAGACTTCACTGGTGGCTGTGACACTCCATGAAACAGCAAGAATATGGAATAAAGGCCTCTGAGTGCTCCAGGCTTCCCCAGGAAGGATGCAATATGTTGGGGTTAGGTGCAGTTTTTAGAATAGAAGCTCTCAGAGAAGGATTATTCATTGGAATAGTGGAAAATTATTGAAATGGAAAAAATTGACCAAAACTGACTTTATATTTTTTCATGCACGGCCCTTCACTGCTGATGTGGCAGCTCCTCTTACAAAGGCAGAGAATGGAGTAATAGAAAATTATCACTGGTTTTCCCAGAGAAGCTGTGGCTGCCCCTGGAAGTGTCCAAGGCCAGGTTGGACAGGGCTTGGAGCACCCTGGGATAGTGGGAGGTGTCCCTGCCCATGGCAGGGGGTGGAACAAGATGAGTTTTAAGGTCCCTTCCAATCCAAACCACTCCATGATCCTGATTCTGTGATTTAAAGAGTCTGGAGATTGTTGTGACTCCGAGTGTGGGAGATGGGGGCAGAACTTTTGTTGAGATCCAAACTTTCGCCAAAGAAATAGCTTTGTCAAATGAATACTCTGCTCAATAAATTCTTTTTCCAATGGTTCATGTAGAAATAAAAGGGACTGATGGTAGATCTCTGATTCCTTGAGTCAAGATGTCTCCGTTTAGTTCCTCCCAACTTTGTGTCAGGAGCAGGAGCGGTGTTTCCCTGCTCTGGCCCCATCACCCATGAAGAGTTAATGGGTCGTGATGTGATGCCAAACACTTCATTTCAGCAGTTTGGATGGGAACCAGCAGCTCAAGTGAAGAGCACTTTAGAGCCCAAGCTCAAACTTGCTGGTCCTGTTTCACTCTCAAAAAAAAGCTGGTTTTAGTGTTTCCTCTGCATGTCCAGTCTGATAAAACCCTGCCTCTCCCTGCTGTATCTGCTGGTTGCAACGAGATTGTCTTTCCCCAAAGGGCGGAAATCTTGCAAACTCCATGAGGAAACATCTGGAAGGTGGTGAGCAAGCAGTGCAAGGTGCACTCAGCTGATTTCAGCACCTTATTTCCCTCTTTAATGGGTGCTGAGGAGAACTAATTTCCTAGAATGAACTTCCTAAAGCCAGAATTGCCAGTGATATCTGCCCTTATCAGATGGAAATAATAAAGGAAGAGATGCCTGGAGATCATCAGTGCTCAATCCCCCTACCTGGGGATGCACTTTAGGGGAGTGAAGTGCTGATAAATCTCTTTTCTTACCCTGGGGAGGAAAATAGGTGCTGGTCAGTCTGATAATATTTGTTTTATCACTTTATATATTTATAATTCCATTCACTAAGGACACTGGGCATTACATGGATAGGTAACAACAGAAATTCATCTTTGGAGACCTCAGTGAGAAAGGTTAGGTTGCGGAAGATTGAGAGAGGGAGAGAGATTTGGAAAAATAAAGTAACACAGAAAGCTGCAGCATCGCATTTCCAGCACTTCATCCTGGAATCTGGAGAAACATGGGGACTTTTGTTTTATAGATGCAGGAATTCGACTTTATTTTTGTTCCCTTCTCTCCCTTTAACAAGGAATCCTGAGTTGAACTCCTTGCCTGCTTACGGCACTCTGCCTTTGGCTGGCTCCCCCAGGCTTTTCCCTGCAAACCCTGGAGTGAATTGTTTAATCCCCTGGACGGGAGTTAGGGAAGCTCTGGAGCAGCTCGTTCCTTCCCTGGCAGAGCCTGGGCCAGCCCACGAGTGTTCCCGACTCCATCGGGATCCATTTCCCTGGCGGGGTCGAGCGCGTGCTCCCACATTCCTTTGGTCACAGGGGCGTAGGAAATGATCCCACTGCTCCACTTACATAAGGAAATGCCCTGGCAGAGCCAGCCTTGATTTTGTCATTCAATTTCGATGCCTCCTCTCTCCTCCTTCCTTTTTTCTGCTGCTTGTAAAAGCAGCCACGAGGCTGCCGCAGGAATCGTTAATCTGGCGAGGTGGGGAGGTCTCCATGCAAATGTTGCTGACTTGGGCTTTCAGCAGAGGACTTTTCTAGCCTGGGCTTTCCCCTCCAGGGCTTGGGGCTCAGTGCTGGTGGACACAGGAGAGGACTTGGCCCGACGAAATGTAGGAGTTGCTGGTTCCAGTAACCACTGGCTCCAAGCAAAGACAGAAAGCCAGGAGGGGAGGCATCGGGGTGAGGGAGGAATTTCCACCACAGCGTGATGTTGGCTTTGTGATTCAATACAATCAACTTGTGGGGATTTTATTTCTCCTTCTCCTTCTCCTTCTCCTTCTCCTTCTCCTTCTCCTTCTCCTTCTTTCTCCTCTTCTCCTTCTCCTTCTCCTTCTCCTTCTCCTTCTCCTTCCCCTTCCCCTTCTCCTTCCCCTTCCCCTTCTCCTTCTTCTTCCCCTTCTCCTTTTCTGTCTTGGATGAAAATGGATGTGGTCTCCCTACAACAGAGAGACCAAGATCCCTCCACAGATCCAAGAGCAAACCTGCCACAGCAGGAAAAGCATCAGGGACTTCCAGCAGGATGGCAGCTGAGCTCAGGATGGCTCGAAAACACATCCCACTTGCACATTAGAGCAAAAAACCATGAGTTTGAGGAACAGGTAGGATGCTTTTCCTCCAAAGCCAAGGTGCTGGTGGTGGATGTGCCCAGAAAAGCTGTGAAGAAGCTGTAGCCCCCACACATTCCTTTAATTTTCCATATTTACTCCAAGTAGCTGGAGGTCTGGAGTAGTTTACACCATCCAGCTCGTTACCTCAAGCTCTGGTGGCTTTACGGAACAGCCAGGTTTACTTTTCTACCACTGTCTTCACCTACGGCTGGCAGCTTCCTGAAGAGACAGCTCTGTGATGAAAATAGGGTTGATATTTTGAAAAAAAAATTTTTTTTTTCACTTACAGAAAAAAAGCTGTGTCTGGAGCAGGCTGCATTTTGCAAACATATGTGAGTGTCTGGGCATATGCAAATGTAGCATTTTGTGGGATGGAAACATTCTGGGTTAACCTTTGTCAGGAAACAGAAATACCAGTTTTCATGTTGTCGTGACTTTCCATTTTGAGGACAGTTTTATGTGCTGTAAAAGCCATCATAATTCCTTAAATTATTATAATAGGCCTTATCTGTTTCATACATATGAGAGTTTTCTATTTAATCTAAAGTTTTTTGTGACCTCTTGCCTCAAAAAATCATTTTCAGGTTATTTTCATATTGCCAACACAGATTTCCTCCTTGAATATTTGGAACTATTTCAGAAAAGAAAAGTTCACATTTTTATGCAGACCTAGGAACATCTCAGATGCAGACAAGGAAGAGAAATTACCATGGATGTTAGGAGTGCAGAGCTGTGACCAGAGGTATCTGGTGGGCATAGGAAGGGGATCAGGAATGTGGTGGGAAGGGAACAAAGGATTCCCAGTGCATGAGGATGCTTGAGGAGAGGTGAAGATCATCTATGATGTAGATGTGCAGGTCTGGGCAAGACGCTCCGTTTATAAGGAAACACTTTCATGATGATCAGGGAATGAGTCAATACAAGAGGGAACACCCAGGGTGAAATTCATCCCCCAAAACAGGCCAATAAAAATGGGTGAAACACTAGAAAGGACAGGGAATCTGGAGTCTGTCCTGCGTTTGAGACCATCTCACTGGGAGGATTCCCTGTGCTCACTGTCCTTAAGCTTCTCCAAGGAGAGGTTTCACATCCCTTATCATCTTCTGAGACACTGCAGGGAATAAATCCTTTATCCAGACCAGCAGCTGCAGGAAAACAGCTCTTAACAACATCATTGGTCATGGAATTCTGGGGTTTGGGCTGGAAGGGACCTTAAAACTCAACTTGTTCCACCCTGGAACACCTTCCGCTATCCCAGGCTGCTCCAAGCCCCGTCCAGCCTGGCCTTGGACACTTCCAGGGATGGGGAATGATGACTGAGGAATGATGGTTGCTTGCTTCATTGACAATTTCTGTCTAAAATATTTTTGTGAGGGCTTTTGCCAACAAATAAAATCCCATCCAACATCTCCTATTGCTCCTCATGTTGCATCACTACTCATGAGAAGAGATTTTGACTATGAAATCCATAAAAGGTGACAGTTTGGGCCAGATTGGTGACTGGTGTCAATTGAAATCTCCAGGGAGATGCTGATTCACTCCAAGCTGGGGATACGTGACTCTATTTTCTGTTTGGAAAAACAGACAAGCGATGTACGGGAAGGCTCAGTCTGGAATTTCCCGTCTGGAAATGCCATCTGGGAAAGGTACGGCAGCACCTAATTCAGTGGGCAATCACAGCCACACGGTGATGACCACAGGGAAAAAGATGTCCTTCCCTTTCCAAGGATCGTCTGTAGTCCTGAGACTGCCACTGTCTCCAGAGGAAAATGACTGTGAAAGAAAACATTCACGGATCCATCTGTTCAGGTAAATAAGGATCTCCCCATTTCTCATCTGCAGCACATTTCCAGATCATTCCAAGCACTGGAAACTGTGCTTGTTTTTCTACCACCTCTCCCCAGTAACCCTCGCAAATCCCGATTTCCCAAAGTGCCAGGGCCGTGATCCTGGATTGCAGCAGCGCTAAGCCTCCTGTTGGTCTCAGCACCTGACTGGGAGCCCCGGCAGCCAGAGAGCTTTGCTCTGGCTCCAGAGCCCAGCACAGCCCGAGTTGGGGCTCAGCAGTGACAGGGCCCTCCTAGCATCCCCTTCCCTACCCTCTGAGCTCCGTTGGCACAGGATTTGCCTCCTTCCCTGCCGGCAGCAATGTACAGGCTTGCACCGCCCTGCCGTGAGCTATCCCGTAAACAACAACAAAATGAGCTTATAACTTTAAGCCTCCCAATGAAATAAGAAGCTAATTTGCCCCATCACAGTGCTTGCCATCTGTAAGAATTAGTCCCAGGGGGAAATGAATAGAGCCATTATTCCTAGCGGGCTCTTGGCTGTGTAATTCCTCCAGTGGTGAAACAGTAGACAGCGAGAGGAAAAACATAATACTTGTGTGACCAGGCTGCCATTGGCTAAAGGAGTTGTGTGTATCTTGTTCGTGAAATGAAGAGTCGGGCAGGCAGCTTAAGGGGTGACAGACCTCGCTGTCCCAAATGCTTCTTAGGCACCAAGTAATTAAAGCACCGTGTGGAGGGGAGGCAAGTTAAAGGTGCATTTGTTGATGGCCGAGGCTTGGGAATGGCTCCGCTGCAAACCGTGGAAAATAATGGCCTCGGATTGTAATTACGTTTATGGTCCCTCCAAAAATCTCTTGCTCCCTTTCTGTGTTCTCCTTTTGTTGGGGATGATGTTAAAAGGGAAGCGTGACAGCCCCTTAACCCTCGTGGGTCCATCCGAGTGGTTCTTGCCAGGGGAGGTTGGATTCTTCCCTGCTGGAAGCTGGCCTGATTCCCGTTTTATACTATGTGAGGATGTGGCCTCTAATTTTTCAGCCGAGCCAAACCCAAGCCATGAAGTAAAAGGTTCACAAGGATTTTCCAGCCTTAAGCAAAAGTTACTTTATCTGAGAGGAATGAACGAGGAGGAACGTGAGCACCAGGAGCAGGAGAGCAGAGGGAGGCTCCTGGCCAGGGAGAAAAAATGGACGCTGTCCTTGAACACAACCAAATAACTGCTGTCTCCTAGAAAGGTCAATGTTTTATCCAGGAGAGCATCTGGGAACTCATCCGCGCTCAACTCTTGCTGTCGAAACAAATGGAAATGCCTTTATTCCTGATGTCTGTGTCGAGGAGTGAGGCACAGTCAGAGTAACTCCTGACACGTGTGAAAGACCTGCCCAATGCCACACAAGAATTCCCAGTTCAGGGACTTTCCCCCCAAACCGCTTGGTTTTCCTTTGTCCCATTTACTTTGATGCTTTTTGTGCTTTGCCAGTGGAGAAATAAACGAGTCTGCTCATGACAAGACCTCCCTGATTCAGATTAGATGCACCAATTTTGCATCCAAGGTGGAGAATCTTGGAGTCTGTAGGGGGAAAAAAAAAACATCATGGGACTGTCGCCCCTTCAGCTGAGGGAAAGGCTGCTCTAGTAGGAGGGAGGGAGTCAAATTTGAGGACTTAGTAAGTGATTCCACATGATAAGCAGCTTTTCTTGTGCAGCCCAGCACCACTCCGTGCAGGCACTGGCGCCTGCCAACTTTTTGCTGCTGACACGACTTTCATAATTTTTGATTTGTTTTTCTGCCTAGAGGCAGAATAATGGAGGAAATAATGTCTCCATTGATGCTGACCTGCCCTAATACTTTTGTTTGCTCTTTTCCTTGATGTTCCTTTTGGCTTTATAGTTTATTCAGTGCTGTAACTGGAATTGTCCTTTTCCCTTCCCTTCCCTTCCCTTCCCTTCCCTTCCCTTCCCTTCCCTTCCCTTCCCTTCCCTTCCCTTCCCTTCCCTTCCCTTCCCTTCCCTTCCCTTCCCTTCCCTATGGTGGAATTTGAGTATCATTTCAAGACTGACCACTTCAGACATCGAATTAGAGATGAGTCCGGCATTTGCACTGAGAGCATGGAATAGGAGCACCAGGAAGGAAATTCAGAACCTTTGCTGTGTTTTCATAGAATCCTGGAATCCCAGACTGATTTGGGTTGGAAAGGACCTTAAAGGTCATCATATTCCACCCCCTGCCATGGGCAGGGACACCTCCCACTATCCCAGGTTGCTCCAATCCCTGTCCAAGCTGGCCTTGGACACTTCCAGGGATCCAGGGGCAGCCATGGCTTCTTGGGGAAATCCATTCCAGGACCTCACCACCCTCATGGGGAATATTTTCTTCTCAACATCCCATCTGTCCCTGCCCTCTTTCAGCTTGGAGTCATTCCCCCTTGTCCTGTCCCTTCATCCCTTGTCCAAAGTCCCTCTCCAGCTCTCTTGGAGGTCCTTTAAACACTGGAAGGGGCACCATGTACTCTCTGGAGCCTTCTCTGCTCCAGGCTGAGCAATCCCAACTGTCCCAGCCTGGTGCTCTCTTTATAGCTGAGGTGCTCCAGCCCTCAGAGCACCTTGACAGCCCTCAAATTTCTGACTCACAGCACATTTTGACGATTTCTTTTTCACCTTTGCTTAAGAAATAGATATTTTGAATCTCGGTGAAAACAGATCTGCAGGGTTAGGGCCTCAAAGAAAAGGGTTCTGTAGGTTTGGGTCTAAATGACCTGAGAAGGCAAATCTTTTCCTGCTGTAAAGATCAGGAGTAGAAATTTCATTCGAAGCAGAAAAGGCGTCTGAGGCATGGCAGGTTCCAGAGGCTTTTCATGCCCAACAGCTGCCTTGGATCTCCATGTCCGGGAGGTGAGGTGGTGGAGTTCCGCACGAATGGTCTGGATGGGGAAAGAGCAGATTTCACATCTCCAAGACCAGCAATTCCCACAGCTTTAGCTCCTAAAAAAAGAAGCCTTAACCAAACTAATTGCTTATCACATTGGGACCTGGCAAGGGCTGTTTGGGGGTGAAGTGAATATTTGATGTCGAGAAAGAAAAAGTATTGTGTTACTGACTCAAGAAAAACACTTTGCAGCCAATTTGCACAGTTTGAGCTCGTTTCCATGGAGTTCCTGCAGGAGTGGGAGTAGATAGGAACTTGCTGTGGGATTTGCAAGTGCTGAAGCCCTGAGGTCTCTTTCTCCATCCACCCCACAAACTCGTCCAGCTACGAATTGCACAGGCACAGCTACGCAGAGCCACTAACGGTGAGCCAGGAGTTTACTGGGAAGGGCCCAAGACAAAGCAGGGATTTCAGGAGAGGCAGCACCAGGCACGTTGATTCCGTGCTCGCCGGCGAAACCACGCGGATTCACACACACACACACACACACGCAGTGGAAAAACGGAGGCTGGATTGCTCCAAGCTGCCATGACGTTAACAAGATGGCTCCCTGCAAGCCTGTGACCCAAACTCAGATGTTCCTACTGGGAATATCACGGCACAGAACATTACGTCAGCCCCACGCAGTTCCCCAGGAGCGGCTCTGCCTTTCCGCTCGGCGCTATATATTCCTGCCTTTCATCTCCTGGAGAATTACCAGGACTGCCTGTTCTAGGCATGGAAAGCTGCCTCCAGATCCTAAAGCCAGTTCACACATCCCACAGAACACTTGTGCTCACATGGGTGGACAGCATCATAGGTCAAGGAAGTGTGGCTTGTGCTGCCTTCTCTGTGCCAACCTGGTGAGGTGATGGTGACCTTCTCCTGTCCCTGGACCTGGTCCAAGGATGTGAGAAGGTCACCACCACCAGGGTAATGAGATGAACAGGAGGCTGAGGCAAGTGAAATCTTGGTGTGGAGAACTCTTCCTGCAGCAGAGGAGAAATTCAGTTAAAACAGCAGAAATGTCCCCAGAGGTGTGACGTAGGCAGGGTTGCATTGCCAGTGTTATTTAAAATTGGGTTGGTCCTACTGTGCAGAATCCTAAGGTTGGTGGGGTCAGAGAAAGGGAACCTTGTTCCAGCCCTTTGGAGGGATGGGAGCCACACTGAAGAAGGTCTCACCCTGCTCTGTAGGAGATTCCAGATGGATGGGTGGGTGCATCTGCCCCAAACATCTTGGGATCAGTCTCCTGGGCTTCATCGCTGCGGAATGACAGCAGATTTGTCTTATCTCAGACCCCAGTTTGACAAGCCACTGCCAAACGCTGAATGTGACCCAGCAGCTAGAGTTCTGTTCAAAATGTGACATAGAATGCTTTGCTGAACCAGGACCTGGATCTCTTTTAATCCATATCCATATCCATATCCATGTCCATATCCATGTGCTGCTTGTGGTAGCTCTTAGGTCTGGATGCAAACATTGGGAATCCCTGTTTGCAACTGATGCTCTTTGCACCTACCCCAGTTGGAAGTGTTCAAAACCAGGTTGGATAGGGCTTGGAACAACCTGCTCTAGTGGAAGGTGTCCCAGCCTATGGCCTGGTGGTGGAACAGGATAATTTTTAAGGTCCTTTCCAACCCAAACCATTCTGTGGTTCCATAAATCCTTGTCTCTTTCCATGGGAGATGTCTGGATCTCATGCATGAAGAGCGGATTGTATTTAGCTCACCTGTTAAAGTGCATGAAGAGGATGAAGATGCCCCAGATGGGATTCCGTGGTGTGACAGGGATGAATCATTCAGAGCACCCACTCTGCAGGGCTCCTGAATGCCATCCCCATGTCTGTGGAATGAAGCAGTCACGACGAAAGAATTCAGCTCCATGAGTAGGTGGTCAAGAGAGTCCCATCTTTCTCCATTCCCTGGGAAAGGAGCCAGATTCCAGTAGCCCTGACTGATGGATAGGCTGGGTTCTTATCACACTGTCCATTACCAGATTAGTTGTGTGTATCTACAAAGGAACCACAGCTCCCTTCTCAGATACAGATTCATCGTCCTTGTGGGAAGCTTCTCTGCCACTTCCAAGTTTCCCTCTTGGATTGAGGAGGGAGGTGCGGCTTTTTTACCCAGCCCAGATAGAAAATCAGCCACCACCCAGCCCATGATTAGGGCCCCTCTCATTATTTTAATTTTGGGTTTGCAGTGAGACGAGCTGGCAGCCTTGCGCTGCGCTTGGCACTGCAGAAGAGTTTAATAATCACCTAATAAAACTTTTCATCTGGCTTCCCACATCTCTCCCTTTCCCAGATCCGTGCCCTTCCCTGCACTCTCTATCAAGCATACAGGGTTTGGCATAACATACATCACTGCTGTAGCAACCAGCTTCTCCCTTGCTGCAGCTACAGGTATGTGCAGGTACCATAATTTCACTGTCTCTAATCCAATCCCAGCAATTCCAGCCAAAATTTCCACCTGTAATCTGTTTCCATGAGTTTCCTCATGCCCATTTTATGGGGTTCCTCACTGTCCCCAAGGATAAAGGAAAATCTGGATCTTGTTTTTATTTTTGTTTGGTCAACAGCCCTCGGAAGTGGTTCAGCACTGAGGTGGCTCAGGGTGTCTTCACGACTTTTCTAACAAAACCTTGAACTTCCCAGCCTGGATTCTTCCAAGGAAGGCATGAGAATTTTGGCCTTGCACAAAATTTGGACAGATTTGGATCTTGAAGTTCTGATCGCCATCAGCCCAGGCTGACCCGGGTGAGTGCGATCATGTCCCTTGAGGGCTACAGGTTCCCTTGTCTCCCTTGCATTGTTAATGTCAGGCAGCAGCCTTAAAATAAATCCACTCAAGGGAACAGGACAGCTGGAAAATGAAACTTTTTTTTAATAAAAAAAAGGGGGGAGTGGAACTGTAGATGTGCTATAATTGACAGTTCTTCACAAAACTTGCAGCTGAGCAGCAGGAGACAACTCTGCTTGTTTGTCTTGTATCAGATGCTCCCCTTTGGGCCGAGGAGAGGAAATGGAAATTATAACCCTCCTGAAAGCAGCAAAGCATTCCTAGGAAAAAGCCATTTATGGAGGGCAGGGAGAGAATGAGATACAGGCATGGCCAGCAAGAGCTTGGAGGAAAAGCAGGGAGCTGGCTGAGAGCACCGCGGGGCATGGCAGTGCAGGTCCCAGAATGACAAAGACAAATTCCCCAGGGTGCCAGAGGGGACTGTGTGGAATAATTTGCAATCCAGGATGCTGCTGGCAGTTCCTGGAATGAAAACAAGTCTGTGCAGGGAGGCTCCTCAGGCCGCTGGGACCAGAGTTTTCTGTTTACAGCCATTTGTATTTCTAATCTCGTTTGGTTTGAGTTTTCCCTGCTAAACCCCAAATGAGGAGTTAATTCGTTTTCATGTTCTGAGCTTTTGGTGGCTTTGGGGAGAGTCAGTGGCACAGGACAGAGGAAAATAAGACTGATTCCTTTACGGACAGTGGTGGCTTAAAATGTCCATCAACTCATAGCCTAAGGGCTTGAGATCCTGTTAAAACTGACTTCAGAGATCCTAAAAATGCTTCAGATTCCCAAAAATAAACTTGATAAATTTATTGAGCCATTTTTCTTGGCCAGTTGATGGAACAGCCCCATTTTATTCATCTTAAAGTGGATGCATTCACCAGATCTTGTGGTTTACATCCGAAGACTTTTTTTTTTTATCGACTCCAAGTAGAGTTGAGAGTTACAAGTTCAGGAAGATTTCTACACCATAATCATCCCTATTTTTGCTACTTGAGTCTCACTGAACACAGCTTAGCTCCTGAAATATCTGTGTGGGTGTCGCCTGGGGCAAGTTCTGAGCTGAGTTTGACAGCGCTGCTCGTGTTGGAAGTGGGGAAAGTGTGCAAGGATTTTCTGGCCAAGGAACTCTCCCTTTCCCTGGAAGAGGGAAATCACTAAGAGAGTTACCTTGTGTAGCATTTTATTTATCAAATCTATTGTAGAGTGGTGGAATGTAAGTTAAAAATCACTTTGACCAGCCTATTTTGGGTGAAAACTCCAGTGTTGTGCAAAGTGCACCAAGTCTTCAACACAGTCAGAAGGACATGGGATGGACCCACTGTCCAGAAGAACAACTCCAGCAGTTCCCAGCTCTGGAATAATCTTGGACTGAAACAAAGTTCACTGCCAATGGATGGAGCAGCACCGTTTTTGACAGACAGTGGGGGTTTCACTGCGAGGTATCTCATCCAACCTCTGCCCTGGGCTGACCTTGCTCGGTTTGTGAAATCCGAGAGGATCCCGGCCCTCGGTGGCCCAGCGTGTGTCCAAGTGCACTTGAGGAATGCCAGCAGGCAGAGAAGCTGGGTAAATGTCTGAGAAGGCAAAGTTTCCTGCTCTGTTATTGTTCAAAACACTTCTATAGGATCCTTTCTTGAAGAGGTCATTTTGATTTGTTTCCCGTGCGCTTTTTTCAAAAGTCAGTTTGGCATCTGATACCTTGTGCAATGTATAATCCCCATGGTCCAAAGAGCTTGAGAGCGCCAGGAAACCCAGAATCTTGGCATGGATGTGGGGCCGGCTCCCATAACACAGCGCTGCCTGACTTTTCTGTGTTTGTGGGATCTTTGTGACACCAGGGTACGTGGTGTGCTCAGGAGTCAGCTGTGGGCTCTGCCCCAGAGACCCTGGCAGAGAATCCCCCCACCCCTCCCACCTGGTGCAACCTGCAGGAGCCCCAGACAAAGAAGGTTTGTTCTTTCCAAAGAAATAAATAAGGACTGGAAGGAATAAAACACTGACTGTTACCTCCCTGAGGGGTAGGGAAGAGAGGTGGTGGCCAAAGGAGTGATGGATTGATCACAGACCTTTGAGTCCTAAAAGCATCTCCGCAGTGGGAGGTGTGTGTGTCGATAAACTGGGGATGGGCAGTCCTCAAGGATCTGCCCCATGCAGGTTGCGGATCCATGGATAAATTGCATTTATTATGGCATTTTACCTCCATGAGCTCAGTAATTCATCTCCTCTAGACTGACAGCACCTCAGCCTCTGAACAGCCTCTGAATTCCGAACTGGAATTGTCAGAGTTACTGCTCTTTGCTCTCAGCTTTCCCAGATAAAGTGCTCTCCCCCTTTTCCTCTCCAGAGTGACCTGAAGCTCAGGATGGGATCCAAATAACATCCATGTGAACAGGCTGCACCACACAGCGAGCACGGAGCAGGATTATTTTGCTTTATGGAACACAGACTTGTTGGTAATATTTAAATAATTTCAACTGACATCCCCTTTGTGGAGAGGATAAAATATTGCAGTGGCTGGAGAAAACGTTATGTCCTGCTCTAAAGCAGTGTTAAAATCAGCTGCCAAAATTCAGTGATAAAATCAACTGTCAATCTTCAATGATCCAGTAGGAGCAGACAATGTAAAATGGGATTTGGACCGGTGGAAGAACTTCTGGTTCCCATCAGCTGAGGCTCTGGTCCCTGGGAGGAGCTTTTCCTGAAGGAATCTACCGCAGCACTGTGGATACCACTGTGAGTCCACAAATACACCTTTGGTGGGCCTAGAACCCCCCTTTCCTCCTTCAGGAGGCTTACAGAGCTGGAATTCCACACTTGAGAGACTTCCATTTCCCAGGCAAATTATAGCAATTTAAAAAATAATTCCAATTATTAATTGTAGCCATGCATGGAGAACACTCTCAGGAGCAATGCAATTGAAAAAAAAGCACATATTGGAGCACATGCAGAAGACTCAGATTAATGGTTCTTAATTAATCAGAAATTGTCACAGATAAATTTTGTCCCTCTCTCACTCTCCAAGTAGAATTAGAGAGAAGGAGCTTTCACAGGACGGGCCTGAAGTTAGATAAAGCTTGAGTTTGGCAGCTGCCAGTCCTGACTAGAAACTGATAATTGATAAGAAATCAAATCAATGAATGAGGAACTATTGTTCTTCACTAATCAGTTAAAAGTGGTAACTCAGGAAGAAACTAAAATCGAAATTCTTTCCAGTTTTGGGAGAGTTAAGAAGTTATTCTAGAATGATGAAACCCATTTTTCTTAAGATAGAAAATGGTCAAAAGCCAGGATTTCTCCAAGCATGCAGTGTGTGACGCTGAAAATGAAACACATCCATGATTTCTGTTGGGAAATGGATCCTAAATGTCAAATTCATCTCATCTGACTTCATTATTCATCTCACCAAGGTTCTTTTGAAAGAGAAGATCTCTAGATCATTATGGAATGGGAGATGCATCCCTAAAGGGTGATTCCTCCTTTCTGGAGGTGCCTGGTTTTATCTCAGATTAAGAATAAAGCCAAGAATGACCAGCTAAGACACAAAAGTCCCATCCAGATTCTGTAGTTAATGGTCAAAGGGATTTTCCCCAGGAAGGGCAGGGAAATAGTCTTTATGCAAAGAAAATGGGAGAATCTGGTGAGTGGAAAAGTAGGGGATTTCCAAGAGGTGAAGATTGTACCAGGGAAAAGAACCACAGCTTGTTCTTTTAATCCCAGTTTTGTTGTTTTACACATTCAGGAGAGCTGAGTCCCCTGTTGCACAAATGAACACGCTGAGAAAAGGAGAGACAAAAGTGGAATGATCCCATATTTCAGCTGGAAAACCCCAGACAGGGATATGAGCGTGGCTTGCAGGCTGTGAATATGCAGCGAGTCCAGGAGGAGCAGGATACGTGACCATGATTTCATGTTCCCTGTGGCTGAGTGTTTTACCTGCACTAGCTCAGCCTTTCATGATGGGTTGGGTCCTGTGCATCCACAAATCATCCAGGCTCTGTTAACGTTGTTTTTGCAGCGCAGCAGAGCTGGGGGTTCTTTGTCCCAGGAATGGGCATCCCGCCGCTGTTGCTCTGGTGGGGAGCCCTGGCTAAATGGCCAAATTTTAATTTTCTGTTCTATGAAATTGCAGGGCAACTGAAGAAGAGATTTCATGGAAAGTGGAGCTGTCATTACAAAACTGACTTATCAGGAGACAAGGAGTGGAATGGATAAGACAGGGAGTAAATCTTCTGGAAAACTGCTACGTGGGGTGAAGGTTGTGGCTTCTGCCCCACCTTCATCCCTGGATCCTCTTTCAGGATATCCGTGGGCCTATCTTTGTCTTTGGATCATGGGACAAGATTACCTGGGGCTTTAAAACACTCCAGGATGCAAATCCTCACATATCGAAGGCATGGCATCCCAGGGGATCTGCAGCACTGAATTCCTGTGGCTGAAGCTTGAATTTTGACAAGAGAAAAATTGGTCAGCCTTGACCTGCTCAGCTCAGGGAAGAACTGGGAAATCTTTGCAGCGCAGCTCTCGCTCCGCTCCATGATTCATGGGGATATGAATCTCCCTGTGCCTGCGAGGACCAGGCAGCTCTGTCAGCAGTGGCAGAATTAGGAGGAGTTGCAGGAAGAAGGGATAAATGTGCTTTAACTCAACCACAAGCCATTGGTTACATTCCTGCAGGGGAACACAGGAACCAGCCCGTGGCATCACCGGGAATCTGATCCCCATCATCAGTTTATTAAAGCTGCATCTTAGAAATGCACGCACATAGTGGGGATAATTCCTTCCATTCCAGGAATCACTGGGTAAAGTTTCAAGACTGAGTTAAGAAAGGTCAGGAGAGACGATCGTAGGGTGTCTGCTGGCTTCGGTGTCTCCAAATCTCTGCAGGGATTTAGAAGGAGCCAACACATTTTCACTTGGAAGTTGGGATTTAAATAGAGATTTGTTAACGTGCTCCTCTCTCTTTCTCGCTCTTCCTCTGCGTACCAGCTAATCAGCATCAGCACAGAAATATTTCTTGTCTTCCCCTCATATTGCCCCACTCCTCATTTCTCCTTCCTCTGTCTTTCAGAGCTGTGACAGCAAAAAACCCCAAAAAACTAAACCCCGGTCCCAGCAGGGAAAGCAATTCAATCCCACACCCGCTCTGCCTCCCTCTCTGCCCCAAATCCACTCCTGACTCCAACTGAACATGAAATATTCCATTATTCAGCAAAAAGCAGACAAGCTGAATATTTATTAGTACTTCCAAGCACAGTCTGCACAGCACCACTATCCTAAGGATTAGAGAAACCATGGAGAAGCTGGGCATCCACCTCTTTTCCTGTGCCTTCAGGAAAGAAGTGCCTTGAAGGTGCTCTGCTGTTTCCTCTCTCTTGGGAAAATGGCACCTGGCTGTGGAAAATACGGATAAACTTTCTGTTAACATCAATTAACGAAGAACTGAAAGGTTCCCGGGTACCTGCAGGACTGGGAGAAGGCAAAAATGCGCAAACTTCGTTTGTGTCATTCAGCAAAGTCAGGGACACATCTGGGGGCATAAATTTGGGGTATCATTAAGGCTGGTGGACTTCTCAGTGATCGGATAAATTCTAAGCTGTCCCCGCTGAACACCAAGGGCCTGTAAAGGAGTGGGGTTTTCACTCTTTTCCCTGAAATAATCCACATATGTTGCTCATGCTCACATCGGGAAAAACTTAATAGCTTGGGTTTGATGCCAGTGACGGTATTGAGCAACTTGGCAAAGACCCCTGGAAAAAAGCCAAACCTTTTAAAAATAACAGCACCAACAATAATAATGCAAGATTCCAATTAAATTGCTGTGTCACTGCATGGGAGTAATCCATTGGCCATGGGCTACTGGGAATTTAAGGAGCAACTGGTTGGTCTGCTCTGATTTATTCAGCAGATCAGCTGCAATCACTCTGTGACTGAACACCAAGTTCTTTACTTGCCCTCAAGTGAAATTATTCTTGAGGTCAGCAGAGGTATAGAGATCCAGGCCAAGTGGGAATCTGGCACAGCAGTTCCCAGTGCTATGGCTACATTTTCCATGACTTTTTTAATTCTTTTTTTTTTTTTTTTTCAACTGAGAGTTTCAAGGAGAAAATGCTGCTTTCCGTGCAAGAGGAATGATTCAGCACATCGGAGGCAGACAGATAGATAGAAAGACAGATAACATGGGGAGAATCAGGTGTGTCAGCTTTGGCTGACAGAGGTTGGAACATTGCTCTGTCCTAAATCAGTCAAATTTTTTGTCAGTTCGAAACAAACACGATGAGCTGACACTGATGAGCTGTTTATTGTGGAAGCCAAGGAGTCTCCAGCTCTTTCCTTGCTCCAGATTTTCAGGTGAATTATCTAAGCATTCCATTAAAGATTCAGACTCTTTTTTCCTGCCCCAGGGAGATTTTCTTTCTTTTCCTTGCTCAGATATATCCCAAAAAGAAGGGACAAAGAATTAACTTGTTCCTGCTCCTTTTGTCCAGGCCTGGTGTAGGACTGCAGCTCCGAATCCTCAGGACTGGGGTGGGAATTGAAGCCAATTCTCCTGCTTTTTTCAGTGCCATATCCAACAATTATTCTTTGGAATATCAGGATCATCTCCTCCAGCCAGTTTCTTAAATGCAGCAGTCCCTGCTCCTAAATTCCACTGGTTTATCGGTCAGAAGCAAGTCCTCCAAGGGATTTGTTCAGAGGAACAGCAATATTCCAGCCATCAGACCAGCCAAGATGGGACTCCGAGGTCAGCAAGGAAGATGTTTGGGGAAGTAGGAAACACTGGGAAACAAATTTTAGTACTTTAATTTTTTTTCATGTGGGTGTTTAAAAACTTTTGGCCCAATCAAGGGTAAGTTTTTCATTTAGTTCTTCATGGGCGTGTGCTGGTCCTGTATATGCGGTATAACTAAATTTTGGGGTGTGGTTCCCTAGAGGTGAAGTTGAATTTTTTGGGTTGTTGGGGATGGAGGAACAGAGGATCCTAAAACACCCAAAGTTTGGGTCTCCCCTTCTTTCACATGTCCAAGCCTGGCCTCTTGACCTGTCCAAGCAATTCACTCGAAACCTCTACAATCAGTGGAGGTGAATCACCCAAACTTGGATTTCTGGGAATTTAAAACAGGGCAGATGAATCCCTGCCTGTATGTCCAATATATGTATGGAATTAGCCAATAATGAAATGTGCCATCTGCTTTTTGTCTTTGGCCCCGATGTTTTTATCCCTGCAGGATTTTGCAACAAATAGCTGTAACTATTGGCAGAAGGAAGGTGGATGAGGGATGGCAGGAAAAATTCATCTCAGTAAAACTTTTATAACCTTGTTAGCAATGCTATTAAAAATGCTCTCCAAGTAGTTATCAAGGTGTTTCGCTTCCTGAAATTTGGATTTATTGAAACTTCGCAGCAAAAATAGCTTGGAGAAGTGAAATTAATCACAGCATTTATTAAAAGGAAAAACAAACCCCCCAAAAAAACAAAGAGAAGAATTGTGTGAAACTATAGAAAAGAAGAAAAAATAATCTACATTGAGGCCTGGGAAATGTTGGTATTTCTTCAAGAATTGTTTTAAAAACCTCCTTACAACACAAACAAGGTTTTGCTAAATGTTTAACTAAAACACCTTTTGATTTCAGACTTCTGAAAGCTTTCAGCAGGTTTTCTGGGCGATCTGGAACCAGGACAATTCTGCAGGAGGGACTGTTTTTATAATATATTTGGGCTTGGGAAATAGAAATCTCCAAATAATGTGAGCTCATGTGGATTTCTCCTGTGGATTCCTGACCCACCTTTCAGTGCAACTAAGCCAACTTTTCATCTGCTCTGTATCAACGTCACCGAGGCACCTCCAACTTCTACCTGAACCAAAATACTCACCCTCTAAAATGCAGATTAATCATGGGGAGGTGCATTAGTTGGCTACTGGTGTTTCCCAAGGAGTTCTGTACATTTAAAAGCTCAGCACGAGGATTTATTGCCTTATTTTCCAAGTCCTTTTACTTTCCATTATCGCAGCGCCTTGCCCAAGTGACCCTCTGATGGTGATACACATAAATACAGCCCAGACATGCCCAGCCCGTGATTAAATACCCTGATAATTTTGAGGCCCTCCAAGATATAGGATTTCACACTATCACAAATCCTGCTGCAGTCAACCAGTAGCCACAATCAATTACTCGGAGCGTTCGCGTTCCTCCTCCAGAGTTTCTTGATTAGGTGCCAACAGCGTTCAAGGCCTATCGCTTTCCAAAGGCAGGGAAAAGAGCAAACTCCCACAGAGATATCCTCAAAACCAGATAGAAACCCTCTGCCTGCAGGAGTGGCACTGAAACAGCCCCTGAGCAAGGGGTGTCCAGGGCTCTTAACGAACAGTTAACCCCCGAACCCATCCCGCGTCCCGCTGACGGACTGGGGGAACAAACTTGGATAAAGCACCCAAGTGACTGGGAGCCATGGCCAGTTCCAAGAACACTCCGGGACCAGAAAGCTTTGGCTGGGTAGGATTTCAAGGTCTTGTCCACAAGGATCCACAATTAAAATTTCTTGTACTAAAGTTTCATGGTGAAATAAAAACCCTGAGATTCCAACGCTTCCCCGTTCCCCCTCCCTTCCAAACACCACTCACAATGCTCGGTGGAAGGAAAAGAAAACCTCCAGTATTTTGGCAATCGGCACTGCCCTCTTTTACATATTTCAATTCCATCTTTTGGAAGAGCTGTAAATCTTTCCTCCTATTTTTCTCCCCTCCTTGGTCTGTCTTCAGCCTGCTTGGCCGTGTAATTGCAGTGTTCATGTTACTTGCATGCACAGGAAATGATGTTTAAAGGGAAGGGAACTAAAGGTCCTTCTCCTCCTTTCTCTCCTTGGCTTTAGGGATTCACTGATAAGTGCTGGGAAGTGATAAGTGGCTTGTACCAGCAACAGTGTGGCAAACAGGGTTAGGGAAGGGATCGTTCCCCTGTGCTGGGCACTGGTGAGGCCACACCTTGCATCCTGGGATCAGTTTTGGGTTCCTCATGACAAGAAGGACGTTGAGGGGCTGGAGCGTGTCCAGGGCAGGGAACAGAGCTGGGAAGGGTCTGGAGCCCAAGGAGCAGCTGAGGGAGCTGGGAAAGGGGCTCAGCCTGGAGCAAAGGAGGCTCAGGGGGGACCTTGTGGCTCTGCACAAGTCCCTGACAGGAGGGGGCAGCCAGGGGGGTCGGTCTCTGCTCCCAGGGAACAGGGACAGGAGGAGAGGGAACGGCCTCAGGCTGGGCCAGGGGAGGTTTAGATTGGATATCAGGAAATGTCTTCATATAAAGACTTGTTAAACATTGGAAGAAGCTGCCCATGGCCAGCAGAAAAAGGGACACAATGCTTGTAATTTATTCAAAACACGCATTATTATCATTCCAGAGGCATTGGGAGCAGTTTGGGACCATCATCTGTGCCAGATCAACCAATGCTTCATTGCTCTGCAGGTGGGGATACCAAATTATGGATCAGGAATCCAAGCTGCAAATGGCTCACTGTGGGCAATTCAAAAGGACTCCAGAAGGTGAAGGTCAGCTCCCCAGACCAGGTGACCTCAATCCTTGTCCCTCTTTTGTCAGAATATTTAAAATGTTCCTCCCCCTTCCTTGGAGATGCATAGTTGGACTCTGCAGGAAAACCCTGGGCAGGTTATGAGTATTAAGCAATGTTTTTAGAGTTCTGTGGCTATTCATATTCAAGATCTGTGGGCATAAAAGTTTAGGAAAAAATCCTCACGCCATATTTTCAGAAGAAAATATTTTTTCCTTCCCATTTATCAGGTGAACAAATTTGACTCCTCTCAAAACATTACGGGATTTAAAGCTGATTTCGGTCTTTTTGTATAGGACATCTAGACAAAAACTACTGATTAAATTTTTTAGTTTATTTAATTTAAATGTTAAAAAATGAAGGGTTTTTTTCCCTCAGGAAATGTTCCAGTCTCCATGAAATTTTCAGTGGGAAGCTCTTCTGCAGTGGAGAATGAAGTGACCAGAGAGAGAGAATGAGTCATGTCCCCTCTAATTTAGAAAGTGGGGTCAACACAATCCCATGGGATGCGGAAGAATGAGCTTCAAGTCCCTCACTGGCACACCTTGGACTTGTGTCCCAAACAATTCCTTTCTGCACCCCCAGAGTAGTGAATTCCTGGCAGTTGTAGTACAAATATTCCCCAAATTCTCCTCAACCTGCTGTGGTGGCAGCGATGTGTTCTGGGGAAGGTTCAAACAGGTCCGTAAGCAGTTTCACTCCCACATTATCCATCTGTGGGAAGCTCGTTCCATGGCCTCATCCCTCTTTGGCAAGTTCAGGGAGGTTTCCGGCCAGCTCCGTGACGAAGTGGTGGATCCAAGGTGTTTGGATTTGCCCTTGGCCTCGGCTTCCCTGTGACGTCCTCTCCGCTTCCAAATTAACGTGCAATTTGGGAGGGTGAGAGTGCCTCCAGCTGCCAGTGGCTGTGGAGATGGGATAATTATCCTAAAGAAACTCCTGACAACCCCGAGCTGGAAACTGTGGCTTCGATGGAAAGGAAAATCATTGTAGCCATGTAAACATGTGCTGATGCCCTTCAGGACCAGCCTGGTTTTAACCTATTTTTAACCTTGTTTAGCTTTGAAATTTGCTTTGGATTTTTGTGGCAGAAGCTTGGGGTGCAGCAAAGGGGAACCTGTCCATGTGCTTGGTTGAATGAAACATCAATATAAACGGAATAAAGAGGGAATTATAAGGTAGGAGAAATCAAACAACGGTGGGTTGGATCATGGTAAAACAACACTTCATCTGCCACAATCAGATTAATTGGGAAAATTAATGGGACTTTTGGATTGCAGCATGGCTGTAACTCCCCTTTTATACTCAAGGTCTGATGAGTTTAAGAACCAGATCCATTCTGAGTGTGTTTCCGGACAATGGAATTGGAATCCTGGATGTTAGATATGCAAATAAACAATCATCTCTTACTTCTTTTTTTGAATTAAAAGGTCAGTAACACCCAAGCTTAATCAATTGGTGATTCTGGGTATCTATAAACCAGATGAAATCCATCAGCTTGGAAGAGGAGGGAGGTTTGCTGTTGAGGCAAATGTTGCAGCTTGATTTCAACTTTGATTAGAGACCAGAGAGCTCAAATGTGGTGGCAGAAGGACAAGAAGAGTCTTTGTAGTCCCAGATGGAGCAAAAAAAAATCAACTTAAAAAAAAATCAACCTCATCCTCAAAATCAACCAACCTGATCTTGCAAACTCTGAAAAACAGGTGGGATTCATCTGACCTGATGATTCTGGTGGGTCCCTTCCATGGGATATTCTATAATTCCAGGACCTGAGGTCTTCATTTCAGGCTCTCTTTTAAGTCAGTGTCACCAAAGGCCTCTAGCACAGAATTAATTTCATCTTTTAGCAGAATCCTGCAATAGATCCAAGGATTCATCCTTGAAAAAAATCCTGGTGGGGATAAAGGGAATATAAAGGGAGCTGAAGGCACAAATGACGGGATTTTAATGTGACATGAGGTAAATTTCTTCTTGAGCTAAGAATGTACCTGTTTCTCCTTCCAATTAATCTTTCCCATCCTCCATGAAAGGTTTCCAGAGCTCCAGAATTAAAGGCAAGAGCTGATGTTACCAACCTTGTCCTTTACATTGGACAAAATTTCACACCAGTCACAGCAGAGCTTTACCTAATCTGGATTCCTCTCACATCAGCCACATCTGGTGTTTTCCATCCTGCTTCCCTCTGGGTGGGGTTTATTCCCAGAGGAGGATAATCAAGACTTTCCAGCCTCGTTTTCCAGCTGCATTTTGGCCTTTCAGTTTAGAAGGGCTCAAAATTCTTTCCAAGGTCTTTATCGGAGCTTCCTCTTGTTTACTGCCACAGTCCAAGGTGACAGGTCTTTCAAGTCACCCTAGTATGGATTTGGCTTCCCAAAATTGGTGCTGCGCTCCCCATAATCCCTCTCTCTTAATTCCCAGGGATCATTTGGGCTGAATTTACAAAAATTACTTAATATGGCTGATGTCAAGTGTGAGAATCGGTCACCACATGCACACGGCAAAACCATGAATCCTCTGCAGAGTGAGTGTGCAGATCCACTGATTGCCTTGCCTTGGCTACTAATTTTCCTTAATTATTAGAGCTCCTTAATAAACCGGTGATGAGCCTGCTCAATAAAACAAAGAGATTAAATATGCTAAAAAATGTAAGTATTTTCAAAATCCAACCCACACAGAGAGCAGAAATTAGGTTGCAGTGTTTTAGTGTGTCTCTCTGGTGTGAAAATGTTCTTTTTGTAAGCATTTTTCCTCATTTTGCTCATTTATTCAGACACCCAGGACTGGGGGAGGGAGCACAACATTTGCAACATTACAGTTCTGTCCAAAATCAAATGTCAGGGTGTATCTGTCAACCTTCATTTCACACGAACTCGGCGTTGCAGGGAAAGATTTCTGCTCAGGATTTGTGGCTTGGCTGCTTTTCAGGCCATCAGGAGTGATGAGGAATCCTCAGCACTGCTCATAAATGGAGTTTAAGCTCCCTCAAGGACCCAAATCATGACACTGGCCCCAAGGCGACAGAGAAACCCTCCTGTGTGGTCACAATTGTGTGGTTGAGGGCATTTTCTGGAGGCTGAGGAAAGCTAAGCTGCCATGTGGGCATCGTTTATATTCCCAGCAGAGCTGATTTCTTAATCCCCGTCTCCAGTTCTGCGATTCCAAGACTCCTGTGCTTTACCTGGGAAGGCAGCTACACCTGAGCCAGGTCTAAGTATGCTGCAAGCTCAGTCCAAGGCAGAAATCACATCTCCCTTCTAAGGTTTCACTCTTTGTATGGCTGGCATGGAGAACCTCTCAGGAATGGAGCCAATTGTCGTATTACATGTGCTGTTTGTCCAAGAGGAATTTTCTTTGCTTTCTCCTGTTTCTCTAGGAAGTAGCCACAAACGTCCAGTGTAAGGTTACTGGGCCCACGCAGAAAAAATTTATCAGATTTTAGCAGCTATTCCTGGAATTACAATATTGTTTTGTCTTTTCTTTGAACCGAAATGACAGCAGCTCAGGTGTCAATTTTCACATTGGGGGCTGGTTTTTTTCCCCCGAGGAGTTCAAATTTTACAAAGATGACAAAATTACAAGGAAAGGTTTGGATGGTGGAGGATCCATTTTTTTTTCCTTGGTGATAGAGCAGAATATTTATTTCTAAAGATCAAAGTTCAATAATGGTTATGATCCTCTTAGGAAAAAAAAAACCCAGATTCTCTCACACATCTGTGCTGGAGGAAGAGATCAGGACAGACTGAGGACGTTGTCAGTGTCTGTGAGGTGTTTTATGGAGGGGCTCTCTGGAGAGCAAAGGCTCAGAGCAGATGGGCCCCAGTTTTAGTCCTGGCCACTTCAGGGATGTCTACAGAGCCCCCAGAGAAACCTCTCATTGCTGTGCCATTTCTTGTCACGTGAGGTGTTTCAAGGGTGGCATTTTTGGCTGATTCCAGGATTCTACACAAGCCTAGAAAATCAAATCAAAGCCTTCTCTGCTTTGCCTGTCTTTGTAAAGAGCGTGAAATAGAGATACTGGTCTTGGTGGGGCTCAGCCTTAAATTTCACATCAAATGGAGATGACACAGGAGAAATGTTGACATGTTGGAGTGAGTCCAGAGGAGGCCACAGGGATGCTCCAGAGCAGAGGGCTCCAGCCCTCTGGGGATGTTCACCTGGGGAAGAGAAGGCTCCAGGGAGACCTCAGAGCCCCTTGCAGGGCCGGGAGAGCTGGAGAGGGACTGGGCACAAGGGATGGAGGGACAGGACACAGGGTCTGGTTTAAGCTGAAGAAGGGTAGATTTAGTTTAAATATTAGGAGGAAATTTTTTCTTGTGGGAGAGGTGAGGCCCTGGCACAGGGTGCCCAGAGCAGCTGTGGCTGCCCCTGGATCCATGGAAGTGTCCAAGACTAGGCTGGACATTGGAGCAGCCTGGGATAGTGGGATTGTCTCTGCCCGTGGCAGGGGGTAGAGGTGCATCCCACTGCTGTGGCAGCTCTGATTCTTCCATGGTTTTCAATATCAATATTGGGAAAACAGCCTAGTGAAGAGGTGACTTTACGCACGTGAATTAAAACTCTTGTAAGACAACTCAGGAATATTTCTGACGTGAAATTTTGTGCTACTTGATTACTCTGCTTCTGACATTCTCAATTTACTTTGTCACACATGTGTCACTTGAATTCGTCCCTTCAACTTCTGTCCCTAAGCTGAGATGTCCTAATGAGGAGGGTGTTGGCTTTCACTTTCCAGACAGCAAAAAAAGCAGGAGAAACACCTCCAATATGGGTGAAAGCTGCCTTTGCCAAGGCCTCTTCCTCTGCAAAGGGATTGGAACAGGACCTGAAGATGGCAGTGCTCCCAGAGGATCACCCCCAGGTTAAAGTGGGATCAAGCTGGCCTGTTTGGCATGGAGCAATCCACACTTTGGGAAATGTGGGTGAGCACGGATACAAACAATGCCCTTTGGTTTAGGGAGTAATCTCAGTGCTCTGGAGCTGGGACAGGCTCCAACTGTGTGAGCTGCCTTGGTTTGTTGATTGCTGGTTTCAGTTTTTTCTCTCTTTAGCGTTTTTCCCTTCTTCTCCTTCCCTCTCCAAGTGAATCTCAGCAAATTTGACAACCCCAACACACCCCACCCTCACTGCCCCTCCCGATCTGATTTAAATGCCTGCCACTGCTGCTGGTACCAGTGCTGAAAAAAGAACTGGCTCCTGTTCAAGTCCTTCTCCTTTCCAAATGTTTAGGGATTTGGAGCCCATACATACAATTACTGCATGTTTCTCAGGAAGAGAAAATAGCCAGCAGCTGTTCAGTGTCTGATCAATTATGAGTTGAGGAAGAGGAGTGGAAGAGAGGGGGGTTATTGGTCAGAAATCTGCACACAATTAGGAAACAGTGCTGGGAACCCTGGAAATGAGTCCTTAGGCTGACAGGTCTACAATGGTCTCCTCAACATGGAGAGAAAATTGCCTGTTACAGGTTGTAGGTGAATTTTCTGAGGATTTGGCAAGATGAAGGAGGAAGAGGAGCCAGTCCTAGTCCGGGAACATGGACAATGGAGAGGGATGTTGGTAAAAGGGGGTCTTGGAGGAGATCTCCTGCCCCAGCCAAGCACTGCACTGTCTTTGATGGCAGCTTGGATACCCAACTCCACGTGGAGTAATAAATAAATGTGGTCAGCTTGGCCTGCAAGACAATCCCTGCCTCAGAGGCTCCATCCAGCTGCCCCCACACAGGTGCTGAGTGTCATGTGAGAAGCCCAAGGGAAAGACACACAGGGCTGGCAAATATTGTAAAGTACATAAAAATATTTATTCCTTCGAAGTCTTTGAAAGGGACTTTGGAAGAGAGTTAAATCCAGAGACTGGAAGGTTTGCCAAAGAGCAGTGGACTCCCACCTTTGTACAACGGAATTCAGCCCAAAATCTCCATTTCATTTGGGATGAAGAAAATATTTTGTCTCATGTTTTACCTGAGGTGACTTGAGACGATAATGGGGTGATAGATCCTTCACTTATTAGCATTACCCAGCACCACATCATGGAATCATGGAATGGTTTGGGTTGGAAGGCACCTTAAAGACCATCCAGGGCCACCCCTGCCATGGGCAGGGACACCTTCCACTATCCCAGGCTGCTCCAAGCCCTGTCCAACCTGGTCTTGGACACTTCCAGGGATGGGGAAGCCACAGCTCCTCTGGACAACCTCCCCTTAAATCACAGGTCATGATCTGAGCAGCCTCCACTGACTCAGATTGTAACTGAATGTGGTTTTGGATGATGCTCATGTTTACCTGAGATCCAGGTAGCACCTCTTTCACCAATAATCTGTGTCTGAGAGCCAAAGGATGGTTGAACACTATTTTATATCCCAGGAATCTGGGATGAAACTGGAGGGAGCTGTTTGCTATTGACTAAATGAACCCATAAACCAAATTTTTCCAGAGATTGTGGGTTCATCTTGAGGATGTCCAAAATTTTGGTGTATTCTAGAGTGTATCCTGCACATTGTTGACAGAATCTCAGCAATATCAGAGAAACTAAAGCAGTTTTCCCAGAATCCCAATCCCAGAATTGCTGGGATTGGAAGGGACCTCTGGAGAACACCTAGACCAACCCTTGTCCTAAAGCATGTTCACCTGGAGCAGGTTGCACAGGATTGTGTCCAGGAGGGTTTTGAATCTCCTGAGAACACTCCACAACCTCTCTATTCCGATCTGTCCCAGTGCTCTGTCACCTGCCAAGTAAAGAAGTTTTCCCTCATATTTGGATCAGACTTTCCCTCAAAGTCTGTGCAGTAATCAGTGAGAAAATGAGCACAGGAGTTTGCATCCAGTCCCAGTGAATCAGAATAAATGTAAACCATTGGTACCTTAGGGCAAAACTGAAAACGTTTTCAAAATTAGTCATTTTTTGGGAAAGGCTCGGTGAAACCTGACAGTTGAAAACGTGTCAGCGTGTGGTTACGGGGACTGAGATCTTCATAGCTGATGAATTTAATTGCATCCAGCATCCAGAAACGTGATTCCATAGTCACATGAAGCTGCAAAAAGGCGGAATCTGTCCCTCCTTCCCACAGCAACAGAAGCATTCGGTAAGTTCTGCTCAGCGGTGTCATCACCATGGATACATTAAATGTTTGTGTTGTGACACGTGGAATTTTACCTGAAGTCTCCATTCCCTTGCAATTACGTAAGTAAGATTATTTATCTTCATTAAGATTATTCATCTTAATTATATATAAAGTGCTTTTGATCAGGAACACCTGAAAACGTGACCAAAACCACTTTCAGTGTTTCAGAAAAAGAGGTTTGCATTGCCCTAAAATAGATTTATTATCTCGCCTAAGTACAGTAATATAAAATTTAGATGTTTAGTCAACAGAACTCTCTGCATCACATATATTCAGTGGAAACAGCTAAAAAGTTTTAATTTGAACCTAAAATATATGGGAAGAACCTTCCTCTGGACATTCCAGTCTTTCCATTGTCTGGAGACTTGTAAACAGTTGGTTTTGAATAGACACCCAACTCTTCAATGGATCGGGTTAGGTGAGAATCCACCTTAATTCCAATCTAATTTCTTCCCAGGCTCTTTATGATGGAATTCATCCCCAAGATGACAGAGGAAATCTGCTGAACCAGATGTCTCCTTGGGCTACGTGAGAGCTCCAATGCATTTTCACCCAGAGCCCCGGCTTGGTGCTGAGCTCAGTGCAATAAAACGGGTCAGGCATGGGTTTTTTAGATTAGAGCTGCAATTGAATTCAAGCTGATTTCCCAGAATGCTGATAGCCCTCCTGGCTCTGCCAAGTCAAATTCAAAGGTCGTGGCTCTTTGGTGCCATTCAGATTGAACCCACATTGTTCTAACGATCAGGGATCCCCAAACACTCAGGGAGCTCCAGCTGTTTATAGTTATTTATGGAATTGTATCCTGGTTCCATCATGGCAATGCAAAGGGGAGTCAAAGATGAAAAATTGCCTTCTCAGATATCCCAGATTCGATTTTTCCATGGTGCTGTTGCAGTTTCCACTCTCCCCGACTGACTTGACACCACCTCTTCCATTCTTATTCCCTGTCTCAACACAGCTCCCAGATTTCTTCATTCCACCTGGGAAGGGACCTGGGCCTCCCTCCACTCCTGGTGAGTGACACGGGCTTCATCCCTCTGTTCCCCTGAACACTCCACAGAACCATCAGAGACCTTCTGCTCTCCAGGCTTTTCCTTCTGGTCCTTCAGCTTTTTAACAAGAACCACGGGGCTCAGGGAAAGATTGAAATGTTCCCCTCTTCAATCCTCAACTTATGAATGTATTTTTCAAGACTTGTGGATGTTGTCACCTGAACATGGAAAGTGTGGCTGTTTTCTGACCTCCAGGATTAGCACAACCTAGAGATGCTCAACCAGGCACTTCTACAGCCCCTAAAATTATTGTCAGTTGAGCTACCAAAGCTTCCAAGATGTTCATTACGGGGTTTTCCTATAATTTTGTGTGTTTTGGGCCCAAATGTGTCTGTCAGAGGTGATTTATTTCAAAATACTATTTTTTTTTTAGCAAACAGAGATTGAAACTTTTCAAAACTAGATAATGAAAACTTTTGGCTGAAGATATGGTGGTAGACTCAATCAAGTTGACCAAAAAAATTCTACTTTATTTCATGTTTCTTAGGAAAATAAAGTTGGGATTTGGGGAAAGGCAAGTGAGCAGAACTACTTGAATTTCTTAACTTTTGTTACTGAAGTTGCAAATAAATTATTTTAGCAACTTTATTCAGAAACATTCAATGACCATTTCTTCTCCTCCTTTTTTTTGAAAGCTGGTCCATCAGAGAATGGAAAAAATCCATGCCAAGTTTTTTTGGAGAGTCCATGGAGAAATAAGCACCTCCAGAAGATGAATCTTCCCAACTTCCAGTAGATATTTAATATAACTAAAAAGAAGCATCCTTTGGAGATGTGTTTGTCTCCAGTGATTTTCCAGGAAGTCTGTGTGACCAGTCCAGAGCCCACATTGGATTGAAGAAAATCCCATGACATTCATTAAATGCCCTTAACATGAATGAAATATTTTTCTTCCAATATCTTTGGTGTTGATATCCTGTGATTGCTACTTCCACAAGTCTTAGGAAAATTATTAAAAAATGCCATATGTTCTTCTCCAGTTGGTCAGATTCCAGATTTTCATCCCAGTCATCTTCTGCTTAAATTATTTCCCTGAGATATGTGAACCTTGGACAGGTGCCATCTTCTCTCCTCACTTGAACATGGAGATGTTTATCAGTCAGGCCTGATTTATAGATCAGGAAGAAAACACCCAAAGGTTTCAAATTCAGATCTTTTCTGGCTGCTCCCTCTTTTCCCACAGAAGAGATTTTGGATATGTTTGGCTACATTTGTTATCCAAACCCATTTGATTAGTAAAGGTCCCCCCTGTATAATAATTTACTTTGCACACTACTTCAGAAATTGCTCCGTTTCTTCTTCCTGTCCCTGTGCCCTCCAGCAGATACTTTCACCAGCTTCTTCTTTGTTCTCCACTATTTCCATATTTAAAGAGAAAATTCCTACTTTGAAGTATGATTACAACAAAAGGCTAAGAGAAGTTTTGTGTACCAAGGATAACACCTGGGATTGCAGGCAAAACTTGTCCAAAAGTGTGGGGGTTTTGTTTTAAAGCATTAAACTTCATGTTCCTATTTAATTCCTCAGATTTCCTCTCAATCAGTGAATTCCCATTGATGCAGCTCCCATGGTTCTTGTCTCCATGGTTCTTCTTCACTGAGCTTTCACCACCAATTCCTGCTTGAAAATATTTCTACAGTTTGTTTCCTCTGGGAAATGCCTTTCTCTTCGAAAAGAAATTAAACATTTAGCAACAATGAATTTGGAATATTGTGCAGGAGGGTGCCCAAGTGGGATTAATTTTTTTGTTTCATTATTTTATGTAAAACACATGAGGCAAAATTTCATTTTCTTGGATCACAGGAAATCCTTTGTGTTTTGAAGCAGAAAAATTTCTTTCAGAATATGCTGAGATTCGAAAAACAGCAAACATTGATTTGCCAGAGATGCAACTTCAACCTTTCTTCCCCTCTAAACAATTTTTTCTCATTTCTCCTCACTTCCACTCTTGAAATGGCATTGGGATGAACTTCCCAGTGCCAGTGGAACTCCTGAAGTACTCTTCGTTGAAGAGTGGGTCAGACCTCAGTGAGAATTCATTGGAATCTTTACTGAGGAACACAAAAAAGGAACAGCTTCAAAAACATCCATGTGGAATTACAAATTGAGAATGTGCTTCTCTGAGAAAAATCCTTTATTCCAATAGAGCCTTTATTCCAATATTCCCTTCTTTGATCAGCCGAGGAATTGCAGAAGGCAAAGGAATTGTCAATGCTGGTCCTGTGGAAAAACTGATGAGAGAATGGATTGTGGTCCTTTGACCTCCTTTGGAAATGATCCTTCATTCCTTCTTCCCGCCACACTGCCTGGGCTTCAGGGCTGTTCGACACTGAGTGACTTCCCAGCTGTGAGACCTCAGCAGTGAGGTGTCCAGGCCAGAGCAGGGAACTTGAGGGGAAAAATAAAGGCGCTGGAAAAAGCAAAACATCTCCGGAATTACCCGCACCACTTCCCGGAGCGGCAGTGGTTGAGTCTGGTAGGGAGAAATTTCACCTTCCAGCCAAATTCTGACTCAGCCTGTCCCCATCTTTGTGTGCCAAACCTAATCAGATCAACCTGAAATTGCTTAAATTGGGGAAGCACTGAGATATTCCAGGCAGGATCACTCTGGATGATCATAACACCCCCCATTATTAGAGATTTCCAGTCAAGGTATGTTGGGATCCAGCGATGGCTTCAGAATTGACGTGGAATGGCTCAAGGATGAAGAAAGTCCGTGCTAGGAAATGGAATGAGGATTGTTCAAAGCTGTGTTTTTCCCTTCATGTCTGGATTAAAACCTTAAACCAAGTGCAAGTCTGAAGCCTCCCCAAAAGCACGACCCTGGAGTTAATTTTAGACAAGTTTGTAGGATGCGCTTCCTTAGCAGAAAGTTTTAGTGTGAGCAGAACTCATGGGAAAAGTAGAATTCACCCCTGGGAGCAATAATCCATTTATGTCATAAGTATTAATGAACCAGGTGATGCCACCTTTTAATTTGAGCCATGCAGGTGTCAATGTCCATATTCCCACCAAACCAGCACTCCAAGATTTGGATTTAGAGATTCTTTATTTCACCATGAGCTCAGCAGCTTTGCACCTTTTATACCTCCCTATAATCAAAAAATCTAATTTTTCTCACTCTTTTTCTGTAGCAAAGTACGACTTTTACAAGTTTTTTTTCCAACATGTGGAAGCTCAATTAGGATTTTTTTTATTTTTTAAGCACCCTCACACTTTTGGAATATTGATGCTGAGGAGACAACTTTTACCTGACATTCTGCCTAAGAAAGTTCAATTTGGCTTTTCATGCTCAGTCAGAAGAACCAGGTGAAGGCAGAGCACATGAACACCAGAACCTTCCTAGTTTGTGGTTTAAGATAAACTTGGAACAGCTCATAACCTAAATCCAGGCAATTTTTGCTGGTGGAATTGTAATCTGAAAAGAAAATTGATGTATGGAAATCATATTACCGCCGTCTTTCACACGCACGTTCTCAACGCTCTTTTATTTCAGGGTTTTTAACTCTTGACCTCATGGCAAATTTATCCCTCATTTAATGCTTAAGATGTTTAGACCATTAGGTAAAAACAGCATTGTTATTTAGGTTACGTGTTGGAAGTCACAGCGCCTGGAAAGAATTCCACTTTGTGGTTTCCAGGCTGACTCCAGAAAATTAGAATTGCAGTGAGGCCGTCCATGGAATTCAATTTAAAATAAAAATCCCAACCCCAAATCCAGGCTGAAGCAAACCTTAACAGTGCAAATGTTTCAAAATTTTTGCTTCACTTCATCAACATTTGTCATTTCCTAAAGGAAACCAGACAGGTTAATTGTGTAAAATATATATGGATACACTTATATTTCACACATTTATGTGTGTACAAGTGCATGTGTGTGTATATATTAATATTTCCCCTGTTCTTCTTCATATCAGCCTTCACCGCATGGCACTAAAGCCATCATTTAATGTGGAATTATGAAGCTCATGGAATGTGGAGACTGAGCTCTTGCTTTCCTATTGGTCACCTTTAACTGCTGGGGGAACACCAAACCTATAAACAGAGGTCTGTGACCATAGAAACCCCCAGATCAACTTTTCAATTTCATCACAGTAAAATAATTGGCTTAATTTTTTTTTTCTATACATTAGACAGGAAAATGCCTGGCACGTGTGTTCAGATTTATATATTGTCCAAACCTATGTACTAGGGTTCAAAATTTGGATGGAACTCACAAACCAGGTCACTTCTCCTAGTGGGAAACATCAATTTTTCTCTTCATCCAGGCTTTAGTAGCTCGTTGAGATACAAGTAGAATTCAGAGCAAAAAGCTCTTTTACCAGTGAAGTTTTCCACTCATTCCTCTTTTAGGGCTGCATTCACAGGGACAACGGATTTGTTTCCAACTCTTATTGAATTTTTCCCCATTTACTTTCCCAGCTGTCTATACACAGATTGTGCCCTTATCCAGCTGAGTTTTGAGGATATTTTTCATTATATCCAGCTGTAATTTCCCTTTTTACAGCTCTCCATCCTCGTGCTGCACCTCTGAGTAGCTGCAGCTCCGGCACCAACCCCATTTCTGTAGTGGAAATCTGCAATTTGTCTTCCTCTTTTCCCCCAATATCACAGAGAGGGCTCATTGCCAAAGGAATTAGAGGTGCTGATGTGGGTGTGGATGCTTTTTCCAGAGTCCCAGGCATTTTCCACAACTTGGTCCTTCCCCCTGTGTATCCTTGGTCCTTTGCAGTGTTTGTGGAGAAGTTTGGGCCTTACCCTCTACTCATTTTTGTCTCTCATTTTCCTTGATCTCCAGCCCCACCACATCTTCCCATTCTCTTATCCAATGCCTTCCCCTGTGTCATTCCTTCCCAAATCTTGCTCCTGACTCAAATAAAGCTAAAATTGCTAAACCCAAGCTCTTTGGTTTGCCAATATTTGATATAAATAACTTTCTATTCCTCCCCTTGCTTCTGTCACAGCCACCAGAGACTTTTTATACCCCTTGACACTTTTACCTTCATATTTGATACATCACAAGATAAAAGGGGAACATGATCCACTCTGTTTCCACCAAAAAACCCCTAAAATCTGATTTTCCACTGCTGTCCCTAGAGCGAATCCTATTTTCCAGCCTTCATTATGTTCCCAGTTCTCATCCAGCTACTTAACACTCATCCAGTCCTCCATCTCTCCCAAATTTGATGATGTTCCAGCTTCCATGCCTGGCTCAAAGGTAGTCTTCCTATTTAATACAAAGTATAAAATACAAAAATACAAAAATACACCTGCTTGTCTTCCAGCTTCATCCAGATCTTCATATTTCTGCCTTTTTTAAAAATTTTTGTGCTTATTATTCACAGAGTCATCTCCTTTCTTCCCTAATTGAACATTCATCCTTACTTTTGGTGCCTCAAAAAAGAAAAAAGGTCTTAGTTTTGGTTAAAGAAGGTCACTGGAAGTTGGTCTAAATGCTATGGAAAGCGCCACAACATTCCCACTGATTTCTGCAGGCTCTGGGTTAAAGTTCACGTTTAGAGCTCTCGTGATAAGGTATTGATCAATACTTCTTTAACCTCACTATCACCACAGATCTGATCGGTTATTTGTTATTATCATGAACGTGTGCTGTACAAGAGTGGTGCTACGTGACCACAGACAAGATCCTGGAGTGACCTGTGGAAAAGCACAATAAGGGACAGACTTTGCCCTGGAGAAGTTATGAACTGAGCAGAGAGCTCAGACAATGAAATTGTGACTTTTTCCAGTGTTGGCAAAATCAACTTTACAACCAGGGACTTGTCTGCCTCCCTGTGTGCCTTGATTGTGCCCTGGAATATCAGAGCATGGAGCTGTTGTTCCAACAGAAATGCTCATTTATTAGTTACATAAAAGAAGAGAAGCCCAAGGAGACAATGTTCCAGTTGGAAAACGTGGTGCCAATAGACATTCCATGCTCATTTCAAGCATATCCACCACTAACACATTGACTAAAGAGCACATCCTTGGATCTTTTATCGCCCATGGGAATCACAGTCAAACACAGCACGATTAGAGAATATCCATAGATTTGCTCAATTTCCTCTGGAATGAGATGAGCTGCACCCAATGCCACCAATATTTTTGACTAGAACTCTACTGGCTACCAAGGGGGACCAGAGTGGCTGATTTCAGTGGAGACGTCCAAATTAAATGTCTGATGAACACAACCTCCCCCTCCTTGGGATCTGTGGAGAGTCCCAGCTTCCCATCTGTGCTGGTTTGCCATCAGAAATCCAGAGCTACCCAGAAGAGCAGCACCAACGTGGCCGTCTCAGAGAGAAGGCTTTGCTCTGGAGACAAAATTTCCTCCCTGGTGATCGTGTTGCAAACAAGTTCTGCCTCAGAGACTCAGGGCACAAAGAACAAAAAGGGATTTGAGCAGCCGAGTGGTGGGAGAAGGGAAGCGGAGGGAGGAGGGGGCTGGAATGGGAAAGTGCAGAAACAGTTTTAAATATTTGGAATCTGCAATTGTATTTCCCCCTCCTTCCCCTCTCAGAGCTTCATTTTTTTTTGAGCCCAGATTAACTATTCCCCCTACAATGGTTTTTCATAAAAGGATCAAGCCCATTGTTTATAGAATTTGCTAATAACAGCCTCAGTCTCTCTGTCACAGCAGAGTGATCCAATTACAAGACCGGACAATAAAAGCTCAATAAAGAAACTCAAATCCTTATTAAATTCTTCTTTTTAATTATTATTAAAAAAATACCCGAGCAGGCTAGGATTGCCAGATTGGGAATTTGCGTGGAGCAGAAGAATGATATGATCTCTCTGAGTAGCACGGTGCAAATTAAAAGAGGTTTAGCGTTAAGTGTTCATGGCACAAAAGCAATTTTAAGTACCTGCAATCAGCTTAGGGTGGCTAAGCCTAAATATGTACAAATCGTGTAATGGGCAATATCCCTGGCAGTACCACGCGGAGCTCCCATGGATGTGTGCTCCAGCCTTTCCCGAGGGTCCCCCCACGGCTCCCGGGGAGTGGGAGTGTGTGCGACAGGCTGTGTGTGGCTTGTGGGCCACCTAGTGTCCTGCTGGCGACTAGACCAAGGGTTTGCTTCTCCTTCCTGGTGGGACAGGTTGGAAAGAGAAAAAAAAAGAACCGTTCAATCACCTCTGTTGATGCAAAACAGGACAAAAAGAGCCAGGGATTGCTGCACCTCGCTCCTGACTGCTGCTTCACTTGGAAAGTCCTTCATAGAACTTGATATCTATTGAAACCCTTCTTCCATTGGGAAATCCATTATTTCCCTTGCTGGTCATCTCTATTTCTTGTTACCTTTGCTGCAAAGAACTCAGGATTTGGGGGGTTGGGGGTTTTGTTGTTGTTGTTGCTTTTTCCAGCCTGGCATTATTAGGTTGTAGGATTATAGAATGGTTTGGGTTGGAAGGGACCTTAAAATTCATCTTGAGGCACCTCCCACTACCCCAGGCTGCTCCAAGCCCCATCCAACCTGGCCTTGGACACTTCCAGGGATCCAGGGGCAGCCACAGCTTCTCTGGTCAACCTGTGCCAGGGCCTCCCCACCCTCACAAGGAGGAGTTCCTTCCTGATATCCCATTTTAAATCTCCTCTCTTTCACTTTAAAGCCATTCCACTTTTTCCTGTGACTCCATCCCTTGTCCGAAATCCCTTTCCAGCTCTCTTGAAGCCCCTTTAGGCACTGGAAGGAGCTCTAAGTTCTCCCTGGAGCTTCTCTTCTCAAGCCAAACAACATTATTTGAAGTCTAAAAACCTCTCCATCATGGGAAAACTTTGTCCTGTAGAAGCCAGTGACTCAGACCCATCCTAATCTTCTCGAGTTTTTGCTAAACTGTAGGAATTTTCTTAGTTTCCCATTGCTGTGTGTGATTTCCAGACTTCATTCATGTTTCCTCTGAATTTTTTCAGCCACTCTTGCATTCATTTCCATCCCATCCTCAGTTCCCTGGTTTGCCACCAACATGGCAGCAAAACCTGATTTCTTTATGATGGAGGACAAGTAATTTACAGGTGAAGATTTTGTGCACCTGAGGTGTATGAGATGACTCCTGCTTTTAGCCCCTTTTCTGGCATCCAGTGAGGAATTGTCCAAACAGGACCATTCCATGATCCAAAGACTTTTTATCAAGGTCTGTAGTGCCAGGACAAGGGGCAGATGTTATAAACTGGGAGAGGGTGGGTTTAAATTAGACACTGAAAAGAAGAATTGTTTTTCATGATGAGGATGGTGAGGCACTGCAATAGAATAGGTTGTCCAGAAAAGTTGCAGATGCCCCATCACTGGAAGTGTTCAAGATCAGGTTTTGAGCAATTTCGTCTAGCAAAAGATGTCCCTGTCTACGGCAGAAGGGTTGGACTTGATGATGTTTAAAAGTCCCAAATCATTCTGTGATTCTATAATTAAAAAAAAAGCCCAAAATCCGAAACACAGCACTGGGAGCTGGTCCCAGCTGGATCCATCACTGAATGAGGAAGCAGTGCCAGGCAGAGGACAGCAAAGCTGGAGAGCCCTCCCTGATAACATAAATAATGAGGAGAACATGATCCTGGTGCTGGTCTTTGGTAGGGAGATCATCACCCAAAATTTACTCTGTTTTCACAGACCCCTCTGTGGGATTCATCCATCCTTAGCTAATTGCCCAAAATAGATGGGATGAGTGCCCTCCCGAGTGACCTTTCCCTGATAAAAGCAGGAAACCTGGCTTAAAGCAGGGGCTTACGTTTGAAATGGCTGCAGTTAAGGGAGATTAATTCTGCCCTCAGCACTCGAGCTGAGTTAATCAGCGTGGCTCTGGCTGGCAGCTCTGTGAAGACACGCGGAGCATTCACCCCATTTTTGGGTGGTGATTTACGGTTGCTGGGATAAACTGTGCTCCCAGGAGAATAAAGAAGCTCATCAGAAAGGTGCTTCAGTCACTTTCTTAAAGAATTGAGCAGAATGACCACGGGTTTTAATTCTTTGGAACAGAGGCCCAGAGATTTCTCAAGAGCTGCACTTGGGTCCTGCCTTTGTCACTCTGTGAAATGTTGGATGTCCCCAGTTTTTAGGGATAAAATGGGGTCTTCATTCCTAATGGTTACAACAGCTATAGATATATAAAATTTAAATGTTGAGTCATATCCTGGATTGGAGGTCTAAGACTTAGAGTAGAATAAGGGCTCTCAAAATATGTTTCTGCTCATGGTTCATGGAATCATGGAATGAGGATATCCTGAGTTCAAAGAGATGTACAGGGACCATCCAGTCCAACTCCTGGCCCTGCACAGGACACCCCAACAATCCCACCCTGTGCCTTAGAGCATGTCCAAATGCTCCTGGAGCTCTGGCAGCCTTGGAAACGTGATCATTCCCTGAGGAGCCTGTGAAAACTCTTTTCCCAATATTCATTTCCCCCTAACTTGAACTGAACTTGCAGTTTTTAGGTGGCCACCTGTAAAAAAGTGAAGTCTTTGCCTTTCAAGATGAGGAATGACCTGAAGCTCTTATTTTCTTTCCTGATTTAAGAAATGCTCAGAAGGAACAGGAACAGTGAGGCAAAGGTAGATTCTTACCCCCATTAAATAAATATAAATTATACAGGCTGATCAAATGCAGCCAACTGCTTGGGACAATATGAATTTTCCCATAGAAACTCCTCCAAAGTGGAATGAATTTCCAGGCTCGCAGACATGCAGCTTTTAATTAAGAGCAAAGCATTTATTAGAACGGATGAGAGCACTAAATCTGACCAAAATGCCTTTGAAGCTCCCAGCCCCCTGCTCGATTCCATGGGCTTCCCCTCCCTGCAGTGTGCCGTGGCTTTATATTTCACGGCATCCGTAACATGGATTTATCAAAGGTCACTATGGCAACATCCAGGCAATGCGAGACAAATACGGGGACGAGCCTGGAAACAGCACAAAACAAACTGAAATCGCCCCGTTCCCACCCAGGCTGCTCCCGTGGCCCTCCAGCTCCAGATTGAGATGGATGCTGCTATTAATCCTCCAGTCCCTATTACCTCAGCTGAGGTGGGAAGGCAGGAGAGGGATACCGGGCTTGGACGGGCCCAAGAATTGTATTGGCACGTGAGAATTCTGGGAATCGTGGCCTCCCAATGTTTGGGTTGGCCGGGTTTCCATGGCAATGAGGGCACTTGCTATTAATTCCCTGGTTTATTAGGAAGTCTTGATTCCTAGGATTTGGGGAGGGGGTTATTCCCGTTTGCTTAGGAATTCCAGGATTTATATATGTATCATATATGTGGACCCAAACTCGCTAACAGTAAATATAAATATATAAATTACATGGATATAATATGTAACAAGATATAATAATAATTAATAAATAACACATATAATATATAATTAATAATAAATAAATAATAATTAATAAAGAATAATTAATAAATTACACCTATAATATATAAATCATACATACCTATAAAATATAGATAATGTATTTTATGGTAGCATTAATTCTAATATTAATATCACTAATATTAAATCGTATATAGATTATATATAATAATCTACAATATATATACTATATCTACAATCTATATTATATATATATTATATATAATCATATATAGATTATATAACATACATAAAATATATAAATAAATAAATATTGAATAATATAAAAATAGATATATGTTTTATTTCTAGAAATACTATCTAAATAAATATATATTGAATATACACACTTATAAACTATGCATATATCACATATATAATAATGCGTATAATATATATATCTATATCAAATGAGACACTCAGAATCACAACTCTCCACCCTGACAATGAAAAGCATTTTCAAAAGTGATTGAGATCTTTAAAATATCTCCAACCTCCTTTACTAACAATATTTAAAGTCATCCTTTTGGAGGTGCCCAATCACAGCTGACTTTACTTTTTTTTTTGCTTTGTTTTCCTCATTTTGGAAAACGGGGCACATTTAGGATTTTATTCCTGAGGAAGAAGAAAAAATATCCAGAAGGTGAACGAATCCAGAACATTTTCTGCTCTCTATTCTTGTCTAATTTATGTTTTTTATATATGGCACACACGACCTAACACATGCACACAAAGTTAGGTGATAAAAACCCAATGGACTGCCAGGTGCAAATTGAATTTCTCAGTAATTAAGATAAGCCAGAATAAAAGCAGCTGATGAAACCTTACCTTTCTCCCTTTTATTGCACATTATCTTCCTGCTTAATGATCCAGTAGCCTCCTGGATTTAAGTGGGAGCCTCCCATGGTGAGAACCATGCCCAGGCAGCAGCAGAATCCCTTATAAAACTGGAGTTTATGGTGCAGAACTTGTTTCCAGGAGTATTTTCTCCCCATAGTTCAAGGGCTGCTCTAAAGACACACCAGTTCATTTCCTCCTGGGATTTTTTGGGGTTTTTTTTGCCATTCCTGAGTGGTTTTCCAGTGTTAATCATCTTCGGAATATCCCTCTGAGACGGGAATATTATTCTGATTTTGCAGATGGGAAGCTGGTAACTAGATTGAGATTCATGGGAAAATATCCAATTATTTTGGTGTCCAGGCAGAGCTCAGAGTCCCTGCTTTGGCAAAGGTTTGATCACTTCAACCTTACTAATCTTCCTCCAACTTTATCTGTCTAGAAATAATTTCTTTCTCTGAGAAATGAGCTACTCATTTGCACTGGGGAGAAAAAAGCACATTCAGAGGTGCTTCATCTCAAATATGTCAGATGAGTATCTTGGGATAAGATAAATTTCCCTCTAAAACAGATTACTCACAGATTATTTATTTATTTGAGGAAGTTTCCCTTTATCTGCAGTTGGGAGGGCTCAATACTTCGTTAGGACACTGCAAATTAATGTTGTCACGGACTTGTGGGAGATGATCTGGCCCATCAGCCCTTCTGTCTGTCAGAACTCCAAAATCCAAGTACCAACACATGAAAACTTGGATTTCTGGCATTTGCACTGGAAAAAAAAAAAAAAAGAAATTCTCAGCCTTCTTTACTGGAAGTTGATTTTGTTTGATTTTTTTTTGTGAGAGAACCATCAGCAAATCATTGTTAGAGGTGTGTTGGAAGTTAAAGAAAATAATAAAGTGGTGGGAAAGGGATCCAGAGGAAAGGAGTGAAATGGATTTTAATATTTCAGGTGGTTAGTATTTAATATTTCCCCTCTCCTTGGTGCTGTGCTTGGATTTATTCCCCTCCTCCTCCACACATCCACATGGATGCCCCCATTAGCCATGGATGGGGAAGATTTTCCTCTCATGGGTTCTGAACTGAAGATCTCGTTTAACAAGCCCACAAACACGGGCTTCCCCTTCTGCAGGCACTTCACTCCCAGTTTTCCGTGAGTTTTCCACTTGTCTAATTACACAGTTAATTGATTTGGTCATTAGGGTCACGTCTCACGGAGTTCAGAGTGATCACTTGAGAATGGGATTATTTTTGAGGACATGGAACTGTTGGATTAGTTCCGAGACGTTTTATAGACTGAAACTACTCCCAAAAAAAACCTAAATGTCTTTTTTCCTGATCAGATTAAACACAAAGAAAATGCTTGTGCAGACAGATTTAAATAAATATAATCAAACTACTGAAAATGAGATTATTTTTAAAGAATGACGAGTAATAGAGATTATCAATAAAACCTCTAAAACCTTGCTGTGCACTGGTTAAATAAAGTTTTATTGGGAAGAAAACAAGAGCAGGGGGTGAAGGCTTCAGTGAATTCAGTGTTGGCCACCACATTTCAGGAACAGGAGGTGAACCAACCATTCAGAGTCAGAGGAAAACAATGAGAAGGATCAGAATTCCAGCTAAAACTGCCCGTGAGGGAGTTACACTTCAGTATTCCAAAAATATGAGTCTATACATGACTTTAATAAATTTATTTCTCGAAACTTAGAGAAATAAATAAGGTTTTTTTTCCCCATTAAATATCTTTAATCTTCCTAAAATGCTCCAACTCCAAATATTTTTCAGATGTTACTCATGGAATATCAGGGGTCCTTATCAGTGCTATTACAACATGTCTCCAAAAATACCATGACTTCAAGAAAAGTCCTCCAGAACCATTTTTTCCCCAATTCCACAGCCCCTTTCCTACCAAAAGGAGCATTGGCCACCTCAGCTTTCCAGGGAACAACTTGCAGGTGTTCGGACTTATGGAATATGGGTTGAGAAAGGAGACATCCCAAAGTCTCAGGATACGGAATTCTTAATTCAAATTCTTTCAGGTTCTCCAGGGAATTGTGTCCATAATATTCCTGACTTAATAAATGAACAGGATTTATTAATGCACTTATCTTTTTTATACTTTTCTCAATAAATCTGTGCCTCAGACTTCACTACTGGTTGCTTCCCTGAAAAAAAATTAATGATGGGAGGAATTTGGCTCTGGGGTTTGGCTGTAAAAGTTTTACTGTATTTTAAATCCAGAGCCTCCTGACAGCTGGAATCGTGGAATTCACCCTCGGACAGGGTATTGCTTTCCTGGCATGTTGAAGCTGATTAAATTATTTTCATATTATTCTAAATGAGTCTTGGAGAGTCTGTGGGGGTTGGATGTTTCTGTGATGCCATAAACTCAGACACCTGCTAAGCAGCTGGGAAATTTGGGGAATTCTGGAGCAGTTTTTGATCAGCACAAGGTGAGAAGAATGACTGGGGCAAGCAGAGTTTTGAGAATTCCCCAATAATTCACTTTTTTAGTATTAATACAGTTCATGACCTGAGAATAAGCTCCATGTTAACATCGGGGGGGAGTTTTCTCCTGATGGATGGAAAAGGCACCCTGGAGTGGGAGTCATTCATGATGGCCACCAAGGTGGTTGGAGGGATGGAGCAGCTCTGCTGGGAGGAAAGGCTGGGAGAATTGGGATTGCTCAGCCTGGAGAAGAGAAGCCTTGGGGTGATTTCAGTGTGGCCTTCCAGGACTTGAAGGAGTCAACAGGAAAGATGGAGAGAGACAATTTCCAAGGGATGGAGTGACAGGACCCAGGGAATGGCTTCCCACTGCCAGATGGATGGGAGATTGGGAAGGAATTCCTCCCTGTGAGGGAGGTGAGGCCCTGGCACAGGGTGCCCAGAGAAGCTGTGGCTGCTCCTGGATCCCTGGAAGTGTCCCAGACCACGTTGGACAGGGCTTGGATCCCCCTGGGATAGTGGAAGCCGTCCCTGCCCATGGCAGGAAGTTTGGAATGAGATGATTTTTTCAGGTCCCTTCCAACTCGAAGCATTCTAGGACTCCATGATATTTTTTTCTTCAGTGAGTCCTGGATAAAGCACCTGAGGTGTGAGGTGTGTGTAGGGCCAAAGGAGTCATTTTCCACCAGCCCACAAGAAGCTGCATCATTTGTTGGTTTTCCCTCTCCTTCCCCCCTCTCTCCCAAACCCATGCTACTTCCTGCCCTAATGAAAAGATTTGGGACTCATAAGCAGTAGAGACACACTTTGAGATAACAACCGTGGCAATTAGAAATTAATTTGGCCTTCAAGAGCTGCAGGAGTTGCCACAAAATGAACTGGGCCGGAGAAAACAAACTTATTGTGAGCTGTGGCCATGTGTGGGGTCTCTTCTCAGGACATCTTCCAGAGATGCTGATTTTTGTGCTCTTTTCCTTTGGATAAGCAGATCATCAGCCTCGGGGGCTGTCATTTTCCAGCAGGGAAGATGCGCTGACAAGGGATATCCAGGCAGTGGGAGAAATGAGCCCAAGAATTCCAAGCCACAGCCTCTCCCATTCCTACCCACCGGATTGTAACTGCAGCCAGCAGAGAGATGTGGATGAAACAAGAGAGCAGAAGAATGTGGATGCTGTGCCCAGGGATACGGGGAAAGAGACATGGATTTGGGAGGGCTCGGGCCAGCAAAGGGGCCCAGAGTGGCAGGGAAGGCAGAAAAAGATGGAAAAAGGGAAGATTTTGCAGCCCATTGCCTAATGCACATCACCTGGTGGCCCCAGGGCCATGCAGCTGGGTGACACTTGTGAAGGACTCTGTGCCACCCCTGGGCCAGTGGAGGCAAAGAAGGATTCATTAAAAACCAGAGCTGTGAGGGGCACAGGAGGGTGGGGGTGGTACAGAAACGGGAGGAACCAGGAGATCTCCCGAGCTGAGGTGGCCGCCGGTCCCTCACTATTGGTGTCAAATCTCATTTAAAATCACAGACTCAGAGAGCCACAGAATGGTTGGAAAGGACCTTCCAGATCATCTCCTTCCCACCCCTGGCCATGCGCAGAGGCACCTTCCACCATCCCAGGGGGATCCAAATCGTGCCCAACCTGGCCTTGGACACTTCCAGGGATCCAGCGGCAGCCACAGCTGCTCTGGGCACCCTGTGCCAGGGCCTCACCTCCCTCACAGGGAGGAATTCTTTCCCAATATCCCATCCAACCCTCTGGCAGTTTGAAGCCATTTCCCCGTGTCCTGTCACTCCATGCCTTGGAAATTGTCTCTCCATCTTTCCTGTTGACTCCTTCAAGTGCTGGAAGGCCACAGTGAGGTCACCCGAAAGCTTCTCCTCTCCAGGCTGAACATTCCCAGCCCTCCCAGCCTTTCCTCCCAGCAGAGCTGCTCCATCCCTCGGATCATCCTGGAGCCTCCTCTGGGCTCTCTCCAGCAGCTCCAGCTCCTTCCCGTGCTGGATCCAGGGCTGGGGCAGCTCTGCAGGTGGGGCCTCACCTGAGTGGGGCAGAGGGGCAGATTCCCCCCCTGCCTGCTGCCCAGGCTGTGGGATCAGCCTGGGACACAGTTGGGTTTCTGGGTTCCAGTGAATATGGTCAGGGCACATCCAGCTCTCACCCAGTAGCACTCCCAAGTCCTTCTCCCGGGGCTGAGACTGACGGGGGCTTGTTCTCCCACCCCCGTGGCGAATTCCAGCCTGGAGGAATGAGTCAGGCTCCCAGCTTGAATTCCTTGGATATAAAACTCAGCGTGAGGTGTGAGGGGAGCTGCAGCTCGGTGGAGGCCACCTAGAAAAGCCAATGTTGTTCTTAGTGAGGTGAGTTACGTCATCCCAAGCCAGGAGGTGGGAAAAATCCCAGGATCTCACCCTTCCCCAGCCCTTGGCATCTCCAACTGGTCCATAAGAGCTACAGAGAAGCACTGAAAAACTCTCCAAGCTGAAGGAGCCTCATGAGGCTTTCTGAAAGTAATAAAGCTATTTTTTCCTAATCCATGTTTTTCTTCCTTCTTTTTTTTCCCCCCTTTTCTGGTTTGGCTAAGAAATGATAGGCACAAGCCCAGCTTCAGGTCCCATTTAATGATTGTGTCCTGATTTTTCATATTCCCAAAGAAATGGGAAGTTCAGTGTGATTACAGCGTTGATTTTATCAGAAAGGATTTTCCCTGTCTAATTCCAATGAGGGATTTCCTTTTCAAGCAGCTCAGAACTCCAAACTTTTCTCAGTCTTACGTAAAGGAAGAGGTGACCTGGATAAAGGCTTTGTCACTAAATTAAAATCTGGCTAAACATGACAGTGAAAATGGAGAAAAATTCAAATTGATTTTGGGTCACAGTGTAAATTTTCTTGTTTAAATTTAAAATATTTAATTTTTGTTTAAATCTAATTTAATTCTTGTGTAGATTTAAAATATTTCAATGCCGTGGCTGAGAAATGCAGATTTCTCACCGTTCAACTCAAAATATGAGTTAATACTTAAAGCTTGAAAGCCTTTGCAACCAAAATAATTGAGAAAGAATAATTATGCCCCATTTTGCAGGAGCTAAGGCACAAACATGAAGGTGTTTGCCCAGGAATCATTGGCACATCTGGAAAGTCGCTGACCTCTGGGAATGAAGGTTCCTTCCTCTAAAAACGTACCTGGGACTTGGGAAGTGCAACTCGAAGCAAATAAAGCCTTTCTTGTGAGCTCCCCAAGGGCAGAAACTCGGAGAAAACCCAGAAATTAAACCATTAATTGTTCGTCTATATTTTTTTCAGCTTTGCACAAGCTCTGAGATTTGGATCTGCCAAGTTTCACACAGCTCTGCTTAATTCTTGCTCAAGGAACGAGTCTTCTGACTCAGAGTCAGATCCTAAAATTCTTCCTTCGGAAGGGTTCCCACTTCCAAGGGCCAGCAGTGCAGCTCCATTGGCTGATGGGATTTGACTAATCCCCCTCTAATGAGGAAGTGGAGCAGCTGAGATGAAAGGCTGAGCCCTCACTGGGACAAGGGATGAACTAATAAGCCAAGCTCAGCTCATACTGAGATCTGGGCATTCCCGGAGGGGATTGGAACCAACCTGACCTTGGTGTTTTGATCAAAATGATGCCCAAAAAAATCCCCGCAGGGTCCAAAATCTAAAGCAAAAAGTCAACAATGCTACCACCTGTCTGCTCGTTCCTGGTACTATTGGATATTCAGAGGCAAAAAACTGCTTAATTTACCCCAAATTTCGCTGATTGGCAGAATTGGGACTCTTTTACTTGCAGTGGACGCAAAATATGTTGGAATGCACCCCTGATGGTGAAGAAATCCATCCAGCATTTAGAAGTGCATGGAGAGATGGGAATGTGAAAGGGAGGAATGTAATCAGAGGAATATGGGCTGAGTGAGTTTGGCATAAACCCTGTGAGCAGTGAAATTTATTAGTCTGCAGAACTGAATTTTGAGAAAAATTGAGCCACTAACATGAGAAATTTAAAACTATCCCCAAACCACCCAGCAGAGAACATTCTGTACATCCTTGGCTAATGGATAGCAATTCTTTGGAGTGCTGTTTTCCAGTAGCTGGAATGAGAGAAAATTGTTTTGTTGTTTATGTTATGTGAGGCTACAGACTTTGTAATGATGGTGGTGCCCTCACAGAATAAAACAGAATTCACCCCAAGGAATTTCCTTCCTCAGACATCAATGAAATGCAACTTTTAAGCATGACTTTTCCTTTATGCAACATTCCTGAATCTATCCCTAATTAACGAAGTAAGCAGGACAACTTGATAGAGGGATCAGAGCTTAAAGCAGGGGTACACTTAAATTAGTAAGGGTGGGAGAGTGGGAAACCACGGCACAGAGGGTTGGAAGTCGTGATGTCTGAGATGCCAGGGATGACACGAGGAGGGACAAATGGAATTTGCTCTGAAGCCAATTCCACAAGTGATTGACAGTCAGAAAAGACAGTTTGAACCACATTTGAACAAGCTGCTGCCACTTAGCTGGAAAGCCTTGATGTGCCATTTTGTGATGTTGGTATTTTTCTTTGCACAGAGAGATGGATCCGTGGAAAATTCCATTGGTTAAGATTCTCATTTTCCTCTCAGAGCGAATTACTGGTTGCAGATCACTGTTCCTGTGACAGTGAGCTGGTTTGCCAGGAGTTTCTCCCAGGAATGTAAATTAAAGTGCTAAACTGCATTGCACTGGATTTGGGAATGGCATCCAAATGAACTGTCTGGGACAGGTATCAAATTTCATTTAAAATCACAGAGTCAGAGAACCACAGAATGGTTGGAAAGGACCTTCCAGATCATCTCATTCCCACCCCTGGCCATGCGCAGAGGCACCTTCCACCATCCCAGGGGGATCCAAATCATGCCCAACCTGGCCTTGGACACTTCCAGGGATCCAGCGGCAGCCACAGCTGCTCTGGGCACCCTGTGCCAGGGCCTCATCTCCCTCACAGGGAGGAATTCTTTCCCAATATCCCATCCAACCCTCTGGCAGTTTGAAGCCATTTCCCCGTGTCCTGTCACTCCATGCCTTGGAAATTGTCTCTCCATCTTTCCTGTTGACTCCTTCAAGTGCTGGAAGGCCACAGTGAGGTCACCCGAAAGCTTCTCCTCTCCAGGCTGAACATTCCCAGCTCTCCCAGCCTTTCCTCCCAGCAGAGCTGCTCCATCCCTCGGATCATCCTGGAGCCTCCTCTGGGCTCTCTCCAGCAGCTCCAGCTCCTTCCCGTGCTGGATCCAGGGCTGGGGCAGCTCTGCAGGTGGGGCCTCACCTGAGTGGGGCAGAGGGGCAGATTCCCCCCCTGCCTGCTGCCCAGGCTGTGGGATCAGCCTGGGACACAGTTGGGTTTCTGGGTTCCAGTGAATATGGTCAGGGCACGTCCAGCTCTCACCCAGTAGCACTCCCAAGTCCTTCTCCCAGGGCTGCTCCATCTGTTCTTCCCCAGCCTGGATTGATCCCACTGTTTGCCCTGACCCAGTAACACACCTGCACTTGGTCTTGTTAAACCTCATGAGATTCCCATGGGCCACTTCTCCCACTTCTCCAGGTCCCTGTGGATGGCATCCTGTCCTTCAGGAATGTCAACAGCACCACTCAGCCCAGTGCCCTCAATCCTCTCTGGATTCTGTTTGCTGCTCTGCAAGGCTGGTGTCAAACACTCAGAATTCCATCTGTGTCCCAAAGGACTCCAGAGAGCAGTGCACGGATGAACCAAGCCCACATCATTCTTCCTGAGGGATTTGTCTGGTGTGAAATAACCCAAAATAACCCAAAGATTGGGCACGATGCCAAGATAGTGATGGTGGAGGAGGGTGAGGAAGATGGACAAGCTGGGAAGGCTGATGGTAGCAGACAAGTTCCTGGGAAGTGAGGTGGGAAGTGAGCTGGGAAAAGCTGGTTCTACCAAATGCAGGGAGGACAACTCACCATTGTGGTGCTGGGACCTGGGACAAGGAGTTTTGGATCCTTCAAGTTGATAAAGAGGGATTGTGTTACATCACAGCCATCCTCTGCTCCTCCAGCATTTCCAAGGGAACTACTCTGATCTCATCCCAACTAAAATAAGTCCTTGGCACATGCTCCAAGGCCTTGATTCCACTCCTGTCTGACACTTGGAGCCACCCACCAAGAAGGGAAGCAACATCACCAAGCGTGGCCACCTGGGTGCTGTCAGGAGCAGCCCAAACTTCCACGCAAGCTGCGGAGGAAGAGCCACAGCCCCACCTCAGGCCAAGAGGAAAACCTTTTCCCTGAATTCATCTCCTCCACTGACAGTATTAATCAGGATGACATTGAGCTGGGAGCAGGAGGAGAGGGCACGGAGAAACTGCTTTGACTCAAATCAAACAAATCCCCTAAAAACGTCCTCACGAGTTATGGCCACAGACTGTGCCAGCCTCAAATTAGGTGTATGAGCCTCGTTCGAGTAGTTCCTGTTCCAAAAGCCCCCAAAATTACACCTGTGCCAAGGTTTTCCAGGACTCTCTGTTGGTCACAGCTGGTCTGAGCTTTGCCAACCATCTGTGCCTGGGTGTTTGGAGTCAGGCTGGGCAAGGGAAGCAGCCAGGGCTCCGGAAAGAACAGTTTTATTTGGAAAGTGCATTCCCGATGCGCAATGCTTCCCTCAAGTTCTTTCCTGCTGGTGTGAACACACAGAGCCAGGCTCCATCAGGACACCCAGAGTGAGCCCATCTCCATCAGGTGCTGTGCTGCTCTCACAGATAAACAGCCTGGAAAAATCCGATTATTTTTCCCAGGGATCACGTTGGTTTTCCCAGGGAATGCACAGAAGGGTTTGAAAAAATGTGCAGGTGTAGCTGGAGGGAACTGGGTGCTCATCGTGGGGAAGATTATGGAAAGGAATCATGGAATGTTTTGGGTTGGCAGGGATCTTAAAGATCTTCTCATTCCAAACCCCTGCCACAGGCAGGGACAGCTTCCACAATCCCAGGTTTCTCCGAGTCCCATCCAACCTGGCCTTGGACACTGCCAGGGATCCAGGGGCAGCCACAGCTTCTCTGGGCAAACTGTGTCAGGACCTCACCAGTTTCACAGGGAACAATTCTTTCCCAATACACCATCTAAACCCACTCGAAATCCACTCTCCTTCTCTTTGAAGCCACTCCTCGTTGTCCTCTCTACAAGTTAGTTCAGCTCACCAAAAACTACTGCAGAGAAACTCTAGAGCAACTGAGCTCTCAATCCCTGTTTTCCAGGGAAATCCTAAACATTGAAGGACTTGAACTCTCAAAGTCCACAAAGTGAGAATAACGGGGATAGATTTTATCCCAATTTTTCAGAGATTACCTTCTCCTGGGGCAACTCTGCTTTTGTTTCTGACCTCAGAGTGGAGCGAGCCAAGAAGTGACTCAGATCTCCCACTTGCAACCATCACCAAGATTCAGAGTGAGGTTTATCCTGGATAAAAATGGAAACGCCTACATTGAATCCATGCTAAAACAGATGGATTGTCTGAAAATTCTGTGATGGTTGTAGGTGTCAGGTCTAGCCCAGGATTCCTTCTGGAATGTTGTCTGGTAGTGGATTGCCCAAACAAGAGTCTTCTACATCACAATTTTGATATATTTTCCCCATCTACAGGCAGGAAGAAGAAGTTTCCTCAATCTCTGTAGCTAGTGATGGTCCTGTATTCCTTGAAATCCATGAGGCACCCTCAGATTTCCATGAAGAAATGGCCAATTTGTTTTTTATTTGGTGTTAATATTGCTGCAATACTGTTGATGCTGCTTTGCCTTGCTGGGATGTCACCTCTGTTTGTGGAGGTGAATGTCCCCCTCCACTCTTCCCTCCTGACATCCCACCTGGAGTGACGTGTTCAGATCTGGAGTCCAACACCAGAAGGACGTGGAACTCTTGGAGAAGGACCTGGAGATGGCCTGAGGGCTGGAGCCCTTCTGCTCTGGAGCCAGGCTGGGAGAGCTGGGAATGTTCACCTGGAGAAGGGAAGGACACAGGGAGAGCTCAGAGCCCCTTGCAGGGCCTAAAGGGGCTCCAGGAGAGCTGGAGAGGGACTGGGGACAAGGCCTGGAGGGACAGGAGCCAGGGAATGGCTTCCCAGTGCCAGAGGGCAGGGCTGGATGGGAGATTGGGAAGGAATTCCTGGCTGGGAGGGTGGGGAGGGGCTGGGCTGGAATTCCCAGAGCAGCTGTGGCTGCCCCTGGATCCCTGAAGTGTCCAAGGCCAGGTTGGACGGGGCTTGGAGCAGCCTGGACTAGTGGAAGGTGTCCCTGCCCATGGAAGGGGGGTGGAATAAGATGAGCTTTAAGGTCCCTTCCAACACAAACCATTCCGGAATTCTATAATTGTGACATGGGAGCTGTTTTCCCTTTTATCCTCGGATCAGGGCCACCTACCAGGTGTAGAGCTGTGGGACTGCAGCTCTGGTGACACCAGCCTGTCCCACACGTTGCTGATCCTCATGATAATTTGGAAGATACCCAGGACTATTTCATGGAAAAATTAAGATGGTTAAGGAAGCCAACACCTAAAGGGAATATCTCCTAAAAGAGCAGCTCCAAGCTGCTGTTTCTAACAAGGGTAAGTCCTACTTGTCTATAAAATTGCCTCAAAATTATACTTCTTCCACTTCTGAAAGACAATTTTTACCACTGAAACTTTGTGTTCTGTGAGAGGTCTCCAGATTTTGGTCTTATTTCACCATGAAAGCCCATTTCGAAATATCAGAATTTCCTCCTGGATGCTCACGTTTATTTTTGGTTTTTGGGTCACTGCTTTTGTGAAATGCTTTTTGCTTTTTTTTAACAAAATTATCCAGGAAAGATCACGAGTTCCATAGAATCACTAAGATATAAAGCTTTAAAATGCAGATACTGAGAAGTTTAAGACTCGCAATGAAATTTCCAGGTTTGGCAATAGAGACAATGTCATAATTTCCTTATGGCTCATTTTTAACCTTTTCTTTGAGTCACAATTAATGTTCCTGCATTTTTTTTTATGTCTGGTTTTATGTTATAGGAATAATCTGAGCATTCCAGTCTCTGTGGACTCCATTGATTAATCTGGCTGAATTCTTTCACCTCGGGGATTGACTCATCCCGGTTTTTCCTGACTTCCATAATGCTGGATTCCTGACATTTAGATTTGTGTCATAGCAGCCTGAATTCATATTTTATGGGCCCTTTTCACTCTGTTCTCATTTGTTGTGGCACCCTTGGGCACAGCAAATCTCAAACTCAGAGTAAGTGTGGAAAAAACCACACATGGTCCCTATGCTGTTCTTTAAATTAGGTCAGGGTTTTAGTTCTTAAAGCTCTGGACTACATCTGACGCCTTATTGCACTAAAACCCCCCGAAAGATAAACCATTAAAGCACTCTGGATTCGTCTCACTTAATTCACACCTCTAAAACTTAAAGAATGTCTTTCATTCGTAATTAATCCAAGTGGAGGAGTTCTGGGTAAAGATAGAAACCTTGAAAAGATAATTCCATGTATTTCAAGACTATTTAAGGGAGCTGAGAGTTTTTCCCCTAATTTTTGCCTTCCAGTAGGGAGGGGAACCTACAACAAAGATAGAGAGAGATTATTTACAAAGACTTGGAGAGACAGGACAAGGGGGGATGGCTTTAAGGTGTAAGAGGACAGATTTAGGTGGGATATTGGGAAGGAATTCCTGGTTGTGTGGGAGGTGAGACCCTGGCACAGGGTGCCCAGAGAAGCTGTGGCTGCCCCTGGATCCCTGGAAGATCCCAGGCCAGGCTGGACAGGGCTTGGAGTAACCTGGGACAGTGGGAGGTGTCCCTGCCCATGGAGTGAGATGATTTTTTACCCTGTGGTAGCTTCTAAAATTTGATTTTCTTTTGAATAAATCAATGTACATCTGTATTTATAATTGTGAGAGCTCCTCAGCGAGGTTGAATCCATTCTGTTCTGTCCTTTTTCATACCGTAAAGCCAGTATATTCCATTGAAACAAAAATTCTGGATCCAAGCAGCAATTTTCAAGAGAAAATCATTGTCTTTTAATCAATTTTAGAATTTCTTTTGCCCTGCCCTCCCCATTTTTTTTCCTCTTGGCTTTTTATTTTAAACAGATTAAATATATCTCAAAATGGGGTTTTAATATTCCTGGCCGTCTTTCCATGTCCAGATTGCTTCCAGTAATGGATTTGACTCTTTAAGACACAACAGATTCCTGTTCTGGCTGCCACTAAAAAACAGATCATTGATATAGGAAAAGAAAATTATTTAAATATTTTTTAAAAACCCCAAAGCTTCCTTTTCCTCTGCTGAACCGTTTTCCAATGCTTCCTTCCCTATTTTCCATGCCTTCCAGGAGCCTATCTCTCTCTAGTGATTAGAGGTGAATTATAGGCCAATCTCCTATGGAATATAATACAATTTTGATGAAGTTAGGCAAGATAAAGCTCCCACTTCGTGTCTTTAGACCTCCACGTCTGAACTTTCAGCCTCAAAGCCAGACTGGGAAGGAGGATTGTGGTCGGCTTTTTGCAGTGTGAACATGATAAGCAGAATTATTAATCAAGGCGGTATCTCTGTTATTAATTATCTGTATCCTCCTTTCATCTGGGAATTATTCTTACTCAATTATTTTTCATCTCCTCTGGATCCACCAGATAGGCTTGGCATGAAGCGAACTTTTTTGGTTTTGACCTGATTTATCTTATCACTTCCCAGGGGAATTTTATCCAAATCTGCTGAGTCTGCACCAGGAGGAACTCAGATGCCAGCTCACCTGTAATGTGTCTTCTCCAAAGTGCTTTAATCCTAGGAATTATCTTTCCCTGGGAGGCAATTCTTTCATATCCCTGGAAATAATTCAGCGTCAGCTATCCACTAAAATAGTGGCAACAAAGGCAAGTTCAGCTGGAAAATTATGATCCACTTGAGCAACCCTCAACACTGATTAGTGCATATTTATGAGCGAGGTTTGCAGGAATTACTGCTGGACAAAACCTCCATTTGCCTGGATGGAAAAGGCCCTGGAATATCCCGGGCAGATGCATCATTTTTATGACTTTGTGGGGGACCTTTTTTACAGAGCTTTGCAGGACTTGAGACCATTTATTCCACAGCCTCCATTTCACCTTGTAAATCTGGTTGTAAATATGGAAGTGGCCACACACAGCAAAATCTAAAAGAAGCGAAGGAACAGCTGAAATCCAGCATTTAAGGGTTTACAAAAGATGGATTGCCTTCATATTCCAAAGAAAAAATGAACTGCTGTCTGGTTTTGAGGGAATTTACAATTTAAGTACTGGACTGAGGCCCTGCTGCAGAAAAAAAATGCAAACTGGAGATGCTTAAATTGCTTCTAAATTTAGATCATAGTTGTGACCTGAAGAAGGATCAGATTTCAGCTACAAACCTCCAGAATTTTCGTGAAACGCTGCAAAAACATCTAATGAGAAAAGACAAATTTACAAGGAATTTAAAAATACATGTTCGGGTGATAACAACAGAAACTGTTTCATTTGAATTTGGAATTTATTGGTAAATATGTAAGTTGAGTAGACAAAAGTGGGCTCTAATTGGAAGTAATCAGCACAGCATCTGTTTCATTGGTGAAAGGGTTTTTGCATATCCATAGGGATTAAGGAAAACCTGAATCCACTGTTAGTTTGGAATTCTCTGGGAGAGACACCTGTGGAAGGGAGTGGAAGCTGAACCTCGATCTGATGTCCCCTGTGCACATTAATAGGTTTGGAAAGAAAAATCCCCGGAGTTTTTATCCTTGTCACCAATTTTTTGTGATCCTTTTCATTGATGCCAGCCATCATCATCCAAAAATTGGATCCTGTCCTTACTTCTATTAAAATTCAATATTTAATTTAAAATAAAGCCACTGAGCTGCCCTTTTAAATATATTAATATGAGATGGAGGTGTCAAATCCCTCACAAATGGGGTTATGTTTTCTATGTTTTGACTGAATTAAAGTGGCTAATTTATATTTTATTTATTTGACTTTCAGCTTCTTATTTGACTCTTTTCTATACCAAAATCCCCAGTGTTTTATAATGCCTGAATGGGATTTCAAGAGGTGTTTAAATGTCTTGGAGCGTTTATCCCTTGACTTCTTTTTTCCTAAAGGGCAAGACTTTATCCACTTACCAGTCACTTTGGACAGAACTTGGAAATTTCAGAGGGATGGGATCATTTTGCTGCAATTCCCAATTTCTTCCATTTATGGTTTTCTCCGTAACTTTGTCATCAAATTCTTCAGTCACACAAAGCCAAGGGGTGAACAAGGGGTAGGAAGGAAGAAAATTGACTCAGAAAGAGAAAATATCAACCACACTCCTTAAGAATTTCCCAAATGAAAGTCATCAGCGAGACTTGGAGTTTTTATTGTTTGGGTTTGGGGGGTTTTTTAGATTTATTTATTTTGGTTTTAGCTTTTTTGTTCAAACCCATTTTCTCATCATTATTTATAAATAAATATAATGGGGACCATGGAATAAAAACCCTCTTGAGGGTCTCCTCCTTGCTGTAAATCATGGCATTGCCAGTCTCTATTTGCAACGTGAGTCCAAGTTTTCCTGAATTTCAGTAGGAACAAGGGACCAAAGGCCGGTTTATGGTCATATAACACGTGCCAGGTTAGACCCAGTGCCCTTTGGGGCTCCTAAATTCAGGAAAACATCCTGGATCTGAAAGCTGCACACCCTGATTGCTCCTATTTTCAACATATTTCCCTAATTTCCCGTGTTTACTGTAGGAATTTTGAGTGGTGAAGTAGGAATCAGCTTTTACAAATCCAGGTGGAGAGGTCTGGATCCTGAGTTAGCCAACTCAGCCTTCCCTTAAAATTCTTGGAGAAAACCAGATAAAAAGTTCATCGAAATATTTCTAAAAGAAATTCTTTCTAAAGGGAATAAAAAAAACCATGTAAGAGCATCTTAAAATTAAAATTAGAATTTCCAGGACAGGAGGAGAACGTGCAGAAGGATTCCTCCCTGTTTTCTGAGGGAAAACTGGGAATGTCACCAGCCGGGTGATTCATTGACTTTAAAAGAAGTGGGCAAAGTACCACGGTGCCTTTTAACATGCCCTGACTTGGCTGATCCAAGTGCCCAACTTCCCTTATAAGAAGCACAAAGAAAGCCATAAAATAACCTGGAGTGGAGATAATGCTTGGGGAAAAAAAAGAATTATGGCCTGTTGTAAAACGTTACACATTTTATGGCCTTTCCAAACAGCTTCACGGCTCTCGGAGTTTGCTTTTCATCCTTCTCTTCCACAGAATCCGGGAGGAAAAGGTAGAAGCAAAGACAGGAAAAGTCTTCATTGGAAAAGCCCCACAACGTGGTTTTCCCTGAGCTGTCCCAATGCTGGGATTCTCTTTCCAAGGGTGAAACACCCGAACCAGCAAATCTGCTGAGTGAGCTTTGTTCTGCTTCTCATTTACTGCACCTTTCATCACAATTAACCAGTGTCTTGATAAGGAAGAAGAAGGAACTTTTACCTCGCCGCAAATTTCGGGCTGAAAAGTGCTTTGATATTTTTTCCTGTCATTTCCAAAAGCTTTGGAAAGGATAAAGGCTCTGGAATGCCCAAAGCACTCCGCAAAGTCCATTCTGATAATAAATTCAGAGAGCAAGATGTGACTTTTTCTCTTAGAGATGTCACCAATTTCTAAGCTAAGCGCTTGTTTTGCTGTCTCTTGGGTAGGCATCCGGCTTCCCAAGGATTTTGCACTCTTGTGGTTTCCCAGTTCACTTCTGGAGGAGGTTTTCAGGACAGGGATGAGTCTTTGAAGTGAGGAATGTTCCTGATAACTACTGGACCTGTTTCCTCAGGATTTCCGCAAATTTAGGCAGATTTCTGCTTGGAGCATGAGGTTCCAGCAAAACAGCTCAGAGCTCCTTTTTCTCTCTCTTGAGGGCTGGAGATTTGGGAAGCAGATATAATCTCATAAATTTAAATGAACGGCTTTAAATTTAAATAGATTAGGTTTAAATTAAATATATGGAAGCAGTTTTTCTCTGTGAGGGTGGGCAGGCCCTGGCACAGGGTGCCCAGAGCAGCTGTGGTTGCCCCTGGATCCCTGGAAGTGTCTAAGGCCAGATTGGATGGGGCTTGGAGCACACTGGGATAGTGGGAGGTGTCCCTGCCCATGGCAGGGGGTGGAACTGGATGACCTTTGAGGTCCCTTCCAATCCAAACCATTCCTTGATTCCATGAACAGACCCAGGCAAATATTTCCTATGATATCAATTGTCCCTCAGAAGTTGTAACATCACATATAAAGGACTTTTTTCTATTTCCATGACCTTTGTCACAGATCTCAGGACATGAATGACAATTTCTCCAATTTATCCATCACAAACATTTTTCCATATGAGTATCCAAGCACCGCCAACCCTCACTAAGTTTTCCCTTCCCCACCCCTGCTCAGTCACTGGCCTGACTTTACAATCAGAGATGCCAAACCCAAGAAGAAAAAAGGAAAATTCAAAGTCTTCTATGGGATTTGGGGAGATCTCTGGGAATAGTATGGAGAAATACCCCCACCCTGGACCATCAGGATGAACAGGGCATCAATCCCTTCTGCTGAATACAGGGAATTCTGGATTGTGCTCTGAGGTAATCAGGTAAATGCTCATCACTCAAACTGAGTTGTTGTAATTCCAGTTAATGATAAAACATTTGGGTTGGAAAGAACCTTAAAGACCATCTCATTCCACCCCCTGCCATGGGCAGGGACACCTCCCACTACCCCAGGGTGACCCAAGCCCCATCCAGGTTGTCCAGGAACACTTCCAAGGATCCAGGGGCAGCCACAGCTGCTCTGGCAATTCCAGCCCAGCCCCTCCCCACCCTCACAGGGATATCCCATCCATCCCTGCCCTCTGGCACTGGGAAGCCATTCCCTGGCTCCTGTCCCTCCAGGCCTTGTCCCCAGTCCCTCTGCAGCTCTCCTGGAGCCCCTTTAGGCCCTGCAAGGGGCTCGGAGCTCTCCCTGTGTCCTTCCCTTCTCCAGGGGAACATTCCCAGCTCTCCCAGCCTGCCTCCAGAGCAGAAGGGCTCCAGCCCTGGGACCATCTCCATGGCCTCCTCTGGACTTGCTCCAACAGTTCCAGGTCCTTTTGATGTTGGTGGCTCCAGAGCTGGAGCAGCACTGCTGGTGGCGTCTCAGGAGAACAGAGCAGAGGAGAGAGCTCCCTCCCTCAGCCTGCTGCTCACGCTGGTTTTGATCCATCCTGTGACTCCTGAGTGACATCTGAAGAGTTTGGGATGGTTTTGCCCTGATCACAGCTTAGTCTTGGGGCTTGTGGAGAATTACAAACACCACTGGGCTTTAAAGCATCCCTGGAATGTGGAAGCCCCTGGACATTGGCTCCAGAAGTTTCTTTGGTCAGGCTGTCTGCAGCACTTTATGGAAACGATTGCTTGACTTTGCCAAAGGATCATAAATCCCGATTGCTTTTATGGCACTTTGTTGAAAGGGAATCACACTAAAAGAGCTGGGTGAGGTAGAGCTGGAATCGAGTCCTAAATCAGTTTGATATTTGTGGTCTTCTGACCTTTCTTATCTTAAATGTCTTTTGAGTCACTCTTATCTCCCTCACGCTCATTAACCTCCCCTCAATAATCAAAACACAGCAGGAGTAGAAAGGGCACTGGAATGAAGCTGGTTTAGAGGGAAACTTTGCTTTCACCCAGCCAGGAGCTCAGATTAGGCTTCGTTTCTGCAAACCTTGGTCTTGAGCCTAGCAAGGCTTTGCTCCTACACTTTGACCTGTGTCGTTAACGCTGGAGAACCATCCAAGCTCTGAAGGACTGGGATATAATTCAGCTGAAGTCTTTGGGGTTCCAGCTGGATGGGGGAATGGTGGAAAACTTCCTATGGATGTGTCCAGACAGAAATAGATAATCCTGGGATTATATTTAGGCATCTTTACTAGCACAAGATCTATACAGAGTCAGGACTAAAATACAGCTGCCAACCTCTGCTGGGACATAAACCAGGCACAGATTTGGGGTGTGCTGAGAGTTAAGTCCAGATTAAGGCTGAGTTTGTGGAAGGAGACTCCTCTGATGGTGGTTTTGGAGGAGTAAAATGACCTGGTGGCTGAAACCTGGGAGAGTGAATGTTGGACCACCTCAAGGGGGAATTCTACATGGGACATTTAGGAATTTGCCACCATAAAAACAACTCCATCAGGGTGATATTATTGGGATGGAGTGTAAGGGATTTGGGATCCTAAATGGCTGATATTGGTCAATGACCATGGAAACGCCTTGAATTTGGACAAGTCTGTCTCAGAGTGGTGTCGACACTTTCTACCAGGTGCAGAAATACAGACAATTTCTCTCTGAGCTGCCTTAGACACAGGGTGAAAGTAATAAAATTTGTGTCACAGGAGTTAAAAGCTGGGTCTGAGGGAAAAACAAAGGGATCAAACCTGGATCACGCTGGGAACAAACGATTTGAAAGTCAGGTCGTTCACAGAGACGTTATATTGCCAAATTTTGGCTGATGATTACCTTTCTCTTACCTAAGAGCAATTAAATTACCATTTTTTTCTTCAATAAACAAACAAACCAAGCTTCCTTTCCATAAAAAAGTGTCAACTGGCTTCAAAGGAAAGGAAAAAAAGAACAAAAAATTAACCCTCCAACCTAAAAGAGTCAATTTTCATCTCAGGATTCCTGGAAAGTTCAGTTAATATTTATTTAATTTATTCAAGTCAAGAGCCTTGAGTCCTTTAGCAGGACTGGACTCCCAAAATCCGCTCCTTCCTTCTCATTATTCCACAGTTTCTGGAAAAAACTTGGTTTTCCCCCTCAGCTGCAGCTGATGTGAAACTCTTCCACGCTTTGCTACCTTCAGTGAGGATAAAACAGATTTTCCTTCTCATTCCCTACTACAACATCTGGCCACAATTAGTGGGGGATCTCACATTTTTGGAGGAGACGTCAGAAATAATTTGGATTTCTCCCTTCTCCTCCTTTTTCTGGGCAATCTGTGGGCCACACTTCCAAGGGGACATAAAGCTGAGTGTGAGGCGGTCATTCCTGTCTGCGTCAGTCCTTCCCAAAATGGATTGCTCTCAGGACAACCTGATGGCTCACGTAGCAAAATCCGTTTTTTCCTCCCATGTCATTCCCAGCATTTGTCACCACCTCATCCTTTAAGCTCTAAGCACCATCCAGGGAGTTGCATAACTCCTGTGCAAAATTCAAATACAAATCAATGCCCAACTCAGGCCTTAAGGAGAAGCCAAATTATCCTCTGCTAAATCATTCTTTATTTTCTTTTTTTTATTTTTTTTTATTTTTTTATTTTTTGCAAAGACAACGCTAATTTTTCATTTTTATGGCCTTTTGACATGAACTCCTTGTAAGCACATAACCTGCTGCATGATGGAATACACAGAAAAACAAAACCCCCAAACAGGCTTGATATGAAAAACAGGGCTAAATTTTAGCTCTGCAATGGAGAAAAAAAGTAAAAAATGAAACTGCTACCAGAAAGCTTTTTATTCTAGTGCCTCTCCCTGCTGTGTATTTGCATTTTAGGTGTATTTTAGTGCCTCTCTGAGCTCTGTAAGTGCATTTTTAGTGGGCAGCCCACAGGTTTTTTTGGTGCAGGGGTTAACCCCTCTGCAAATGGCAGCGCTGGTGCCGCGCTGGTGAAGGAGGCTGTGGTGTGAGCAGTGAAATTTTCAGAAAAGCCCCTGAAACTCGATGCTCCCCTGTGCTGGGTGTGGTGTGAGTGCAATGAATCACTGGCAGCAGCCTGAGCCCAGACTGAAGTGTCCAGGCTGCTCTGGCTTGGATGGGAAGGGGGAATAACACAGGGATCAGGAAAGCTGCTCAACCCCACCAGGATGGGCTTAAAAATCCTACATTTCCCTAAATCGCGGGCTCAGCTTTAGGTGCTTCAGTCCTTCCAAACTCATCTGCTCTCCATCTGCCATTGCAGAAGGATTTTGCCTTCCCAAGGGGCCTGAGCTGGACCTGCCAGCCATGTGTGAATTCCCAGACATCCTCCATGGCACGAGACGTCTGTGTTTGGGGAACTGGATCGTGTCCTCATTATCTGTTCGTGTTCCAGAGAAACTGGTGCCTCCAGGGGCTGATCCACTCAAAGTGCTTCAGACAGCAGTGATGGATTGCTTCTCTCTGCTGTGCAGAAAACAAACCCAGGCACTTTAATTAGAAACGTACAGCTGGATGCTTTGCCAAATTTCAGGTCTACAGAGCCATTGGAGATGCCTCTGGGTGTCTGGAACATCTGCATGGGGCTGGCAGATGTGACACAGGACCCGTGGCAGCAGCTCCAGGTGAGCAGGGTGTGCTCAGGCTTAGCACATTTATGCCTCTCAGAGGAAGGAGTTCTGTTCCCTAAATAAAGGTGCTGCCACTTCCAGTAGCAGAGGTTATCCCAATGTCCCTCCAAAGGACAGAGTTCTCCCAAAATCCCTGCAACGAGTCTCCAGGAGCGCCTGTGGCTGGCACTGGTGCTGTAGCCTGACACCACTCGAGTGCCAAGAAGCTCTTCAGCATCATCTTCCCCCAAGCTTTGGCTCCCAAACTCACATCCACATTTCCCTGTCAGTTCATCACCACTCTGGCAATTCAAAGGATTCCCAGCATCCCATGGGAGCAGCAAACTTCACATGGTGATGGGACAAGGTTATTTTTGCCTCTGATGTCACCAAGACCTCTGTCCCCTAAATCAGTTAAAGGATTTTGATCCACATGAAACAAGAGACCAAAGGAGACAGCACAACTTGGAGTACAAGTACTGATATAATGATTATTTTTGGGCTTAGGTGAAGTATTTTGAAGAAAGAACAGACTTTGACAGAGGACACAGCTCAGGTTAGGAGAGAGTGGTGTGGCCTGAAACACAGAAGAGGTTTTGTGATTGAGCACCTGGGTCCACATGTCCAAGTCCCTGCACTCAGTGAACCATTATTACACCTGCTCTCAGAAAATTGTGTTGAGACACTCATAGATAAATCTTTTAGAAATGTTAGAATTTTGTTTTAGAAATTTAACCTCCTGACAGCAGCTTTTATTTTATTTTCTGGCTGTTAGTAGTGGTTTCCATTTTTCCTCTGCTCTTAGATGCATTTTTCCTCTTTTGAGCCCTAAGTGAATGTCTGGCATTTCAGGTTATTTCATGGAAGGGATTCAGTTAACGAGGATCAGACACCTAAAATGAGGTGTGACCACGACAGCAAAATGTCAAAAGGACCAGAGTCAGAGGCCTTTTTGAAGTTTGGTGAAATCACTTCCTGGTCATAGCTGGATGTGTTGACCAATATCCTTTTGGTGCAGCAGTCCAAACACCAGGAATGCAGAGGGGATCTCTGTACAGATAGAGGAGATGTTTAGGTTGGATATCAGGAAAATGTTCTTCCTCCAAAGGATGCTGGGGCACTAAACAGGCCCCCCAGGGAATGGTCACGGCCCCAAGGCTGCCAGAGGTCCAGGAGCATTTGGACAATGCTCCCAGGGATGCACAGGGTGGGATTGCTGGGGCTGTGCAGGGCCAGGAGCTGGACTCCATGATAATTTTAGGCCCCTTCCAAATGAGGATATTCCATGATTCCAGGAAATACAGACATTGAGAACCATCTGAGATGCCCTGGAGTAACTTGCCCCCAGCTGGTGCTGCAGAAGGACACGAGTGTCCTGTAGGTTCTCGGTCGCATCTCCCACCCTGTGCAGATGCTCCCGATATCCCAAGGTCTTTCAAACAGCACTGGATGACTCCGTGTGGTGATGGAATCAAGCCTTGGATCCCCACGGTGTCCACAGAGAGCTGACAGGCTGCTGCTCACCTGGACAACCAAATCCAGATGTCTTCATCCGAAAGCTTAACCCACCAGAGTGGAGGATAAACAAATGAGGCCAACTGGAGATGTGGTGCAAACGTGGATCCAAGCCCACAGCCAGGATTTGAGCCCCAAAGACTGCGGCTCCCAAGCAGCTACTCTGCCCTGGGAATGTTCCTCAGCTGTGCCAGAGAAAACTGAATCCATTTGTCTCCGGTGGAAGTGGTTCTTCCCAGAGTTTCTCGGGTGTCAACACTGCGGAATTAGTGCCTCACAGAGCCATAAATCAAATCAGGTTGTGCAATGAAAGAGAGAGCAGATGGATGGAAAGGAGACCCTTCTCTCCTTCCTTTCCCTGCTCTGTTTCTCCGTTTCTACCTGCCAAACAGTTTCCTCCCTGTGTTTTGTAGGGTATGTGTTTCACAAGGTTTATTTTCACTTCCTTTGCTTTTTAGGTCTCATCTGCTTCCTCGGCATCTTTGGAACTCTTGGGAAGTGGAGAACACCAGCCCTGAGCTGAGAGGGACTCAGGACATCAGAACTGCACACAGTTCTTGTCCAAATTCCAAAGGAGGAGCTGCAACACCCCTGTGCCTCCCGAACCTGAAGATTTTACAGGAGTGATTCCACATCAAGGAAATCCTCTTCTCTGATAGCGCCTTCGCTGCTTGGGACTGTGCTTGATAAGAACTGGGCAAAAACAGGGGAAAACTGGAGAAAATGTAATGTAAACTACTTGGATGCTGAAGTATAAAAGATGAGGGTATCTGGGATTTTGTGGAATATGAAGAGGAAGAGCAAACTGGTGATCACAAGATAATAACCCAGAAGCTTCAATGGAGAAAAGGTGAAACATGGGCTAGTGGAAGGTCCCCTTCCTGTGGAACTGGATGGTGTTTAAGGTCCCTTCCAGACCAAACCATTCCAGGATTCTGTGGATCCTTTGGGGTCTGGAGGTGTGAGGCAATAGAGAGCTGTGGATTTGTGATCAGGAGGGAATGAGCATGTGGGAGATGCCACTTCCAACAGGACCTTCCTGTCAATGGAAGCCATCCTTCTTGGCCAAAATGACTCAATTAACCAAATGTGTCAGGCCTTGTCCCATTTTTCATGGCATCAGGAAAAAAATCCCCAAAAAGGGATTGAGGACACACACAAACATGTGGAGAAAAGAGCCACAGCTGAACAAGACTTTGGCTTCATCTGTTTCCAAATGTTTTCAGTTCTACCACCCGTGGAAGTCCAGGTTTAGGGATGATCGAGTGGGTCAGTGCTGAAAATCTGGGAAATCCTAAATCCCAGGAAAACATGAAGACAGCATCCTATTAAAGCACATCTTTCTGACCAACTCCTCCTTTCCCTGCTAGAACTCCTGCTTTTCCTTAGGAAAGCTCTCCTAAGGAGCGCTTTGCCTCTCGCGGCCCAGAGCAGATTTTGGGGATCCCCTGTGGATTCAGCAGTGAAGCAGAAGGAAGAAAGGAGCCTCAAATTACTCCATGCATTTCCCAGACTTTTGCTCTTAACGTTGGTAGAGGCTGTAATTAATTTCCTTGTCTCTAACCTTGTTGACTGGTTTAACGAGGACTGGTTATAATAATAAAAAATTTATGTCCTCAGACATTAAACACGAGTGTTGCTTTTGATACAGAGCACGGGGCTTTCCCAGCTCTCCTTTATTTTTCTCCCTTTTAATTTCCTCCTGGAATTCCTCACAGCCATCCAAATACCTGTGAGTGCACAACACTTCCCTGTGCCATCAGGGAGAAGATGCCAACCGTGGTTAACACCAGGCACCGCTGCATTTCTTCCCTCATCCAGACTTGTCTTCCTTGAAAAAGAGCAGCCCATGGCTTTTAGAGTGTGAATTATATAAAAATAATAATTTTAAAAATGCCCAGAGTGTTGGAGACTCAAATGTCTCCTCTTTAATTTATTGATAATTTGGAAAAAGAAAGATGAAAGTGAGTTCAGACGCTCTTCTCTTGCAGAGAAATGATGAATTTTGCTTCAGTGTTTGGATTTCAATATTTTTAAATTAATCCTTTTTGAAGCCCAAACCCGAAATTAAAAACTGATTTTGAAAATAACCCCCAGTTTCTCGGGAGTTTAAGTTAAAACTGTCAAGGTAACCTGGGCTTCCTTTTCAGGTCTGCTCAGAAACTTTAATGAGTCTTTTGCTAAGAATAATAAATTCATAATTTATTTTTTAAAGAACTTTTTGCCAAAGAAGTGTCACCCTGTGCTGCTGATGTGACAAAAAGCAAAGGGTGCTCATTCCTGTGATTTTATTGGATATAAATGGGCATGAAACATCTGTAGGAAAAACTTCTACCCGTTGGGAAAGCTTTACAAAAATCTGCAGAATTGCTTCTCCTATAATATTCCTTCATTTTTTTTGTGGCATTTCCTGAATCCAGTGTATTAATATCAGACTGGGAGTATCTGTCCAGGAGGAAAGGGAATAATCTCTTTATTTCAATCACAGTGAGGGTAAAAAGTGACGACATTAAATTAAAATGAGAAAATGCAGGAGATTCGAGGCAAAAATTTCAACACAAGGGACCAAAAACCAACAAACCAACCAAAAAATAACCAAACCCTCCAACAAAACATCTCCAAGAACAGACTTACGGTTTTTATTTTTAAAATATTTTTTATTTGTTATTTTTTGCAGCTGATTTATGAAAACAAGGTTGGAGGCTCCTTCACCACATTTTTTAAGACCAGATTCTACAAATATCCCTCAGAAACCGGGAGGCTGAGCTGGTTTTATTTTGGAGAAAAGGCAGAGTGGTGGTTTTGTCTTTTTGTCAATGTTTAAAATTCCAAGATTAGGGCTCAATTTATTGCTTAGAGCAGGCTGGGGAATTCTGTCTTTCACAGAGGACGATTTATTTTTCCATGCCAACAAATCCCCAATTTTTCCCCTGGAAGTAACTTTTGAGTGGAGAAGGCAAAGGGGTAAATTTGGATTTAATCCAAACTGGTTAAAAACTGGATGAAATGGGCTGAACTGGGTGACCTTGCAGGACCACTTTGCTCCACTCTGTGAAAGGTAGGTGGGAACAGAGGTCCCAAAATCCTCTAAATTCCAGCTCCCAAGGGGACACCCAGCCTGACAAACACTTGTCTGTTTTCCTGGAGGCCTGCAAACACTTCATGGTCCAAAAGCCATGGAATCACACAATAGTTTAGTTTGGAGAAGACCTCCAAGATCTTCAAGTCCTTTGACCCAATCCCACCAAACCATACCATGAAATGCCACATCCACTCATTTTTTGAACAATTCCTGGGAAACTGTTCCACCACTTCCCTTCAGAGCTTGTTCCAATGCTTGACCATCCTTCCAGTGACCAATTTTGTCATCTGGCACCTTTTGAAGCCATTTCCCCTCGTGCTGTCTCGTGTCCTGACCTGCTGTGCCACCACGGGAAGTCACAAAGGAGCTTTCCCATCCTAGCAGTGAAGGTGTGGATTTTCTCCACCAAATGCATGGAAGCTGGAATTATGAATCCCATCCCGGTCACAGCCCCCCAGCCCAACCTCCCTCCATCATTTTTGTAGGGTGATGTCAGCAATCAGCACTCCTGGCTGAAGGAAAGCAGACACAGAAGTGTTCGACGCCTCATTTTGGACAGAGAAATCTTGGAATCTCATCCTTGGACACATTCCAGGGGAGCTGCCAGCTGCACACTCTGGTGGATGGATCACAGGCGAGCTTCTCTCTCACTACACCCTGCAGCAGAAAAGTTGCTCTGCACTGGGGCTGCCCTCAGCTAGAATGTGAAATTTAATGACTTTAAACCCAATTATCAGCTCTCAGTCATCAGGACCTTCCCTGTTTCCAAGAGGGAAGCTTTTCCCAGTCTTTCAAAGCCATTCCCTGTCTTATCCAGCTGGTTGCAAGTTGCTCTGTTGAATGTAGGAGTCATGACTTGGAGAAACCATGCCGAGAACTGGTGTCCTCAGGAAACATTTGGGAATGTACCTTGCTGGATAATTCCAGGGCCTGTTCCAAAGACATGTCTTGCTCTGGAAACAATTAACAGCCAGAAAAATGTCAGGGCTTCTTTGTACCTCACCATGAAACTGAGAGAGAAAATGATTTCTTGGCTTTACCACAGAGCATCCAGTGAAACGAGACCACCACAATTCACTTCCTTCAACAGGCAGCTCCTGCAGGTTTAAGGAGGGCTTAAAATCCATCCCGTTTCAGATAGAAATTCCCTGATTTAGCTAGGCAAGAACTGTATGGATAAAGTCTTTCAGCAATCTTTTATTAAGTCAGTGGCGGAGAAGGAGAACAGGAGAGTTTGGAGAAAGGTGAGAAAGGGAAACCCTTCTGCAGGTTTGGGACTAGAAACAAACTAAAAACAACTTGTGGGGAAAAAGTTGTCCTGAGCATAACCTAATGATGTTAATTGCCTGCAGAGGGGATATTTGAGGAGCAGGAAGATGTGCTAGAGAGGATGTGCTAGCAAGGAAGAGGGGATAAGGTCAGTAGCTCCTTAGGGAGAGAGAAGGGGATAATTATCCCTTGTGGAACAGGGAAAGGTTAGTGCAGGGTCAAGAGTCAGGATAATTGTGCTGTGCTATAAAATCAGTGTTTATTATTTTTAGCACGCAGTGGATCAATAATCTTATCAAATTAACCACTGAATATCCTGGCAGATTTTTTTTAAGGACTGGCATGAAGATAGAGGGAAGGTTTGATGGAATTTTTTCTCCCCATAAATAAAATGTTTCTGTCTATCCCTACTTTCTGCAACAGCAGGAAATTTTCCATTGCCTCACTGGCCTCAGTGAATCCCTGCTTTGCACAAGTTGGTGTCTCGCTCCTTCCTCTTCCCTGAGAAAGCTGCTTGCTCCTGGCACTGTCCTAAGGATGTGTCCAAGTCACTTCAGTCATCTCTGCTTGACTCACCCCCAGTGGAAAAACGAGGCACGAAATGATTGATCTCCTTCCTAGGAGCATCAGGATGATGGATGGGAAGGGAAAAGCCTGGGTGGTGGAGGTGGAAGTGTGGCATGAGGGATGTCAGGATTCTGCTGTCACTTGGTGAGCCTGTGGCCTCTGCAGAGTCACCTCTTGTGGTGACATCTGCACTGGAAACGCTGACAGCTGGTGAGTCATCCAAGCAGCAAAACCATCCTGAGCCTCTGGATGAAACACTTTGATATCCTAAGGTGGAAAACGGCTTCCACATCAAATCTCTAAACACCAGGAATGGACTGAATCGAGTTCTGTGGTTGCATTTCTTAAGGGATGGCAATGGGAGCATGAGAAACCCCAGAGACTGGAGATTTTAGGACATGGTCATTGCCCTCACACTTCATCAGAGCAAGGTTCTCTGTGTTGAGTGGAAAAAAAGCCACACAAATTAGTTCAGGTTCAGCTAAGCTTTGCTTAGTTAATTTGGGCAGATGAAGCTCGTATTTATCTAGGTTAAGGAAGCAGAACCTCCAGTCTCAGAGCACACGTGGGATACCCCGTATTTCGGACATGTGGAGTCGGCCTGGTCATCACAGAAACTTAGAAAGGTTTGCGTTGGAAAGGAACCCTTAACATCACCCAGTGCCACCCCTGCCATGGCAGGGACACCTCCCACTGTCCCAGGCTGCTCCAAGCCCCAGTGTCCAGCCTGGCCTTGGACACTGCCAGGGATCCAGGGGCAGCCCCAGCTGCTCTGGGCACCCTGTGCCAGGGCCTGCCCACCCTCCCAGGGAACAATTCCTGCCCAATCTCCCATCCAGCGCTGCCCTCTGGCACTGGGAAGCCATTCCCTGTGTCCTGTCCCTCCAGGCCTTGTCCCCAGTCCCTCTGCAGCTCTCCTGGAGCCCCTTTAGGCCCTGCAAGGGGCTCGGAGCTCTCCCTGTGTCCTTCCCTTCTCCAGGTGAACATTCCCATCTCTTCCAACCTGGCTCCAGAGCAGAGGGGCTTCAGCCACGGAACATCTCCGTGGCCTCCTCTGGACTTGTTCCAGCAGCTCCAAATCCTTGTTCTGATGGCTCCAGAGCTGGATGCAACACAAGAATGGAGTGGAATGTGGGAATCACTTCATTCGCCCTGCTGGCCCCATTTCTTTTGCTGCATCCCTGGATACAGTCAGCTTTCTGGACTGGGAGTGCACATTCCCGGGTCATTCACTGCATGGATACATTCCTGTTTATGTATAAATGGATAGAAATGCAATCCACAGCCCTTTCCTGTCACTGGTGCCGTGGTTTTGGGATGTAGGGGGGCCACAGGGGATGCAATGGACCCACACATGGACCGAAGGAGCTGCTTTTCATTTCCTGTCCACCTTGTGTCCATCTGCATTTGTGCAAAGGACTCATTAAAAGCTGCCTTGATGAGCAAAGAGGCTTTTCCAGCATCTTTTTATTCCTGGTTGAATGGAAGGTAAAGCAATCTGCTGTCAGGCAGCAGGACTTTATCCAGGCAGGCTGACCTTTTTCAGAGGAACATTTTACCCACTGGAAAACATTGCCAACTAATCCTATTAAATGAGTGTGCAGACAACAATTTTCCTTGAATTTCTGCATTTTCCTGCCCTTAAACCCATCTCTAAACTGAGCTGTTATCTTTTTGAAACCAGACGTGTGCCCGCTGTCTTTTCCTTCCACAGCTTAGAGGAATAAAATAATAATCATAATCATAATCATAATCATAATAATAAAAGCCTCATCAAATCATCTGTTTAGTCTCATCTCCTTGGTTTTGTTGCTGGTCAGTCTGGTGAAGTACTGAGCTGGGAATGTGAGTCTGGAGTGTCAGTGTTCATTAACGTAAATACGAGCAAATGGAAAAACATTCCAAGAGCTGGATTCACACTCGCACTAAGGTCCCTTTTTACTGCTTTGGCAGTGAAAAGAGACCAAGAAGTGGGTGGCCGTGTCATTTACTGTTCTGTTCCCATGTTTACAGCACAAGGACTCGCTCACTTTTCAACAGCTCGACTTAAATCTGCTCAGATGGACCAGTGGAGCCGTGGCTGCACAACTTCATTCATCAAACAGCTCCTACTTTGTTGAGCAGCCCCATTTAAAAACCTCCAGTAGCAGAGGAGCAACTGAACTCATGCAAAGAGGGAAATCTTGGGTCATGCACTGCTAAATGTTCTCCAGATGAACATCAGCACTGGAGCTCCTTTCAAGTCACTTCAGATGTTGTAGAATCATTTTCAGAGTGGAGGTGCAGTGAACCCCCTCGGTGACATCATCACCTCTTCCTAAAACACGTGGGTAAATAGGTCAGACAGTCTGGGCCTGAGAACTTTATTGCTCTCCAGTGACAGTGTGGGGATCCAAGTGTGTCACTTCCATCCAGACTCGCCAGCATTCCTTGGATTTCCCTCAAGTTCGACCAATAACACGGTATTGACATTTGGACACTCCCTGGGACTATTGTGTCCCACCTCGGTCCATCCAGCTGACTCCGTGCAGGGAGTTTGGGTTTCCAAAGAGCAGTGAAAGTGTTCATCTGAACCAGGAGAATTTTCCCAGGAGACTTTCCAGAGGGTGTTTAAAACTCTCCAGGTTTTTCACTGGACAGGAGCAAAGGAGGAGTTTGCACACAGCTGGTCACTTGTCTCAGCCGGGCACTGGAAAATAAGGATAAGTGGTCACCTCCAGAGTCTCCTGCTCAGGGAAGGGAAAGGGAATCTTGTGGGAAGTCCTCTGGCAGCCAGAGTGCAGGGGATAAAGGGATGGAGGGATGCTCCAAGGATGGCCAGCCCCCAGCCCAGCTTGCATCAAAGCCCAGCAGAATTCCCAGTGCTGTCTCATCAACAGGGGGGTCACGTCTCTCTTGGTGTCCCCCCCCAAATCGTGGCCTTTGTCACCCCTCAGGCCAAAGCTGCTGCTGGCTCTGACTGGGAACTTCCTCAGGCTCAGCACAACAAACAAATTGTGTGGTTGACCACAGGCAAGTTGGGAAAGGCCAAGCTCCACTTCAGCTGGGCTGTCATCAGTGTCCCCTGGAGAATGTGACGCTTCTGCGGAGCTGATTCTTGGGCAAACTCAGTGATTCTGTGGCCAACAGGAATCTGAAACCTTTCCGTGTTTCTCCAAGGCCACCAGGGACTCTTGTTACCAAGCCTGAGGCTGGAAATGCCAGACAAATACTCGGGGGAGCTGCTGGAAAGACCACCAACACTCCAGAGCCAGGGAACAGCGGCCACTCTTCCATTACAGCACTGCTTGTCCCGTTCCATAGGCAGCATCCGGATGCTACCAGTGATGTTTTATCCATCTGCAGCTCTTTCCCTCACCTGTCATCATCTCCAAGTGCTTGGCATCTCTGACACCAGCAGCTGAGCTCAGGACAGAAGGAACTGGATGGAAATCATGCAGTTGGTTTACATTGGAGATGATTTTAAATAATCCAAAAAGCCCTTGGCCTTAAAACGCAGAAATCCTCTGCTTTTTTTTTCCTTCCCTCATGGCTTGCAAGAGTTCAAAGACCTCAGAAAGCATCTGCTAAAACACTCTGGACTGACTCAAGACTCCAGAGCAACTGTAAATAGACCTTAATTCCAAAAATAAAGAATGAGCAGATTCTCCCTTTTGGATGTTCTGGACAGGAATCAAATTCGGAGCATAGGAAAAGTAGGAGTCCTTGAGGTCCTCTGAGTCCAGTCTCCTGCCATCTCAAACTCCCAAATGAACCAGGAGAAAATCCATAGAAGGTCCTGCACATATCACAAGCCACAAAAAGCTTCCCTGAAGCCTGAAAGGCTCCTAAATTCAGAGGGGAAAGGAGGAGGAGATAAGAGACCACACCGAGGTCTCAGCAGCTGCAAAAAAATTGTTATGGGAAGTTCTTATTCCCTCCTTGTGTCCACACAGTTGAAGAGTAAGTTAAAGAAATGCCTAAATAAGTAATACTCCCAATCCCAGAACTTTCCAGGAAAGCAGGATGAGGTTATCACAAAGGAACAGCGAGGAAGGCGTGTAAGGATTTCTCCAAGGGTCCGTTCATCGCAAAGAGCAAAGTCCTGAACTTCACCTCCTTTTTATTTTCTCACTTTGCTTCCACTGCAGTCTCCCCTGGTCCAAAACAGGAATTCCCCAGTCAGGGACTCCAAGAGGCTTTTCCATCATGGATTTTCCACGAATATTTGAAGATGAGTTCGGATCTTCATGCATTAAAATTCTCTGTATTAAATATGGCAGCAAATGGAAAAATGAGTCCCCCTCTGGTAGAGAAGACACCTGCAGGGAATGTACGGTGAGTCTGGAATTCTTTTTCCTCCTTTAAATCCCACCTGCTGGACTCATATGAGTTTCTAAATTTTAGATTATGATTTAGCTAAATATTTTGGGGGTTTTTTTGTGATTATGGACAAAAAGGTCAAGTTGCATGGCAGAGGAAAGGCAAAAATGACCTCATTTCTACAGGCTCTAAAAAGAAAATCTTCTTGGTTTATAGGTCAGGTCTTTCCTTCTCCCACTCACCTGTGGCACAGAAATTTGGGACAATGAAGCAGGATTTTTCTCAAATCTTCATTTGAATGAGCGACATTTTGGTGCTCATGAGGCACAGGAGTGTAATGAGTTGAATCTATTTTCTAAAATTCCCCCTATTTCTAATGTGTGTCATCTCAAGAAACAGATTTGGCCGAACATCCAGACCAAAAAAAAATTTTTGGCAAAAGGATGTTTAAATTTGCAAGCATTTCTTTTCAAGGGAAAAATCAGAATAAATAATGTGAAAAACAAACAAAAAAACCCCCAAAAACAACAAAAAAAGGAAATAATTATATCTCTTTGTTCTCAGGTTGGTTTATTTGCATTTTTCAGTGAATATATTGACTATTTGAGTTGTCTTCGTACAGCATTTACATACCTGGAATGATGGAGAATGTTGCAAACGTCACAGGAAGAAAAAGAAAGTTCAGATGGAGAAACAGACTCAAAAAGGGAAAAAAGGAAAAAATTGATGGGAAAATAAACGAAACTCTCTTCAACAATCCCTTATTATCAATCAAATAAATTAAATTCACTGCAAATAGAGAGTATTCTTAGGAAAAAGAGTAGAAAATATTGAATTAACAATTGAAAACATTGAAAATGTTCAATTAAGAGCTGAAAAAGTAGAATTAAGTCTTTTCTTGCCTCAATATTAATTATCTCACACTGTTTATTAACTCTAACAAATATTTTATTTCAAATGCTTGGAATGAATTTGTTTTCTATGAGAATAACCAGGATATTGTGATGCACAGAGGGAAGAAATTCACTTTTGTCCCGCTTTGAGGCTCTTTCACTCCTGTTGGATTTGAAGGCACAAAGTGCCCTGGAAGTGGTGGATGCTGTTTCTGGAGATGGAAATGAGTTTGAATCCCCATTTATTTGGATCTTACTGATAAACACCCAGCCAGTGTCATCTGGAAAGGAAGGAGGGAAGTGGAGTGAAGCTGGAGGGAAAACCACTGAGCAGGCATCAACCTAAACTCCAAATCAACCCAGATTTGTTACATCATGACCACGTAGAAGCAACTTCTGGGATGATTTTTCTTCAGGAGTTCAGATAACAAAATCCAGAGCAGAATTTTGTCCTCGTGCCAAAAAAAAAAAAGAAGGAAAAAAAAAAATCAATTCTTTCCCTGAAATACCACAAGGGTGGGACTTCATGCAGCATTTCAGAGTCAGGCCCGTGAGGTTTTTATTTGGGAATGCCACGAGAAGCAATGTTTGTATGGGATACTCTGAGTGAGGAAGACGTGGATGCAGGAAGTGCTTGGAATGGTGTTATCCTCCATAAACACTCCCGTTAAAGGTAGCTGGAAGTGTGGATCAGGGGAAGATGTCCGAGGGGAAGGAAAGAAAATTATCAGCTGATTGGCATCCTATGACCTGTGAGAAGCAATTAGAGGTGATGTCCCCAGGCACTTGGGTGTCTGTTAAGGTTTTCATATCTTCAAAATTCATGGGGTGGAAGGAAAAGAAATAAAAAACCCTGAAGGGAACCCCAAAAAAAAAAAAGAAAAAAAAAGTGGGCTGCAGTTTTGAAGCTGAGTGTGACATTTTACTGGACGATTTCATGAAGGAGGGAAAAACCTGCTGAGGGCATGTTCTCTTCCTGGCTTTGTTCTGTCGCCGTTCCCAGGCCTCCGGCTGTCCTCACCCTTGTCCATGCTCCGTGTGCTGTCACCTCGCACATCCCACTGCGGAGGAAAAGCGTGTGAGGTGCTTCCAGCGCTGCTTCCCAGCTGAAATGAGCAGATAAAGGAAATCAGGGCAGAATTTGGGGCGATTTCTCTGCAGTTACTCAGATAAGGAAGTACAATTTAGTCGTGTGAATGTCCCTGCAGTGGTTGGAACTGGGTGATCTCTAGGGTCCCTTCCAACCCAGCCCACCTTGAAATTCCAGGATTCTAATTAAGTGGAGTGAGTGCAGCCTGGAGGTGGGATCCTGATGGTCCTGGCACCCAGGGAAAAATCCCAAAGCAGAAAGAGACAGAAGTTCTTTAGCAAAGCAGGGAGTACCTCCTGCCATTATTCCTGCTGGGAGGGAATCGCTGTATCAGGTCAGATTTGGGAATAAAGGTTGGAAAAAGCTTTATAAAAATTCTTTGTTAAAACTTTCCCTCTGCTTCCCCCCAGGTGGCTGCAAAGAAGGTGTGTGGTGGTATTAAATCAACTGATGTGGTCTGGGGTGAGGTTATCCAGATCAGGAGAGAGGGAGAGCAGGATTAGCAAAAACTGGGAAAGGTGAGAGATGAAACAGAGCCGGGAAGACAAGATGGACACAGAGGGGAGAAACCACAGGAGAGCAGAGCTGGGAAAAGCACTTTATCCATCTCCTTTGGGCGTGGAAGTGTGAAACCAACTACCCACCAGCAGGTAAAGAAGTTATGTTGAGAAAGGGATTGGAGTGAGCATGGACAGAGAGCAGAGCTGGGGAACTTCAGGGCACTGCTGAGCCACCACTGAAGAGCTGGTCTGGATGCCCTTGGAATGATGTGAGGGAGCAAGAAGAGGAGCTCCATCCCCTTGATGGGCTGGAGAGGGCACACCTGGGATGCTGCACTCAGTCCTGGGATGCTGCACTCACTCCCAGGCCCTTCATTCCCACAAAGATACGGATGAACCAGAGAAGGCACCGTGTGGAAAGCCTAATTCCATGATTAATTGGCTGAGGAAAGCAGCATCTGAATCATGTCAAGATGAATGTCTTGGCTCTGGAAGCACAGCATGGAGAACCTGGAAACAGCCTGCAAACACTCGAGGAGAGGCTTCCAGAAAGCAAAGAGAATTTATTCAGCACAGAGCAAGGGAGTGATGTTTGAATAGGGAAATTGTGAAAAATTCCTGGAGCGGGAGCCACTCGAGATGGAGCAGGATGCTGGTGGGAATGGTGGGATTTTAGCTGGCGTCATTTCTTGGGCAAGGTTGGAATAATGAGAAACAGTTATCCTGTTATCTGGAAAGAGAGGGGAGACCGTTGTTTATTGGGGTTATAAACCTTACCTGTGGGAATGAGTTGATGCAGCAGAGCTCTGGGAAGAACAAACAGGGAAGCAATAAAAGACTTCCCAGATAAAAAGAGCCAGGAACACAATGGAATCACAGAATCACAGATTCATTAAGGTTGGGAAAGACCTCCAGGATCGTCAAGTCCAACCGTCAACCTGGCACCACCACCATGTTCGCTGCTAAACCACGTCCTCACGTGTCACATCCACCTGATTTTAGAGCACTTCCAGGGATGGTGATTCCACCACTTCCCCAGGCAGCCTGTTCCAGTGCTTGACCACCCTTTCTGTGAAGAAATTTTTCCTGATAGCCAATCTAAACCTCTCCTGGTGCAACTTGGGGCCGTTTCCTCTTGTCCTGCCACTTGTTACCTGTGAGAAGAGACCGACCCCCACCTCGCTGCAACCTCGTGTCAGGGAGTTGAAGATGTTGGACAAGCCATCCGCTCTCAACCATCTCTCCCTTTTCTTGGGCCGTTGCAGAGTGGGATGCTGCCAGATTAAAGTGCTCTAAGAATCAGAGTGGCTTAATTCTTTCATTATCTCCTTAATTAAGGATTTACAGGGATATTAATGACAAAAAATTTCCTCTATCCCAACACAGGTGATCACTAAATGTTGAATTAACATCTGCCGTGGCTCTTATAAACTGCATTTCTTGTCTTAAAATATGCTCCCTCTTGGATGCCTTTGCTCCAAGGAATCCCTTTTCCACTTTCACCTTCGGGGAGCTGTTAGTCGTTAAATATCCGTTATCATTTAAGTTATCAGCACAAAGAGAGCAGGAAGGTTGGCTCTGAGACGAGTTGAGATAATTTGGGTTGTTATCAGGCAGGTGAGATAACCTGCTGGTGGAAAAGAGCATTATCCTGCCACTGGAGCTAAAGGGCAGCTGGAAGCCTGGGAATATCGTTGGGTGTAAAGAAGTTTCTTTGGAAATCCTGGAGTAATTTTGGAAGTCCCAGTACAGGAGCTGATTGAATCCAGCATCAGACGAGAATCTGGAACGAATATGATGGACACAAGTATTTTTTGGGAATCTTTACTCCCAATAGCTGCACATGGGCTAAACTGGGTCCCGAGGGGCCAAATTTTAACGGAGTTTGAGCTCACGTTGGAGGTTCCACTGAGCTCCATCAGATCCCGTTGGTGCCAGCACTGGGAATATGGAGATTTTTTATTTGAAGGGCAGTAGATGGAAGTGTCAGCAAGGTTTTCACCCCAATGTGCTCTGCACACATGTGAGAAGCAAGACCCTCACTGTGGAGAAGTGACCAAACCATGGTAAAAGAAGAGCCCCTGTTCCTACTGTGTGGATAAAGAACTGAGATATGAAGTGACTTTTTCAGGTTACAAAAATTTGTCTGTGGAAAACCAACCTACCATGAGCTGTGTCTCCTCTTCTGCAAGCAATAACATGAGCTGAACATGTGTTCCTGGGGTAGAAACTTGTGCCCAGTCTCACTTCCATCCACACTCAGAGGATTCACTTTGGAAAAGGATTGTGCAGGAGTTATTTTGCCAGGAATCAAAGCCTTTGCCGTATCCCCACTGCTGGGCACTGCTGAGGCCACACCTCAAATCCTGGGATCAGTCTTGGGTCGCTCATGAGAAGAAAGACCCTGAGGGGTTGGAGGGTGTCCAGACAAGGGAATGAAACTGGGGAAGGGGCAGGAGCACAAGGAGGAGAAAAATAAGTTCAGGGGAGAATTTTTTTCTACTGGGGAAGGGGCTGGAGCACAAGGAAGAGAAAAATAAGTTCAGGGGAGAATTTTTTTCTCTCTGCAACTTCTTGAAAAGAGACGGTGACAGGGCAGGATCAGCCTCTTCCCTCAGGGAACAACAGGACAAGGGGAAGTGGCCTCAAACTGTGCCACGTTGGATATCAGGAAAAGTCTCTTCACTGAAAGAATGATTAAGCATTGGAACAGGCATCCCAGGGGAGGGGTGGAGTCACCGTCCCTGGAAGTGTTGAAAAAATGAGCAGATTCGGCACTTCCAGTACGGTTTAGCGGATGTGGGAGTGCTCAGTCAAAGGCTGGACTTGATCCTGGAGGTCTTTTTGGTCCATAATGATCCCACAATTCTGTAACTCTTCCCCATTTGCTGCACAGTGGGATTACCCTGTGTTCAGGAACTGGAATCTTTCCATCTTCTGCCACCTCTCAAATATCCCTTCAGCACTGGATTTCTGTGCTCCTTTCCATGAGAAGGAGGGATGGGGAAGAGAGATAAGTCCCCGTCAGAGCATGCACAGGGTTATCCATAGCCTGGCAAGTGTGTTGGAACACGGATGGATCTAGACTGTGGATCCAGTGTGGGAACATGGTTCTGCTTAACTGCACACGTGTGTGAACATGTGGGAGGCAGCACAAATCCAGGCGAGTGCAGGATATCCATCAGAAGCCACAATCCCTGGAATCTCACAGGGACCACTGCCAAGTAACACTCATCGCCAGCGCATTGGACCTGGTCTTCCAGCTCCTGATCCAGGGAAAAAGCCGGGAGCTGTGGGTTCCAGGGGCAAGTCTCATCCCTCTGTTATGGAAAAAGACTGTGGGGATGGTTTCTATCATTGCTGGCACAGAGAGAAAGTGGAATAAAGATGCAAACAGGATTCCTAGAGGAATGCCTGATTTTGCTCACTATCAGCAGAGCAAATAATATTAATAATAAAATAAAATAATTTAAATTAAACTGAGCTTGTGAACACCCATTGCTCCAGATTGGAGCCATAGGAAAGAGATAGAGTGGGATGAATGAACAAAGTCTCAGGTCAGGGCTGTGACACTGAAAAAATTCAGAATTCCTGGAGGGAATATGGTGCTGGGGAGTTCATCAAAATAAGGCTGAAATAAAAATGACTCCTAATTCATAACAGGATTTAAAATTTAAAATTTGGACTTAAAATCCAAAATAAAGGTGAGCTAAAGATGGCTCCTAATTTCACAAGAATCTAAGGCATCACCTTTAAATTTTCTGCTGGAAGAGCTCCTACAAATGCAGATGAGAATGTTGAAGGGAGATTTTATTTCTTTTTCCAGTCTAAAATATCAGAGATTATTTTCATCAATACTTAAGCCCCAGAAGTAATTTAAAGAAATGTATTTGTTTCCTCTGATTTTTGCTGAAAATCTCTAAGTATTTCCTGAGTGGTTTTTCCTGTTGTTCGAATATTCTTAAGCTCCAGACTAAGGGGAAAAAAAATACCCAAACAAAACCAAATCCCAAAAATTCTCTCTTTCCAAATTCCCAGTCAATCTTCATTAGGAAAAGTGGAGTTAGAATGCAAAACTGAATTGCAGTAGTTTTTGGAGCTTCTGGTGTTACCAAATTTCCCTCTCTGATGTGGAGCGAAGCGAGAACTGGGCAACAAGTGAATGTTGGAACACATGTAAACACGTCTGAAGTTCGAGGATAAACTTGTTCCTGAGCACGGATTACACACGAGAGAAGATTTTATCTGGTGCAGGAACTGGTTGAGAAATCGCAGGGAAAAATTGTTAGAGCAAAATATGGAAATATTTTGGAGAAAATTATTTGTTCCTAAATTTTCTCGACAATTGAGGTGGGGGCGAGGATTTGAAATAGGTGATATCTGATGCAGTCGTTGAGAACCAATAAATCATTTCTAATCCATTGTGGGCCTGTGGGTTTCTCACATTTGTGGTGGAATGCTCTGGATTATCCCACCCTACCTTGCTCTTTTTTAATGGAAAATACCTGCTAGCTGGTGTTTCCTCTGGCGTCAGAAGGAAAAGTGCCTTTGGAAAACCTCAAATGCTTTTCTGAGGTCAGCACTTCCAGGGGTTGAGCTCCAAACCAACATTTTGTGTGCTCAGAGATTATTTGTGAAGATCCTGCCTTTGACTACGGCAAAACCAAGCCAGAGCCTTTTCCATCCGTGGGACATGGAGTGACAGGACAAGGAGGAACGGCCTTAAACTGAAGGAGGGGAGATTTCAATGGTATATTGGGAAGAAATTCTTCCCTGGGAGGGTGGGGAGGCTCTGGCAGAGGTTTCCCAGAGAAATTGTGGTTGCCCCTGGAAGTGTCCAAGGCCAGGTTGGACATGGCTTGGAGCAACCTGGGATAGTGGGAGGTGTCCCTGCCCATGGAAATTAATGATCTTGAAGATCCCTTCCAACCCATTGAATAATTTTATGATTGTGATGAATTGCCACAATAATTTTCCATATTCAATTGTTTAGAAGAGCCTTTTTTCTTTACGGCTCATAACAGGCATTTAAAATAACAACCATTGCCATTATTCAGTGATTTTGTTATCACAGCGTGAAAATATAAGTGGAGAAAAGGTTGTAGGTGAAAGATGAATTTACTGCTGATTTTGGTCCAGTTATTAACTCAGAGGAACACAAACTCTATTTTGAATTAAAGCCAGGAGAGATTTCAGAAATAAAATCCAAGTATTTGTTCTTCAGCAAATTTTAAGTTGAAAAAAATCCCCCCCAAAATAAACCTTTTTTAAATCTCTCCCTGACTTTGCAATTTCATTGTTATTAATTTTACACGAGGTGTCACATGTGTGGAACAGTAACTTTGGGCTCTAATGTGTCAAACAGAGAAAGCAGAAGTAAAACATTTTTCTTGATTGGAACAAGATGTTTCCCTGTTCATAAATATTTTTCTGCTGGCAGTGTCAAAATGTGACAATTCCACGCTAATAAAATGAAATATTTCTCTGGTTCTGAACGGTATTTTCCTTAAATTAGTGTTGTTTTCATATGACATCTTGGAATTCTCCTGTTCGTGGCTTGTTTAAGAACAGCTCTTGGAATTTAGGTGGGACTTGTCTCACCTGATGAGGGCATCTTCTCTCCAGAGACCTGTCTGTGGACTCAATAAAATCTAAATTAAATCCAGCTAATTGTAAAGGAAATAATTCCAACCTGTCAGTTAAAACCAATATAAAAACATCCTTTTTTTAATCCATCAGTAATTTGTGGCATTGATAAGCAGATCTATACTGAAATTAAATTCATCCAGCACAATCTTTAGGTCTATATTCAATTTTATTTTTATTTTCCTTCCTTTTTCATTGTGTCTTTAATGATGACTTTTCTTGGAAATCTTAACTGGAGAGTTTCTGAATTAAAACTCAGTGGTCACTATTGATCCACTGAATGTATTTCCAATAGAATTCAAATTCCAAGGGACTCACTGGCAAAAAACCATAACCACGGATATATTTTTGTTTGGGACAGAGCCAATCTTGTTTTCCCTTTGCAGAAGTTAAAACAACTCATTTTTCCATGGAATTGGAGTGGACTAAAATCCTGTATGATAACAATTAAAGATCAAAAATTTGTAAATCCAGGCGCTGCCAGAATTTACCTGCTTTGGATTCTGTGCCCAGCTTTCCTTTGGAAAAGGTGGAAGATTCATTTTCTTCCTTGAAACCCAGCTGTAAACAGCGGAACACGGACGTGATGGGACTGATCCATGTCCCTAAAAATCTTTCTGTGGATTCCCACAGGGTTTTGAGATACTCCAACCTGGAATAACTCCCAAATGTGATGAGAGCTGGAGTTGACCCTGTGTCTCCTCTGCTGCATTTCAGGACCATCCTCAAGACTTCCCTCCCTCTCTTATTGTCCAAAGGAGAGGAGAGTTTCAAACAAGGACTTGAAGAATCTCCTTAGCCCATTGGAAATAACAACAACAACAACAACAACAATAATAAAAATAAATTAATAATAATAAAGCAGCTCCTTGGGGAACATGCTGAACCCAGGGAGACAGCCCAAAGTGCCGGAGTTTCCTCCATGATAGAGGAGATTTGGCAGCAGGAATGGAATTCTATCTCGTTCCAGACAGGGAAGGTAACCAAAACCAGGAGGTTTTTCATGGAACAAATGGGAACCATGTGACCAAGTCACAATGGAAAAAGCGGAGCTGCTTGCAGCTCCCTAAGCCCTGACACTTCTTTTTGATTTAACCACAATAATCGAAGTGGAAAATGAATAAATGTCGGGGCATTTTTTTTTTTTTTTTTAATAAGTCTGTGCACGAGCAAGAATAGGAACCAGAATAAAAGCTTTTCATGACATAAAATTCATATTTTTGGATCTCTGACAACATTTTCCTTCTCGTACTTTTTATCATTACAATTAGGCCTGGTTGCACCATCTATTTCAGAAAACAAAATATTCCAAGACAGGGAACCTGCTTGCAGTTGCTAAGCCTGGAGAGAAAGCCCAATTCTTCGCAGGGTGACTTGAATCATGATGCATTTATTTACTTTTATGAGTTTGAAACCAAATATTTGAGAAATAAGGATGAGATTTGCCCAGTGGTAACTTGGGCAAGATTCCTGCCTGTTGAGATGTGAGTGGTTGAACACAAAATCTCAACCATATGCCAGCAGAAGAAATTAAATGGGATAAGATTGGGTGTCATAGTTGTCATTTTTTTAGGGGGAAAATGAATGCCAGGAATAACCCCTGCAGCCTCATTGGTGTGGTTTTTTGTACCTGATTGAACCAAAGCCTCAAGGAAGAATTCATTTGCCTGACAATGGATGTTATCTCTCAGACAATCTCTCTTTAGACAAGGAAAAGTAATTTTGGAACACTGATACAGCAGTGACCAATGACAATTTGTGACTTTGGAATTTGATGGGATAGAGAAATTTCCCTGCGGCCTCGTTTCTAGGGAGAAGGTACTACCTGACATAATTTATAGGAAGAGATAATATTCAAATAGTGTAATAAAATATATTTACGACTACAAATCTTGCCTTATGATTTAACCTCTTAGAGCTATGAAACCACTCCTGCTGTATTTATTTTACCTCCCAATTACAGCTTATTCCCTAAATAAGGAGGATGCACAAGTAGAAGGTCACGGAAATTAAAATGCTGTAACAGACATGGTGTCCCGGAGGTGGAGGAGAAAGCTCTAAAGTTCAGCCTCCACTCCCTGACAATCCCAGACTCCAAAAATCCAATTAATGTTGGAAAAGACCTCTAAGTTCCCTGAGCCAAACCAGTGAAGGTAGATCCCATGACTGGAAAGGATCCCTGCTGATAAAATTCCTGCAGCAGAGGCTCTCTGATGCCTGGGTAATATCCAGGGTTTCCAGTCAGCATCCCATGGCACAAAGTTATCCTTGTGCCACCTGTCCTGACCTTCCCAGTGTCTTCTACAGGTGGATAAAACCCACTCTGATATGGGGGAATATGGAGCTCAGAAGGTCCAGATGAAACCAAGAGAAGCAAGAGTGACCAGAAACAGGAAGGGAGACAGAATTCTTCTTCTGGGAAGGACAAACAGGGAAGCAAAGCAGTGACTTCCCAGATAAAAAGACCTGGGCACACATTTGAATCAGAGAATCATGGAAATGTTAAAGTTGGAAAAGACCCTGAAGGTCATCGAGTCCAGCTGTCAACCCAGAACCTCCATGTCCTCAAGTAGCACATCCACTCATTTTTTGAACACTTCCAGGGATGGTGATCCCACCAGTGCCCTGGGCACTCTGTTCCAATGCTTTACAACCCTTTCCATGATTTTTTTTTTTCCTAATATCCACTCTAAACCTCCCCTGGTGCAACTTGAGGCCGTTTCCTCTTGTTTTATCACTTGTTACCTGGGAGAAGAGACCAACCCCCACCTCACCACAGCCTCCTTTCAGGGAGTTGTAAGGAGCAATAAGGTCTCCCCTGAGCCTCCTTTTCTCCAGCTCCCCCAGTTGCTCCTCACAGGACAAGTTTTCCAGCCCCTAAATTAAGGAGATCCTCTGGGCTTGCCAAAGAAGAAGTGTTGGTGTGATTGTCCATTTACTCAGGCTGGGAAAAGCTGGCAACACAAAGAATCCACCACAAGGGAAAAGAATTTTAGACAATATTTTTCCCATCACCTGGAGGACAATAGAACATCCGAGAAGTGTTACCAGCCAGTGCAGCAGGAATGAAGCCAGGGAATGAGGTCTGGAAATCAACTGGGTGCTCTGGGAAGTGCTGAGTGGGTAAATCAAGGTGAGATAAGTGATAAGGAGAAGCTCACCCAGTGCAAAGGACGTTGCCTCATTCCCTGCTTGTTGGTGGTGGGTTGGAATGACCTTTTCCCTCTCCTTGCTTTGCCAGGTCCCAAGGCCAACAATTTATTTAGAGGCTTTATCACCTTGCAGACATTCCAAAATGTTGCTGTGAAGGTGTAGAACCCTTTATAGGACATTTACACTGAATGACACCAAGCTTGGCCTCCTCTTATGCCACCTGTCACAGGAGCAACACTGCAGGGACCACCCTCAACCCTACAGGAGTCTGGAGATGACAGACTGGAAAAAAATATTCCCAAAGTAGAGATAGTAGAGCTAGGAAACATCTTTTCCATGAGCACCTGCCTGTTGTGAGATCTTAGCCAGCAGAAATAAACGTGTGGTAGAGCAGGAGAGTCTCTCCAGGAGAGCCTCCTCAGCTTCATGGCCTGAGGTGAGGTGGGGGGTCCCAGTCTGTGGCAGCTGAGCTGCAGGTTGGGATCTTCCTGTGGGATAATTCCCACTTAATGATCAGATTGCTCTTAGATGATGTCCATGGAATACTCCTGTTTCCAGAAATTGAAACCAGATTTGATTTGGAGGGGAACGAGGCTTTCATCACTGCCTGTCAGTGTGGCCTAATCCCCAGGAGCCAGGATCACTCTGATTATCAGCCCTGAGCTTTGGTCCTCAAATGTTTTCCTATTGAAGCTGAAGGTTCTTGGACAAAGGAAGACTTTTCCTGAACAATGAATCCTCAAGGTTTGTTCCAGATGTTGAAGTTTTTCATAATTCTTAACAGTTACTAATGGAGTAAAGAAGCTTTGATTCATGGCCCTCATTTTTCACAAATAATATTCAAGAGCCTGTGTTCTGTTTATACGAGATCAAGCTTTTTGCCATGATTTCATAGAATTGAATGGGAAAGAAAATTCCCATTGACTGGTCTGGCAACAAAAAATATCCCATTGTCATGGATTAGCATAGTTCTGGAAGTGATGTTCTTGCAAAGAGGTGCTTACAGCTTCCTCGATGACCTAACAGAACCTATCAACTGGCTAGTTTGAATATGGACAATTTTTTAAGCCACTTAAAAAGCTTGACACGCCTCTGTGGTCCACATTTAAGAATGGACAAACCCCAGGAAAGCTCTCTCTTGCTTCCGGCCTTGGGACAGGTAACTGGGCTGGGCCCGTGTGGCCCAGCCTGGGCCAGGCCGGGACACAGCCATCCTGGAGCCGTCCTGTTCCGCCCGCGGCCCCCCAACATCCCTGCTCCGTGCAGGCGGCGCGGCCTGGCTCTACACCCCCACCCCCCCAGTGCGGCCGAAGATTCAGCTGCCCCACTGCCCGGCAAAGATGATGTGACCAACAGCAATAAGCGAAATTCCAGCTGCAAGGCCCGGGTGAGATTAACCCTTTTAGTGCTGTAAGTTCCCTCCAGAACAGATGGAGCCTGCAGACATTCAGTAAAGAAGGAAGAGCTGAAACCCTGAGGGAGGAGAAAGAGGAGATGCTTAGAAGCTGAAATTCTGTTGTAAAGCAATGGTGGTGATGGACTATGATATATCAGAGTACCTGCTGTAATTGCATGAAGGCATGGACCGTGGAGCGTTCAAACTGTACTTGTGAGCAAAAGCACCTGTGCTGGAATAAGCAAATGCTGAAGCAGGTGTGATTTGATGAGAAGTTTGAACAGGGAGACATGGAAGTGATGAGGACTCTTGCTCCAATCAGAAGGAGAAGACCTCAGTTCCTAGAGATGCTCCCAGAGATAGTCCTAGAGATGAAGATGAGGAGGACCCTTTGCTCCCAGGGAAGGGGGAGGGCCTCTGTTCTTAGAGATGAAGATGCTCCCAGAGATGGGTGAAGAGAACTTTTGTTTTTGAGCAGCTCAACCTTAAAATTGTACCCCAGTAGCTCAGGATTGGACCCTCGAAAGCAGTTGTGGTGAAAGCTGTAAATCAGGGGAGGGGACTCGCATGCGAGCAGAGAACCAACCTGGGTGGCTGTCTCACTGTGATACTGAAGCCATGAGAGAACTTCTTGTGGAGATGTCTCCATAGCATGAGCAAGAGAGACTCCTCTTCCTAAATGGACTGAACAAGGTTATTATGGAAGTGATAAACAGACTGAACATCTCAAGTGTTGTCTTTTTACATTGTCAGTGGGAGAAGGGAGAAAGGTGGGAGGAGGAGAAGTGTTCTGAAGGTGTGGTCTGATTTTTTGTTTTTTCTTTCTTTAGGTCTGTTAACAAATTTCTTTATATTCTTTTAAGTTTTGTGCCTGCTTTGCTTTCTCCTAATTCTTATCTCACAGAAGGTAAATAAGTAAGTGATGAGTATTTTAGACCAAACCACTACACTCTAATTGGTGTTTCTGCCTGGTTACAAACTGAACCCGCTACACCCATTAATTTCTTAATACCTAATTACCACTGTTCTGTCATATAAAGCTTTATTTTTGCCATACTACTCCTCATATTAATTGTACTCAGTAAGATTAGGAAGAATTCGACACTAACTTTTAACACAGACCCAGGGTTTGGGTGGGGCTCAGGGATTGATGTGGAATTTCCTGGCATAAATTGCTTTCTGGGTGTCCTTGGAATTTTCAGCCTGGATCAGACCCATTCCATGTGGCCAATACTTGCCTCCAACATTGACGGATTTAGGAAAAGTCCAAGCCCAAATTAATTAGGGGCTGTGTGTGATAACTCTCCCTCGACGCCTGGTTTGTGAAAAACCCTCATTTGTTAGAATTTTAGAAATTTTCCTCCTTATAGCTCAGGTTCTAACAATTTGTGGGGTTTTTTTTCAATTTAAGGAAGTTCTTGGTTGAATTTGCGTGGAATTGACCAAGATGGAAGTCAGAGAATCATGGAATCATGGAATATGCTGAGCTGGAAGAGACCCACAAGGATCACTGATCCAACCCCTGGCCCTATGCAGACACCCCAACAATCCCACCCTGGGCATCCCTGGGAGCATTGTCCTGGAGCTCTGGCAGCCTTGGGAATGTGACCATTTCCTGGAAAGCCTGGTCACTGCCCCACCACCCTCTGGGGGAAGAACCTTTTCCTGAAATCCAACCTAAACATCTCCTGACACAGCTTCAGGCCGGGTTCTGTCACTGGTCAGCAGAGGGAAGAGCTCAGTGCTTGTTCTCTCCACTTCTGCAATCATCACTCAGGAAAAGTGCTCTAAATCTCTATCCATGAAAATTTTATCCTAATGACCCACAGAAGGCAGCTCCACTTTACGTCATCAAATGGCTTCACCAAGCTTGGATCAGGAGTTTTCTCCTGGAGATCCCATTGCAGTCCCGAGCATGGGGACTCCATAAAAACTTCCCTTCTTCCCTTCAGTCCCGGTCTGTGGCGCAGCCACAGCCACTTCCGTGGATCTGGAGCATTCCCTTGTGGAGAAGTGACACCAAGGGTAAACAGCAGCTTCATCTCGGCAAAATGAAAACCGAATGTGCTCCTCTCACATCAAAGAGCCAAGAGTTGAAGAGTCCCAGACTCCGGGACAGCGAGCGTTCAACTCCAACATAAAAACCTCATTAGCACATGAAAGTGTTACATAAACATGTTTGCATTGTTATTTACTGAGTGGCCCAGGAATGCTTTGTACCACTTAATCAACTCAAGGGCTCGAGCAGTGGGAGGAAATGGCTTTGCAGTAATGAAAGACAAAGATTCCAGATCAAATGGAAGTGAAAAAGAACAAATAATCCTCCAGAAACAACAATGAAAGCCCCAAATCCATCCAAAACGCCACACAGAAAAATGCACCCTCAAAACAACTGTCTAGAAATGAAACTTGGAATTGTTTGGTATGGCTGCTTTGGAATTACATCTGCATTTTAATTAATATTTCAATTATTGTTTGAATTACCCATCTCATGCTTTCAGATCATGAATGTGAATCACGAGGGGGGGGCAGGAGTTTCAGATAGAAAACGGATCCTAGAGAGGGCTGAAAAGAAATTTCTTCATCGGGGCTTTTCCTTGGAAGGTTGTAAAATTCCTGACAGTAAAGGCAATATGGGTTATACCAATGGGAAACAGGATTTGGGCAGGATTCTGGATGTGAGGAGGGAAGAAAAAAAGAGGATTATTTTGCAAAAAAGAGATTTGTTTAATTATGAGCAGCTGACAGGCAAGACCCTTTCGTTGTACGTCATCCAAAGCCTACACAGGCTGTTTTCATTTAGAGCAGGAAAATTGCAAGAACGAGGCTCTTTCCAATCAAATTTGATAGAAACCTTTTTAAACAGATCTTTTAGAGCATGGTAACGCTTCAAAAATTATTGTCTCTGAAGCACTCTGAGAATTAAGATGGAATTAGAACAATCCCAACTGTGGTGTTTTCATGAAGCTCCTTTCAAGTCCACAATTCCTGTCCTGGGCAGCATGGAGGGACACTCCATAGCTGGAAGGAAATGACCCTGGAAAATATCTTTTATCTCCTGTTCACCTGTGGAAGACCATGTGGGAACAGAGCTGGGAAGGGTCTGGAGCCCAAGGAGCAGCTGAGGGAGCTGGGAAAGGGGCTCAGGCTGGAGCAAAGGAGGCTCAGGGGGGACCTTGTGGCTCTGCACAAGTCCCTGACAGGAGGGGGCAGCCGGGGGGCGTCGGGCTCTGCTGCCAGGGAACAGGGACAGGAGGAGAGGGAACGGCCTCAGGCTGGGCCAGGGGAGGTTTAGATTGGATATTAGGGAAAATTTCTTCTCTGAACGGGTTGTCCAGCCCTGGGAAGTGGTGTAGTTCTCATCCCCGGAGGGATTTAAGAGCCATTTAAATGCGGCACTTGGAAACACAGGTCAGTGGTGACCTTGGCAGTTCTGGATTAAGAGACTTGATGATCTTAGGGATCATTCCCACCCCAAATGACTCCAGGATTCTCTCTCAACCTGCCTGCTCTCTTTCAGCACCTCCATTTTGGCTGAGGGGATGATCTCAGGCCACGGTGACCATAAACATTTTGAGGGAAAGTCAAGCACAGCACCAAAAGAAGAAAATTCTACTCCCTTCCCTCAACACTTCCATGACTTAAACCAGGCCTAAACCCTAAAGGAAGTTTTCAAGAGCAACCATAGCTCAGAATATGATCTACAGCCTGATCTTCACCAAAATACACAGAATTTAATTTTTTTTTTCTTCAAAAAATGTTGCCGTCTCTTTCTTGTTTTGGTCTCAGTATTTCTTTGGCTTTATGCCTCCTGGTTTAAGTTACCACCAGAAAAGAGCAGACTGTGATTCACTGGGGTTAAACTTCAAAGCTGATAAATCACTGCTCAGTGGAAGTCGGAGAAGGGACTTTTATTTAAATCAGCTGTGGAGTCACGGCGATCCACACAAACAACCCAAAATAAAGGCGGATTTTATGAGTGAGGCTGCTCTCGTAAGATTTTGGAAACCATCAGGTGAGAACAGACTGCAATCAATTTGCAGCTGATTCTGTGGTGTGGAAGCATTAATGAGAGAAGCTGAAATTGTGGAAAACGTCCTTTAAATCTGTATCTGGTCAATCTTCCCTTCCGGATAAGGAGAATATTTTTTTTCTAGGAAAGATAAACAAGGCAGAAGTGGGAATTAGGTTCCTGTTTGATACAAGGAACATTCACTTGCCCTTTTCTGAGCACAGACAGCAAGAATTCAGCAAAATCCCCTCGCAGAGTGAGCCTGTCGCACACATTTATGTGTTCATATGTGTGTAATCCCAGGAAAAAGTGCTTCCCACTGGACAGATCCAAGGATCTTAAAAAGTTGATAAAGCCCAGATTTTTCTCTGAGTTTTTTGGCCCAGCACCACTGGGGGATCTGCACTTGGCAGTCACACAGGATTGGAGTGCTGGTCACAGAGAGCTCAGGTCTGCTCCCACTGCCATGGGCAGAGTTGAGTTTTTAAGCCCCAAGTCATGTCACCCCACATTCCTGGGAATCTGGAGGCGGCTGAGCTGCTGTGCTGCAAGCAGGGGGTGCAGAAGAGAAGCTTCAGTTGAAAAATGGAATTATTTTTACATAAATCAAGGCCTTCCCAGCTGCATCCTTCAAGAAATGTGAGGAGGGATTCCCACCCCCTCAGCCCTGTCTCTGGGAGTGAATCCACTGAATCCAAGCCTTGGAGAACAACGGCTGCGGCTCCTCTGTGAGCTCCCATCACACACCGCTGGTGGTACTGGTCAGCTCCGGGAGCCTCCCCTCCAATATCTCCCTCCAAATGATGCAATTTTGGAGGATCCCACCTTTTTCCTGCATTTCACACCTCTGGGTCCATCCCCTGTGTGTCCTGTCACAGAGCACCCAGCCAGGCACTCTTGTCTTCAGGAACTGGGCTCCATGATCCTTGTGGGTCACTTCCAACTCGGGAATTCTGGGATTCCGTGCTTCTGTGACTTGTCCTGCTCTCCCTGGATGAAGAGTCAGTGGAGACAAAGCCTTGTCCTCCTTCCACTCCTGTTAGCTGTTGGTCACTGAAGTGACCATTTGCCTTCTGTCCCCACATCTGACACCGATCTAAGCCCAAAGTGGCTACAAAAACAGAACGTCCTCCAACCCCACACGCGCACAGATGGCTTTGAAGTCCTCCAGACCTTCTTCTGATTTCTTCCCTGTGTTTTGGTTTGGGTTTGCTGCTCTTTTTTATTGTTATTTTGTTTAGACAAACCTTTTCCAGGGACTGTGTTCTTTGTTACCCCTCTGGGAGAGGGACAGTTGTTTTTTTACCCCTTCCACAGCTTTTTTTTTTTTGTTTTCCAGGCACTCCCCTGATATGGAATTTGCACATGTTTGAAGCAGAAATAAACGATTAACATTTTTTTCCCCCCTTCTCCCTTTTTTCCCCTGTTTCTTGGAGCTGGATGAAGGTAAGAACACGGCATCCTTTCCTACAGCCATCATGTGCAAGCGATTACAGAGTTGCCCTTAACTTGTACCATATCCCCAGTCAGCCCTAATAAAAAAGACATGAGAAATATGAACGTGCCACCAGATTCCTGGATGGAATCAATCCCTGCTGTGTTGTTAAAACAGCAGAGGAAATTTCGTGTTGAAAGAATGAGAATTCAGGGAAAAAAGCCACTGGATAGATCAGGGCTGTAACACCAGCAAAAGGAAAACTTATTCCAGATAAAAATCATATGACAAGTGCTGGCCCTATTTGTTAGTGATTATGCTGACATTCGAATATCTCTGCTAACTCCAGGCTAGAAAAGAGTAAAACCTTTAAATAAATATTCATTAAAAGGGCTCCTGCACGTGGAAATGTTGGTGCCTGGATGGACAAGGATTAAACTCAGCTTCAAAGTGAAGAGTTTGGATGCTGTGGAATGAAGGATGGGACTGATTTCAGTTCATTTTATCTGTATTGTCACCCCCTAAAATCATTGTAGAGGAATAAATATATCCAGAGAGGGATTTATTCTCCATCTCGGGATGGGAAATAACCTGTCTCCCTTTTTAATCCAAAACCAAGCTGGATGATTGAAGTTTAAATAGTTAAAATTAGGTAAATTTTAAATATCCAATGCATTTTTGGATATTTCTAAGGTTGCATGGCCCCTGCAACAGAGCCAAAAGCTCTTTGCAGGATTTTAGAGGTGCTGCTGAGCATCATAATCATGATGCGCCATCCTTCCTTTCTCAGCCAAAACTCAGGTGGTCTGCAAACATTCAGGATCTCTGGAAACTGCCATGGAATCACAGGATCACAGCTTGGACTTGATGATCTGAGAGGTCTTTTCCAATTTCATGAGTCTGTGATTCTCTGACTGACTGAAAGGGACATTTCTGTGAAGGGAGGAACTGAGCAGGGAAAGGGGAGTCACAGCCTCAGGATTACCAGTGGCTGCATCATTATGCAGGAATATTTTGGGGAAAAATATCATAAATATGCACCATAGGATGCATGGGACGTGTTAGATTGTGTGGGAAGGTGAGTGAGACGTAGTTGTGACACTGAAATTTGGAGAAGTGAGAACTGTCCAGCACTGACTGGCTGCCAACAGAAGATTTAATAACCATTCCTATTCCTGATTCCCCATCCCAGAACCAGAGGGAATCTGGAACTGGCACAGGAAGGAAAAGAGCTGTAATAAGGTAATAAGGGATGGGAGCAGAGCACTGGTTTTATTTTCTTTCCTAATTTATCCAGGAAAATGACTTCCTAAGATTTGTCAGTCAGATCTTTCTGGTTCCCTGCATCTCTGGTGACTCCTGAAAATATCCTGAGTTGGAAAGAACCCACAAGGATTCCAGCTCCTGGCCCTGCAGAGGACAATCCCAAAAATCTCACCCTGTCCAAAGGCTCCTGGAGCTCTGGCAGCCTTGGGAATGTGCCCATTCCCTGGGGAACCTGGGCAGTGCCCACCACCCTCTGGGGGAAGAACCTTTTGCTGATATCCAGCCTAATCCTCCCCTGGCAAAGCTCCGTGCTGGTAATTTTTATTTTAAAAATATTTAATTCCCATTTTTCCAGGTCCACACAATCCTTGGGATCAAAAATAGTTAAGCAATTTGTCTGCAGGATTTGGGAAAGTGCTGATGTCTGGAGTGGGCTCTGGGATTCTGGGAAGGGTCGGATTTTCTGCAGGATGAGGAATCCCAAAGGACCCCACAAGGGAAAATCCACCCCAATCTCTGCCCCAACATCCAGTTCTTGCACAGCCTCCCTTATTTATGTATTAACATAAACCCATAATTTCCTGTTGGTCAAAACTCTCATCTTCCCAAAAAGAAAGAGGAAAATACATAAAATTCCTTCCTGGAAAACCTCCCTTGGTCTGAGACTCCTTTTCCTTGGGATAAACACCGGTCTGGCTCTCCTGATTATTCCTGTTCATCTGTAAACAATAAAGTCATAAAGTCACTCCAGTGTCCCAAAACTGTGACATTCCCTTCAAATGCGTGGCCTTGGAGAACAATTCCTTTGGTATACGATGATCCCAAGGATCTTCAGCTCCCTGCTCCCACCCTGCAGCCATGAAGAACAAAAAGGCACAGCCCGGTTTATACGAGACCAGCAATTTTTGGAAAATGGATTTCAGACTTTCTCTGGAAGGTGTCACCAAATAGAAATTCTTCCATAATTGAACGGTGGAGATGAAAGGTTTGAAACCCTGAAGGGCAGCTCCGGTGAGGTTTTCTCATTCCCTGTGCTCAGCTACTGCCTCAGCTTCATTCCCATCAACATCTGGGAACAACATTGTCCCTGGAATCCAGGCTGGGGCAAATTCTCCCTTCAGTTCAAACATTCTGTCTTTTGATAGGAAAAATATCCCCAAATTTGTTCATGTGTTCCTGAAGGGAAAACATCCCTTCATCAGCCAGGCAAATTTGCTTTCATGTCATCCAAATTAAGTGTTCTTGCAATGTTTTCCAAATAGTTTATCCAAGAGAAAAAGCAAATAAAAGCGGGCAGAGAAGGAAAGACAGAGGGCGAGGATGGAAAACTGCTCTTTGTTCATTTGATTTATTTTTGTGAAGACCTGAAGCCACAGGAGAACATTAATGAGTCACTCTTGAGAGCTGGGATAAAGAAAAACAAGATTTTATCTCATTTCTGCAGAGCATGAAGAACTGGACATGGATGGATGGCGGGAGGGAAAATTGGCTGAAGTAGAGTTGACACTTTCAAGGATATCCAGAGCTTTTAATAATTAATAATAAATTAATAATAGAAGGATGGCCAAGGATAATTTGTGCCTGTTTCTGGGTGAGGTGGGTGATATGGAAAGAGCTGAGACAAATAAGGCTGAGATACCCAGCCTCTTCCTTGCCTTAATCTTCCAACAGGATTCCCAGGCCTCTCTGAGTAGGGGTGGGGAGAATTCCATGAATTTCATGAGGAGAATTCCAGCAGTGGGTAAGGGTCAAGTCAGGCATTCCTTGAAGGATCTTCCTGTACAATTCCAGGTGCAGAGAGAACTGCTGTCCTTGAAAACATGATTATGTCCAAAAGGTCATGGAGAACACCATGTTCACCCTTACAATAAGGAATTTTTTCCCAATATCCCATCTTAACCCACCCTCCTCCAGTTTAAGGCCATTCCCTTTGTCCTGTCCCTCCATCCCTTGTCCCAAGTCCCTCCCCAGCTCTCTTGGAGACCTTTTGGGCACTGGAAGGGTCTCTGAGGTCTCCCTGAAGCCCTCTCTTCTCCAGGCTGGAAAATCCCATCTCTCCCAGGCTGTTTTTATAGGAAAACCCTGTGATCAACTTAGTGGCTCCTTTCTGGAGACACGGCAGAAGAGAGAGAGAATTTTCCCAAGGAATATTAGAGATATTATTCCAAAAGGGTTCTTTCTACACAGCTTAAAAACCAAAAAAATCTGATTAAATTAGTTTAAAGCATTATCCAGCTGATTCCTGACTTATCCTTAAGGATGCGGCTCCTTTAGTTTCAAAGTTAATGGAAACCTATGGAAAAATGGGGTTTGCCTTAGGACCTCAGTAGGGCGGAATTAAAAAGCCTTTCCCAAATAACTGCTCAAACCAGACAGTTGGCCCAGATGATCTCCAGAGGTCCCTTCCAGCCTCACCCACTCCGTGATTCCGTGATAACATGGAATGGTTCAGCCTCTGGATTGCTTTTTTTCGCCCGGTTTGGATTGTTCTGTAAATACTGGGCAGGCAGATGTTCGGGGTTTTTTTTCCTTAATAATGGTCACTGCTCTTTGATCCTGGGACAAAGCAGAAACCACAGGGAAGGGAAGGAAAATTCTGTTCTGATTAAGGTTTGGGACAAGGAAAGGTTTATTTATTTATTCATTTACTCCTTTATTTATTTATTTTTATTTCTAAACACACATACTTAATTAGCGAATGAGTCATGGAACCTTCTTCTAGGGAGAAAGGAGAACCTCATTCTTTTACTCCTTTCTCTCTTCCAGGGATGAATGGAATCCTTTTTCTAGGGATAAATGGAATCCTTCTTCTAGGGAGAACTGGAGTTCTTTCTTTAAGCAGAAGTGGATCCTTTCTCGTGGGTGTGTGATAAAGATTTGCCCAGGGTTGTGAAGGATTTCAGTTGCAGAATGTTAAATCAGATTTTAAAGTCCTACTCAGCCCCATGGGATCTCTCAGAGCTTGTGCAAATCATTGGGAATTTAAAGAAAAAATCCAAGACTCCCTTAAAAAAATTGAAATTTCCTTGATTTACAACAAACCTTCAGTAAATAAAAATATTTGTGCAGTGAGCATAGAAGCAACACACTCAGCAAAACAATGGGAATTTTTTCACTACCCAAACCAGTGGGAATTCTCTCCCTACTCAAACCAATGGGAATTCTCTCCCTACCCAAACCAGTGGGAATTCTCTCCCTACCCAAACCTATGGAAAAGACCGATCTGGAAAAAAATGCAGGAACACAGTCCCAGTTTTTTGGTCTAAAGGAATTTCCTAAAATTCCATGCTGAAGATGTGGAGGAGGGAACAAAATATATCTGTGGAATTAATTTCCAATTTGACAACATTTTTTAGCCAAGAAAAAAGGAGAGATGTTTCAAAACTGCTCATTTTCATATTTTGAGAGGAAAACTTTGAGATTTTTCATAGTGCCTGTCATCCAGGCTATAAAATGTCTTTAATCACAGATGAGCAAAATTACTTAAGCCGAAAGTTCTAAACAAATCCAAGCGTTTGGCTTTTAATCCTCCTGCTTGAAAACCTGTAATAATTCTGCCTTCATCCCACCAAAAAACACTTTCCAATTTTTGGTGGCTTTTTCAGCTTCAGTTCTGATATTTTTTCCTTTGCAAGGACTGATGGTGCAAAATAAATTTCCTTTAGTTTTATTTTGATAATTTTTAATTCTTTGAATGATTTTTTTTTTAATTTTTCCTACAGATTAACCAAGGAGTCTGGTGGAGTTGGCAGTGCTGGGTTTATGGTTGGCCTCAATGACCTTAAAGGTTATTTCCAATTGAAATAATTCCATGATTCCATGTCTTGTACCAAAGGCAGAAGCTAATTCCAAAGTGCACCTTCCCAGGTGGAATTGGAGGAAATTTGCCTTTTCCTAGGCCGGGAGGAGGGGCCAGCTGGGAATGTACATGAGGCTGCTCCTGGGTTCTGCCCACTTCTGATCATTAAAAGCTCTCTCGTTTCTATCCCGAGAAGATTCCAACTCAAAATCCATCTTGTTCTCTTTTGGGAAAGCCAGTTTGGAAGGATGGCGGCCTCCACCTCACAATTGGAGGAACTGAGGTAGTAAAGGGACGCTTTGTGACCTGTGTCACAATTCTGGGAATTTTTTTTTTGTGATTCTGGGAAACTCCTTCTTTGTCATCACCTCCAGGACAGATTTTAGCGCTGAGCGTTTCTGTGGCGCCCTACAAAGCTCATCTTGGAGAGGCTGGGCTCAAGGCCCTGGCACAGCTTTCCCAGAGAAGCTGTGGATGCTCCACCCCTGGAAATGTCCAAGGCCAGGCTTGGAGCAACCTGGGATAGTGGAAGGTGTCTCTGCAGTGGAATGAGTTGATCTTTAAGGTCCCTTCCAACCCGAACCATTCTAATTCTGGAGAATTGCAGCAGAATTCTGTATCTGGTTCACAGTTGGCCCAAGGACCAATATCTGTAGGAAAAAAACACCAGGGAAAAGGGAAGGAAGAAGATGTGTTCATGCACAGGGATAGGAGGAATTGGGATGAGCGACCCTCACTGACCCTTCTGCAACACACCCAACCCATACATTTAAAAATGAGATGAGGTAAATATTTAGGTAAATTCCTTAATATGCTTGAAGCCAAACTCCTTTGCTCCACCAAATAAAACTGCTATAATTAAATTCTGCGATGCTGCTAAGGGGCGATAAAACATGACACAGAAAGGTACTGAAAGCAATGAAACACAAAGACCATGAGAAGGGCAGAGCTGACGCTCATTGGTTTCCGAATACTTCATTCCACAGCTGCTTTGTGACTTCCCAGGTGCTTTAGACACAACCATTTCCCTCTTTCCATACAGGTGGCAACGATGAAAAAACTCAGAAAAGGCCAAATAAAGCCATGAAAGAGAGAAAACACCTTAAAATAGTGGATTGGTTAAGGGTCTGTAAGTCCCAAAAGCTGCAGAGGAACTTCATGGGTGGGAGTGAATGAGCTGATTGCTGAGGAGCTGAGGTTTGAGGTGAGACAGCATCTGAGGAGTCTTCAGCTGGGACAAAAACCCAAATGCACCCTGAGGATGAAGGAAATCTTTAATTTCCTTTATTTTTCTTAATTGCCAGCAATTCTGTGGTGCCAGGACCTACATCACCCTAAAATATGTCCTTAAACCCTGTTACCTTTTGTTCTTTGTCTCCACCACCCCCAAAGACTCCCACCAAAAAACCAGCCAGGAAAACCCCATTGGAATGATGGACCCCAGGCCTAGGGAGACCTGTGGAGGCAAACGGAGACAAGTGGGAACGCCCAACCTTTCCCCACATCAGTAATTCCCATGCCACACGAGCCACCAGGAGGGAGTGTGGATGTTTGGTGCTCTCTAGTGACTGCTCCACAAAGACTTGTGCCACTCCTGAACAGCTCCTGGGAGTAAGGGTTGAGTTCTTTGATTTCCTTGGGTTTATTTTAGCTGAAAACCATGAAAAACCCTCTGTTCAACACTTGTGAGCAGCACAGACAGAGCTGGTCAAGCAGGCTCTGATGGTGTCAGTAAAAAAATTGACTTGTCAATTTGTTTTTAGTTTCTCACCTCGAATAAAATCCCAAAAGGCAGCTCTTCCCTAGCAAATGGATTCTCTTGGGATAGTCAGGAGGGAACGGATTTAAGATGGAACAGGGTAGGTTTAGATTTGATACTGGGAAGAAATCCTTATCTGTGAGGGTGGTGAGGGGCTGGGATGGATTTCCCAGAGAAGCTGTGGCTGATCCATCCCTGGAAGTGCCCAAGGCTGTGTTGGACGGGACTTGGAGCAGCCTGGGATAGTGGAAGGTGTTCCTACAATTCCAAAGCAGCCGGGAGGGTTTGTGTGAGATGTTCAAGCATGAGAAGATGCTGATCAAGCTGAGAACAGGTGATCCTAAGGGGCTGATCCATAGGAACATGATCAGACTTCCTCCAGAGCCACATCCCAACGCTTCGGTGCTCACAGGATTTTTTTCAGCCCTTCTCTAAAGAAAGGCTTTATATGTGTACCTGTAAAGAGGTGCAACTCCTTCTTTTCCAAGCAACCTGCTATCCAAACAGATCTTTTCATCCTTAATTTTTCAGACCCACTCAGCTGTCAAATTTGGTTCAAATTAACTTACGGATTAAAAACAGGCCTAAGGGAGGCTCAGTCTTGTACAAGTTTCATTTCCTTAAGAAAGCAGAGCAGAAACCTTTTCTAACATCTTTTCCATAAAATCTGGAGGGGCATGGAAAGGAAGGAGAGACCCACCTCCCATTTGGATGTTGCTTCTCGTTCTTTCTGGCACCTGTATTTAAACAAAATGCAGAATTTGCCTTTTTCTCTCACTTATTTTTTTCTCCTTTTCTTAAACATATTTAGGCCAGATATTAATTACTTTAATACAAGTGAAGAAGCAAAAACTCAGCAGTGAAGGTCTGGCCTGAGTCCTCATCTTGGAAGATTTATGGGAGCCGTAGGCTCCCAGTGGCTGAACCTGGAAATATTCCTTCCTTTTTGGCCCCCTCCCTGTGTGCTTGTGTGTGCATAAAAGAGCTCCTCCTCACACATCTGTCTTTAGCAGCGATAAAGTTTGGATTTATGGCTCTGTGAGCTTTTAAAAGTGTTCATATTTTCCCGTCTTTCCTGCTGAAAGGATGCCAGCATCCCAGTAGCCTTCGGGATAAACCTCTGGCTACTCACCTCTGGAGCCGGAGCTGCTCCTTGGGGATCGTCCTGCTCGGCTGAGCTGCCAAGAAATGAAATCTGGACTCTCTCAATCTCTGAGCATCAGCAATCTTCAGAGGACACTGGAACTTTGCTGCGTCTGTGTCCTTTTCCCCCTCCTTTTTCTTTCTTTTCCCCCTGTGATCCAGCTGAGTAGTTTGGTTTGGTTTTGATTTTAATTTACAAGTTTAAAATGTGCTTAATCCCCCCTCCTCTCAGCTGTTCCATCCTCTTTTCCATGTTCACAATGGCAAATTATTGTTGCTGGCTTGGAGCTGAATTTTGTCCCTGAAAAACAGCAACAAAATCCTAATAAAATGAGGAAACCCCACACGACTCCAGAGCAAACCTTCCACTGGTGTAAATCAGCACCGAGCTATTGAAACAACTGTCAGTAAACATCTGTATTTAGGATCAAGGAAGAGGCATTTGCAAAAAATGTTAATTTTAGAGCTCTGGGATGGGTTCTTTCCCATACAGAAAGTTTAGCTCAGGCAGCATCAGAGAATCCGATGATCGCAAATAGGTTTGAGTTGGAAAAGACCTTAAAAATCATCCAGAGACACCTTCCACTCTCCCAGGTTGCTCCAAGCCCCTGGAACACCCCAGGTTGGTTTTTCCCTTTTTCAGGAGGCTGCTAAAGAAATTTATTCCCTCCCCTCTTGTTTCTTGAATTTGGAAATCATCAGCAAGTGAAAATATTTGCTTGGGAAAGCCAAATGGCAAATCCACCAACATCAGGCAGGCAAAGCACGTGACAGGAGTTGTGTGCAAAGCATCCCAGGGCAGCAACTCATCCATCCCAGCAAAACAGAAAATATTCCTGATAAAAGGGGTGGCCAGAGCAGTTTCACTTTTTAAGGACATACACTAAAACCGTCCATGTACTTACATGCATATATTTATATATATTTTTAATATGTAGAAATTCACGGGATTTTTAGGAATTCCGTTTCCTGGTTACAAGCCTGCACATCTATCTTTGAAAAAAATAGGCCAAAAAAAAAAAGAAGAAATTAGGTGAATCTCCTATTCCTTGCCAAGCAAGCCTTGCTCAGGGGGATTGTGTTAAAATTGGATCTTTAGAAGTCATGGCAAGCTGCAGAAAAAAATAAACAGGAAGTTGTGATGGCTCCTGATCTGACCAGTGCTGGTGCTCAAGAAATTTTTGGGCATTCCACACGCCCAATTCCTCATCCCAGCAGGTTTCCCAATGCAGTCAGACCTCTCTGGTCTGGAGGAAATAGGGCAGGAAAGCCCAGAAGGTCAGGGTTCCTCAGGTTCTTGCATGTCCTATGTGGGGTATAAATTCCGTCTGGAGAACCTCTGGGTATTTATTGTGGCATCAGGCAGGAGTGTCACCGCTCTGCGGAGAGATGGGGTCTCGTGGTCTGTTTTGTTTAGGATTTTACTGTTAAGGGGTAGAAAATCTGGCACCCAGAATGAGAGCAAGTCACTTTCTGTGTGCCTGTGTGCGTGGTCAATTAATCAATTGAATTTCTTGTAAGAGTGAGGAGTTTGATCTGCAAAGTTTCATGTGTTCTGTAGAGCTTTAATCACACCTTTCTTGTTTCCCAAAATGAGAGGTGACCATCTTTTACCTCCTGGGGTGCTCAACTGGCCCCTGTCCGGGCTCATTTTGGCAGCTCTTGTTGGGTCAGCAGAGCCATGGTCACCCTGGAACAGTTTTCCCAGAGAAGCTGTGGCTGCCCCTGGATCCTTGGAAGTGCCCAAGGCCAGGTTGGACGGGGCTTGGAGCAGCCTGGGATAGTGGAAGGTGTCCCTGCCCATGGCAGTGGTGGAATGAGATGATCTTTAGGGTCCCTCCAACCCAAACCTATTTGGGATTGTCTGATCTTACCTTTCCTGCTCTCAGTGTGACGAGGACTCTGCTTTTTCACGTCACCTTGAGGATACACAGAGAGGGCAGAGACCAGCACAGTGCTCTTTTATTGACTCTGCTCTGGATCCAGCTGGGCAGATGAATTTCTTCTTCCTGTTGTGCTAAACATTCCCTGTCCTCAGATTCAAAACAGGACCATGGTTTCAGCTGGGATCCACTGTGATAATCCAGGGATTTGTATGTCCAGACTACGCTCACTGGGACTCCAAACACCTCTTGGAGGTTGGGTGTTGGTGTCCCTCACCAGTGGGACCAGTTTCATGCTGTCCCAGTTATCTTCTCTCTGTTCCTTCTGGTTCCATGAGAGGAGTCCACGCAGAGGTGACTCTGGATAAGGCCACAACATTCTTCAGGAATCACTCCAGCCAGTCTTAAAAGAAGGGAAAACTACTTTAGGCAGCACTGGTAGCTACTGGCAGGAGTCAGGAATGTCTGAGCTCAGTTCAGCCAGTGTGGCTCTTCACACAATATCCCAAAATTGGGTGGTTAATGAGGGAATAGGGATGTTTCTCCCAATGCAGTATCTCTCCAATGGGATTAATGGGTTTAATTAATTGAATAATTCAGCTCTGGCTGAGGTGGAATTTGGGAAGCCATATTCCATTTTAGGGCTCCAAAGGCTTGCTGGGAATATGAGATTGAAGATCCTTCAAGGGCAAAGCACAACCAGATCTAAACACAACATCCCTACACCACGTGCATTCCTGGGACCATCCTTCCTGCTTATCCCACTCTCAGGAATCCGGAATAACGAAGCCCAGATCCCGCCCTGAGGGTTCTGAGCTCTGTGGTCACTGCTGGTTTTCTCAAGATAAAGACAGGGTTGGAGGTGCTGATAAGAAAAACAATCCAAACCCACCCAGCCCAACCTGAGCACAGCACTAGAAATAAATAAATGGCAGGGCCTGAATTAAGCCAGGCAATAGAAATGAAATTTTTAAGCTTGAAGGAGTTCTTGAAAGTTTTCTATTGGTCCCGATTTTTGCTCAGTCAGCTTCTCTAGGCCTGAATTTTGTCATGGAATTACTCTATTGCTTTAGGCTGCTAAGCAAGACAAACAGTTGGAGAGAAAAGGAAAGCTCAGCTGCCTTCCTGACCCACACTCACTCCTGCTCAGCAAATACCAGGGATTTCGAGGCTCCAGCTCTGTGAGAAGAGCGGCCCTGACTGCACTCGCTGCTCCTTCTGGGTCTCATCCAAAGCACATGGAAATCAAAAGGTCTTTTCCTGCTGACATCAGTGGCCCTTGGGAACATACCTAGAATGTCCCCGGGCTAAAAGTCATTGCACTCTAAGGGTGGCTGGGCTGCTCCCAGGCTGCTCCTAAAGCACAGACAGTCTCTGCTCCCTCAGAGGCCCCAAAATTGATGATGTTGTCACTGTTCGTGGAGTCACAATCCCCTCAAGGCTCTTCAAATTCAGCTTTCAGCGGTGGCTGAGGGATTTTGAGACAAGATGTTGTCCAGGGAGGCGTGGCAGGGTTTGGGGACCTGCAGGAGGCTTTCAGGGATGCTGCGTGGTGGCATTGGCAGGGGGAGAGTTAGGGTAGGTCAGGATACAATTCCTCTTTCCAGAGGGATTCCAGCTGGGCTGGAAAGAGGTGGAGGTGGGGTCAGCTACAATTCACCTTCTCTCCCCCTTCAGAACAGGAAAAGGAGGTTTGCCACCCCTTGGGCACTGGTCCTTCCCCTGAGGCCCAGAGGATCCTTATCCACTTTAACACACAAGGCCTAGGGCCACAAAGGGATGTTTGAATCCAAATTGTGTTGGATTCAAGGGCAAGAAGAGGTGGGATGGAGCTCACCTAACTTAAGTTGTAGGGAAGGAAGGTCATGAATTTCCAGGTAATCATCGTTTACAACCATGGGGAAAAACACCCCTGAGAAAATCAAAATAATCTAGGCTTTTTTTGGATGCCTACCTCGGAATGCAATGATTTATTGTGTTGAGTTTTGAGGTGATGAGAAAGGAGAGTCTAAGGCGCTCTGGGGTTTTAAGATCTAACTTTAAAATTAGGTGAGATTCGTTCTACCTGTGACCTCAAATTATTTTAACAGCAATCCAGTCCCCAGAGCTCACACATCAACCACTCGTAACCCTCCAGGATCCACTTTCCCAATGAATTATTGACAGTCATTAATTATTATTTTGTTCTGGCCTCTGAATTGCAGGGAAAATCCAATCCTGTCTCCAAGCGCTTCCCAGAGCTGTGCTCTGTGCGTGCCCTGAGGAGCAGCACATCTGTTCCACTGGAAGATAGGGTGCTGGAAGGGATGGGCTCATTTCTGATTCCAAGGCACCACCTCTTGTGCCTCCTCATTCCGGGAACACTGCCTCCCATCCCGGTGACGCCAGTGGATTATCTCCTGTCAGGAAACAGGGATCTCACGCCAGTCATCCAGGAAAGATTAGGCTCAGCAGTGAGGCTGAGGAGAGGGAGCCGTCAAACCACCCCGAGCACCTGAACCCCTCGAAATCCTGAATTTTCTCCGCGCTCGGGATCCCGATTGTGCTCATAAACATGGAGCTGCTACTCTGATTGCAGTGACACTTTTATGACATCAAGCCCAGCAAGCTCAGGAAACAATAAATCCCTGTGCCAGCATTGCGTCCTGGCTCAGATTCCAGGAGTGACCACAGCTCCTGACAACCCCAACCTTGGCTGCCTTCTAATGATTGTTCTGTGAGCTACGGGCCTGTCCCTCAGCCGAAAAACAAAATATCATAATGGACCTGTATTTTCTCTCATTTCCCTCCTCCTCACTGCTTCCTTCTCCCTCCCTTCTCATCCAGGCAAATTCCCACAGCTCCAGAGCCAAGCCCAGTAGCTGCTGTGGGTGGTTTAAGGACTGCACCAGAAGTGGCTGGACTTGTTCAAATTCCAGCTCCAGGTTTCCTGGGAAACCTTGAACAAGGCATCCAACCTGTGTCTGGGAGCAGATGAATATTCCCAGTCTTCTCCAAAATTCTGAGGGATGCAGTCCTGAATGAATATGAGGAGAGTTAGGAAGACAGGTGGAATTGTGTTTCCGTGTCAATAACATTTTTTCCTTACAAATTAAGGTTTTTGGGGAATTTTCTCCCTTCTCGTATTTCCACATCAATTTTCAAGCTGTAAAAGTTCCCCTGAGTTTATAACCCGGCCATGAAGAGAGAAGAACAGAATTTTAGAAAAACAAATTTCCTAATTTATGCAGAAGAGTTTCCTAATCCATTTGCCATCTTTAAATCTCCTCAGCGATGTTTGATTTACACCAAGCTCAGGGACTGATTTCTGTACAAAACAGAAGAAATTAAAACCTCTCCATTTTAGACAGAGAACCAAGCATGGCATTTTCTCATTCTCTCACCTCAGCTGAAGCAGGAATATTTTTATTTAGAGCCTGAATTTCAGCTGTCCTAAATAATTCAGCCTCCAATTACAACCAGTGCAGGATTATTCATTTACACCAGAGGAGGAGCTGGCCCAGATGTCTGCAGGGAAGCCAAAATAGCCCCAGAGCTCCCCAAATAAAACAGGTAATTAAGTGGGTTTTTATTAAATCTGACTACAGCTTATTCAGTTGGTGTGAAATTCATCTCGCCCCACTTCTGCTTGTAAATTCCTACGTGGGAGCTGAGCAGGGCTCAACACAGGATTGGGATTTTCTTGGCAGATTAGGATAGCAAGAATTATCTCTGTACATGCCAGGGCTTCCATGTGAGCAGGAATTCGTGCCTTAATTAGCAATTAATTAGCAATTAATTCCGAGTTATTATTGATAATTAGTGGCATCAATGAGGTCTGAGCAGTGGAGTTGGAAAATCATCCAACTGAATGAGTTGGGGTGGCTGCAGCAGGGTGGGATCAACCCCTGGGTGTGATTTGGGAGGTTTTACTTCAAATTTAATATAATTGGAGGGAAGATATCAGGAGGATATTTTGGAGGGTGGAATGATGACTTAGGAAGTGGAATTATAGAATCATAGGATAATTAAGGTTGGAGAAATGCACAAAGTCACCAAGTCCAACCTTTGACCGAATCCCACCATGCCCACGAAACCCTGGTGTGAAGTGTCACATCCACTTGGGTTTTGGACACGTCCAGGGATGGTGATTCCACCACTTCCATGGGATCTCTGTTCCAATGTTTTTAGGGAAAAAATTGTTCCTAATATCCAACCTGAACACAGGAGGAGACCTTTGTAGTGACACAAGAGAAACATCTTGAGCCAGACACTTCAGCCTGAAGCGAAAAACCAAATTCTGACTTTAAAAAGAAGCAAATCTCTGATCAGAACTATCCCAAATTCCAGCAGAAAAACATTCCCGAAGCATAAAATATAAAGTGCTGACTCCTTTCTCTACAAACAACTTCTTGCTTTATCCTGGCCTGAAAAATAAATTTATTCCTAGTGTGACTTTGGGAGAAGATGCCAACAAAGTGCTGCGCAGGGCAGGGTTTATTTTGTTTATGCTGTTAGTTTGGAAAGGAAAAATAAAAAGGTATCAGTGCGTACCCTGAGCAAAAATAAGGGGAAATTGTAGGAAAACAGAGCCTGGATTCTCAGGAGACAACTTACAATTATATGGGACATGACAGGATTTAAAAAACAACACACGGAGCGTGTAGGATAAACAAGGCCAGAGTATCCCTCAGGCCTTGCAGGTTCTGAGGGGCCATAAATAAAAGATAATGATATTTAGGTAAGAGGGGGAGGTCCCACAGGGGCTCCCAGTCCTGGTAATTTTCAGGCTCAGTTTTTTGTGACTTGGATTTGGATGCCTTTAATGGAAAGGAGATAATTCAAAGGGCAGCAAAACCACCACAGACCACGATTTTAGTGTGAAACAACCTCAGTGCTCTTTAAGAGCAATTTTTTATCCTTGTTCTGAGGTGCTAAAAAACAAACCCCGAACCACAAATCTGTAGGGAATAAATTGGTTTTTGAGGAGTGAAAAGTCTCCTTTTTTTCCTGGCATTACAGCAGGGAAAATCTCGATTTTCCATACCTGTGAACATGAACTTTCCTTTAGCTGTGGTGGGGAGGTTCTGGGTTATTAAACTTAATTTCTGAAATAAATATTCCTAAATAGTTGCCACCTTTGTGCTTCCCTGCCCTCCATTCTGAGGGAACTTCGTTCTCTTTTATCAGCGCAATATCTGGATCCCATTTTGCCTCATCTTTGGAACATCCTAAAGACATGGTATTTTTAATTCCCTGCCATGTGGAATATCCTAAACTTGTCCTTATAAAGTTTATAAACCAAACATCTCCTCAGTTTTAGGAGGAATGGAGATGAACCAGTGGATGGATCAAACTGATGCTATAAATGGGAATTCATGGAAATTCTGAAGTTGGCCAGAGCTGCGGGGGAGTGCAGAGAAAATGGGGTGGGAACTATGGATTATGGCAAAATCCTTCCATCCCTGGTGGGAGAAACCCCATTTACACTCAGCAGAGGTTTGTGAACCCTCTGGAAAGCAGAATCACCACCAAAAATATCCAGGAGAGACTAGGTCACGGTCATTAATTACTCCAGATATTTAAAATCCAATAACAGAACCTCTTTAGGGCTCTGATAACGCTCAAGAATGAAATTCAGCACTCAACGCCTCTGGAATCAGCCCCACGCCGGCAGAAGCTGGGAGCACATTGTGGGACAGGATCAAATTTATTGGGAGCTTGAAAATCCAGGAGAAATCTTGGGTGGAATTCGATGACCAACAGAATTCTACTCCATTCAGAACATTTTTGTTGCCTCTGAACAGGAGGTGTCCAGTTTAACCCTCAGCAAGGCCCCTCTGGACATCCAGACACTTTCTCTGCGTGCATCCCACCTATTTTAGGATGGCAAGAAACTGAAAATGATGATCTTTTTCTCCATTAGCCATTGTCCAGCTGATAAATTTCAACTGGAGCTTTCTGCCGGCTGAGATTAGAGGGCTAATTATGAGGCAGGGCTAATTAACCGCATGGATAGAGATGCTGAATGAGAGATAAGATAAAAGTTCTTCAGAGAAAGAGCTGAGTAGATAATAATTTAGTTTTTTTGCCAGTTCCAATGCACTGTTACAAGGTTTAACAACATTTAGAGGATCATTAAGGTCCCTTATAATTCAAATTATTCTGTGATCCTATGGGTCTCTTTGCTGCCACTGGCAGTCAGGAATGAATTTCGTTTATGCCTCATCCAGAGAAAAATACTGAAGCTGCCAGTTTCACTTCAAGAGCAACATAAATCCAACTTTCCTTTTCCTGAGGAGGAGCAGCATCCCCATGGAATTAAGGAAAGCAGAACCTTTCCTAAAGAGAGTCAAGAAGCACAAACTGATCTCTGCTTTTGCAGCTGAAGTCTCTCCTCTCTGGAGGTGCTGGAATCACTTTCCCATTGGGAATTAGGGTCTGGATACAAATGGACTCCCAGCTGCCCCAGCCTGCAGCATCCTAACCACCAAATCCACCAAAATCCACCAAAATGCAGCAAAATAGAGGCTCAGCAGGGACTGGAACCAGGGCAGAGCCTCTTGGTTTAGCCTGAGAGGCCAAGGCAAGCTGACATTTGAGCATGGGTCGGGATGGAGGAGCAGATGCATGGGAAGAGCAAATCCTGAGCACGGATTTTTCCAGGTTTCCTTCACCAGAGGGAGGTTTCAGTTCCAGCCTTTATTCCACAGGCTGCCTGCTCCTGTTTTGCGAAGAATTTTTAGCCAAAATTTGGCCAAATAGCCTCAAAAATATATGTAGAGGATCATGGGCCAAAACATGAATGAAACTCCTTTAAAGCTGCCTTTTTCTTCATTAAGTACTCAAGGATATGTAAAATACTAAAAAAAGCAAGACTCTGAATTTATAAACATCCCGAAGAAGAGAGAACTCCCTCTGCAAAGTGTTGGACACAGGGAATATTTCTAATTATGGGAATTTGTAATGGCAAGCACAGTGTGGTCGCCACCTGGATGGGATTCCCGCTGTGTTCCCAAAATCGGGAAGGGAAACAAGTCAGAGAAGAAACGAAGGCCAGGAACTGGAGTTCAAATCAGCAGAGCTTTTTAAGAGCACTCCCAGCTCACAGATTTGGTGCAGGACACATTTGCTGCTCACCATCCGAAAAATATCAGCTTCTTTTACCTTATAAAATATTTAATTCCACTTCATAGTGACAGGCAAATTCTTACACAGCACAAGTGAAAATCCACACGGTTTGCATTTAATAAAAAGCCTTTTATTTTCTCCAGCTGACCTTCAGGAAAGTGTGGCACTTCCCAGGGAAAGGGAAGCAGAGGTTTGGAAAGAGAAAATACGAATAAAATGCAGAACGCAGTGTGGAAGAGGGCTTTGTGTGAGGTTTGGTGTCTTGATAACCTTCAATTTCTCTAAAGGAGATGAAATAATTGAAAAATTAAATTATTACTGTCATTATCACAGGCACTAAAGCAGGCTAAAGTGTCAAAACACTGCCCCAGCAAAGGATCTGCTGGACTGGAATCTTTATTTCTTCCAGCACGAATTTTACGGGGTGGATTTTAATAGCCAAACATTTGGAAAAATGTCTTTGGAGGATTAGGTGGCTGGAGCTGCTGAAATGCTCTCCTGCAAGCTGGGAAAACCATCCCTGAAATACAAAATTCAACACAAAACATCGCCTGGGCCAATAATTCCCAGGCCAAAAGCGATAACCTGTGCAGGCATTGATGATAGTGGGCTCTGTGGAATTGTCCCTCAGGGCTTTATCCAACATTAAAAGCCAAAAGGAAGAGATTTCCCACCCTTTCCCTTGGGAAAGCCGCAGTCATCTGGTGCTTGTGGTTTTCAGGAAAAATCTCCTAATCATCAGCCCTCGTTTTCCTTCTGTCATTTTTCATCTCCCCACGCCTCGTTCTGCTTCAAACACCGTTTCTTTTTCTGTGCCTGTCTAGGAGGGGCTTATATTGCATTTTCCTCCCTCGATATCCTTTTAACTCACCTAAACTTGGGAAAACACGAAGAATTTTTAATATCTTTCATTAAATTCTCTTCCTAGAATCAGGATTTTTTTTGAGACATATTTTAATGTTCATTTGTTGCATGAAGGCTTGAAAATGTTTCTTGTGAAAGGCTCCAAATCAGAAGGAAAATAAAATGATCCCAATAAAATTCCTAGACTAATGGAAGTCAAAGCCAGAATTTCTGGGATGCTGCATCAAGATTTGTGGCAACTTGGATGTGGTGACTTTGAGTTTTCATACTTCATGTAAAATTAAAATTTTATTTCTTGTGCTGGTTCTCCCTGGTCAGTTGGGCTGAATGTACAATTCCCTCTTCATGCCCAAGTTCAAAAAGATGGATCAGATTATGCCCAGAAATCCCTTTCAGCCTTTCTTCCTATTATTTCATCAGTCCATAAATGTGAATGAGGTGTGAAAAATCCTCCCAGCATTTCCTCCACTTCGCCTTACCAATGTGGAATCAAATTCTTTCTTGCTGGAATCACCCGAGGTTCTCCTCTTTCCTTATCCCTTCTTTTATATTATCAATTTAATTTAAATGTACTTTTTTTTTTTGATATTCCTATTTGATTTCTCACTCCCGTCCAGAATATTTGATACTTTGTGTATTAAATATGAAAATATTTCTGGGTGTGGTGGAATCATTCACCCACAGAAACTTCTTTACAGACCTGGGCAGAAATATTCGAGCTAAAATGGCAGAAAATCAAATTCCTATGGCCCCAAAAATTTTATAACTGAATAAAGACAAGATTTTCAGGGCCGGATGAACTCCTTTCCCATTGCTGGACCCTCTGGAACACAAGGAGAAAGCCAGGTCTGGATGACCTCGAGGAGTTTTCCCCCCTACCTTTGCCAGCTCTGGTTTCAAACAGACATTGCAAGCTCTGGAATAACCAAAATCCCCTGCGAGTGTCCCACAGTGGTTTCATGGGAATGGGGGAAAAAGAAAGGTGTAGGATTATGCAGCCTTTTTGGAAAGACACCAAATTCCCTGGCAGCCAGAGCCTGAGCTAAACCAGGCTTTATTTAGGCCACGGTTATGCCTGTTTTAGCAACAGCCACATTCTGGTGGTGAGATGCTGAAGCATCTCAAAGTATGACCGAGGCATGAAGCAGATCCCATCTGAAGGTAAAAAATTTGTCTCTTTGTGTCCTGGTTTTGACTGGGAGAGTTGATTTTCTTCCTGGACATTGTTCTGGTGCTGCACTTTGGATTTAGGATGAGAATAAAGTTCTCACAGCGATGGTTCGGTGGCTGCAGTGGTGGCACCAAGACAAGAACTTTGGAGCTCCTCACACTGCCCTGGCAGGGAGGAGGTTGGGGGGGGCACAAGGAGCTGAGGGATGGCACAGATGAGGGATGGCACAGCTGGGACAGAGGCCCCAAACTTGCCGGAGGAAATTCCATATCCTGTGGTGTCTGCAAACAAATATAGAAAAATACCTTAAAACACAAGCCCAGATTCATCTCGTCCATTCCTCAGGACTCTCAGATCTGATCAGAATCACCTCCACCAACAGGCTTTGATTGACAGCAGGACACCTGGCTTATCTTGGTACCTCCCAGGAGAAGGTGAAGCACATCTTGGAAGTGACCACAGAGTGACCTTACTGCCCTTCAGGGGTGCATGCCCCATCCCTGGGAATATTCAAGGGAAGAATTGGACTGAGCCACCTGATCCATCAAAGATGTCCCTTCTCTCTGCAGGGGAGTTGGACTGGGTGACCTTTAAAGGTCCTCCCAACCCAAATCCTCGGCTGATTCCATGATCTTTTAGGGGATTTGGAGCACTGATGTTTGGGATCCCTTTCTGTTAAAAGCCACCAGTCTGCCTCAGCTCTGTGCTCCTGTTTGGGGGATTCCATGTGCATTCCAGGGTTGGAAGGGCTCGGTGCATCCCGCTGGAGGTGTGACCCATGTTCACATCACTCCGTATCCCTTCCCAGTCACACATTCCCAGTCCCCAAACCCCTTTCCATCCTCACCAGGCCATGTCTGCTCCTGCTCCCATTATTTTCCTGCTTTTTTCTCACTCACATCAGGCCCAGCTCTGATTTCGATCTGCCTCATTTTACACCCCAGCATCCTCTTGGAGATTGTCCCTCCCAGTTTTTCCTTATTATTACAGCCTCTTTCTTTTTCCCCTCCAGCTCCTGTTTTCCACGGATCTCTCCAGTTCCAGAGGATGTGATGTCACCCGAGGTGTTTATGTTTGTCCTGAGCTAAAGCTGTTTGTGGGCACAGCAGGACAGGGACAGGACAAAGTTCCTTCATGAGTTGTGAAATCCCATTTGTGTGGCCAACAAAATTCCAGCCTCCACACGGACACTGATACAAAACTTTTTCTGTGTTTTCAGTAAAGAAATTAATGTTCGTTGGCTCTAATTTACATAATTCTCTTTAATTAATTAATTGGTATCCTGTCCCTTATTGGTTATTGATGTCTTGCTGCTTGTGCTGATTCATCAATAATTTTTATCTTTTTTTGTATCTTTTTTCCTCTAGCAGGGACACAAATCTATTGAGGTTTTTTACCCTCTCCTTTATCTTCTGCTTCCTGCGAAATGTTCTTGTGGTCCATAAATCCTGCACTCCTTGTATCCAATTCCAACAATCCATTTCCCTCTCCCAAGCCTTGCTCTTTGAAGCACCTCAGGGTTTGTTGAGAAAAACCTAAAATTCCAGTGATTTTCCCAATAAAATCTGTGTAATAGTACTCAGCTACGTGGCTTAAAGTGATTTAAGACTAACACTCTGCTTCTAATTCATATCCTGCTTATGATTAATTAAAAAATAATTAACAATTAATTAGGAAACTTATATCATTTCCAACATACCTGCTGTGTTTAAGGCCAAGAGATTTTACAACTGCTTCCTCCTACCTTTTGTTCCACATTTTGTCATTAATGTTGTCATCCTCCTAAATTAAGTGGCAATTCCTTTCCAGGTCACTTCCAAACCCCTTTGGAAAGCCCTCCAAGCTCTTAAGCTCTGGAAGTCTCCCAGGAATCCCAGTAGCAAAGATCTTTATTTGGTGATGGTTCTTTGACAGCTGCTTTTTGTGGCCTCCAGCAAGAGATGAGCTTGAGGCAAAGTTTGCTCTCCAGACCTTCTCCTGGGATAAAATGCAAATTAAAATATCCCAGAAAATTTGCATCAGGGGGAATCTCAAGATTTCCTTTGTTCCCTGAGAAGGGAACAGCTAAATTAACACTGACAGTCAACAAATACCCCCAGACAACCCCTGGCCATCTGCTCCACTCTTCGTTACTTTTATCATTAAAAAATTCCATTAGAAAATTCCATCCCCCACTCCCAGTTTCCAAACAGATTTTCCCTGACTGAAGTTGAAGGCCAAGGTCTCTTATCCCATGCTTAGTGAGCAGGGAGCTTGGTTTATTTTCTTTCAGTGCTACTGTCTCCAGATTAGGGAAGTGGTATCGGGTTTCCCTTCTGTTTATTTTTTCCTGGACTTGGGAAAAAAAAGGCCGGTCACTGGAAGGCAAAGTCATCAATCCCAGAGGGAAAACACTTTTACTTTTCCTCCTACTGAGATCCCATTCCTCAAAAAATAAACAGATGATGGAGCCCAAAGTCAAAGCGCTTTTTCATCAAATCTGAAATTTCCTCAATGAATAGAACTGAGCTTCGTTGGTCTGAGGTTGAGGTCATCAAATGAGATACCCCAGTCCCGTTCTTTCCCTCAGTTTCTTTGGATTAAAAAATGAATAATGGAAACTATTCCAAAGGGACTGTGCATGGAATTGATAATTTTGACATGAAAATGAACAGGAACAGAAACTGCCTTGAATTATTTGACAATTTTAATTGATTTTTGGGGGTGACTTCTTGCTGTGCAACCAAACTTGATTTCACCAATCCACGTCCTTTTTTTTTTTTTTTTTGAATGTAAGAATTCGGAACATTATTTTTTAATCCCAGAAATTCCCAATGTTATTTAACCCTCATATGATTCCTCTCTCCTTCCTGCTCTTCCTTGTTCCAATTCAGCAGCTTTGAAAGTCTTTTGCCCACATTCCCTGGGCTGGCAGGGAGCTGATTTCCTCATATCCCAGTGGAATGTTGTCCCAGTACCACAGATCATCTCTTCACTTTTCCAGGCTTCCCTTCCGTCCCTTCTATCCTTGGCTCTTTGCCTGACATTCCCATGCAAATGGATTTGGCCTCCTTCCACCTGTTTTCCTGAGCTCTACAGGGTCATTTCTCCTTCTTATCCTATTTTCTCCTTCCTTCCCTTATAATATTAGGAATGTGCCTGCTCGAAAATATGGATTTATCAAGTCCAGATTAAAGATGACCTTTGCAAATTGCAAATGTCTTTGAGTCGAATTTGTTTCGCTCACAGGGGGCCCAGATTATCAATAAACCTGAATAAAACCAGAGCAATTTGCTCAAAGGCCAGGCTAAGAATAGATCCTGGGTCTGACTGGATCAGGAATACTTGGAAGGATTGGGTTTTTTATGCTTCATATGGGGTAGGATTAGCTCCAGCTAAAGCCAGGAATTCAGCTCAGACATAAAGAGAGCTGAATTTTGGGCTTTGCATGTGGATGGCCCAGGGGATTTCACCTGGCCTTCAGCTGCTGCTCCAGCCTGCCCAAAATTCCTTTGTCATGTAAGTCCTATGGATGTCTGGGAATCCCTGCTCTCCCAAGGGTCTTTTGTTGTGTGAGACCCATGAATGTCTGGGAATCCCTGTTCTCCCAAGGGTCCTTAGTCGTGTGAGTCCTATGGACATCTGGGAATCCCTCAGGTTTCTCACTGGCACTTGGATCTACAGCTGCCCAGGGAATCCAGGCTTGGATTAGAGCTCCAAGGAAATCATGACTTTGACTCAGTGGCTCAAATGGAGCTGACTTGTGCTGTCACTTTACAGGGAAGCTGGAGAGGCACTTTTCCCAAGGGCGTGGAGGGACAAGACAAGGGGAATTGGCCTTAAACTGTAGGAGAACAGGGTTGGATGGGATATTGGGAAGGAATCCCTGGCTGGGAAGATGGGGAGGCCCTGGCACAGGGTGCTCAGAGAAGCTGTGGCTGCCCCTGGATCCCTGGAAGTGTCCAAGGCCAGGTTGGATGGGGCTTGGATCACCCTGGGACAGTGGAAGATGTCCCTGCCCATGGCAGGGGTTGATGAGCTTTAAGGTCCCTTCCAACCCAAACCATTCTGGGATTCTGTGATTTTAAAAATCCTTATTTATTCTGGGAAGAAAAGACTTGCTTGGGCACCTTTTGCTCCACTCAGACTCTGTCACTGCTGATAGACCTTCTCTTTCTCCAGACCTTCCCTTTCTCCAGACCTTCCCTTTCTGTCAAAATCTGGGAGAAAAAAGCCAGAGCTTCTTTCTCCCTCAGGGAAAGCTCTGCAGAATTTCTTCCCTTGTCACATCAGTGAGTTTTCTCCTTTGCCACATGGCACAGAGCTCCTGGTTCATCCTTTCATGTCTGTGAGGCTGCTTTCCCTCTGGCAGCAGCCAAATGAATTGCTGGGATGTGGGAATGGGATGCCAATTCCTTGGCTCGTGTTACTGGCACCACGTGCCCATGGCACAGAGCTGCTGGTGCCTCGCTGCCACAGGAGGGGTTTTTTGGCCAAAACCAAGAGCGTGAGTGATGTTTGACTTCACAACCTCATCAGCCTTTGTTCATCAGTGCATCCCTAAAAACCAGCTCCTTTTAATCCAAGGATTCTGGTGTAGCTTCCCACATTTGGCTGGAGTTTCATCAGTTCTCACACAGTGAGAAATTTGTTTGGTCAAGACTGGGAAGCCTCCGAGGAAAAATTGTAGGATGCAGTGCTGGCAATTCTGAGATTGGAGTTCTCTGCCTGAGTCTATAGGAAGGGAATATTCTGGGAAAACTCTTCTGTTGAGGCACAAAGCCAAATCCCGACATGACTATGCATGTGGAAGGTTCACTAGAGCTTTTCCTCCTGTTCTTTAAGTGATTGAGTGATAGGAACAGAAATCACACTCAGACATGTAAATTTTATCAGATAGTGATTTATTGGCCTGGGAGCTTGGAAGGAAGAGCAGCAGAAGATCACAGGATTTGTATGGGACCTAGGGAAATAAGTTCCTCCTTATGACCAAGAAACATGACAAAAATTAAATTATTTTATTTAGAGGCCTGATGTGGCTTAGGATATTCCAAACCAGTGTTCCCTGGCTTGAAATGTTTCCCATCTTGAAACTAGGAATAAAATTCTGCAAATCTGCTCACTGAACAGCAAATGGAATTTATCCCTGGCTTGCTTCCTAGAGCATTGAGGAGTAGGGAGAAAAAAAGGCCACAATTTTGCCTTTATTTGTTTTGGCAAATTGCCCGTGAAGTTCCTCACACAATGGATTTGTACTGTTTATGTTTCAGGTGTGGAGGAACCAATTCCTTCCCTTTGTACCCCAAACACCAAGCCCTGGCCACTCCATCCATGGCTTTCAAGGGATGGCCAGGCTGGAGTGACCTCAAACAGCTCGATCTCAAATTCCCCCTTCCACGGTGTCACAGCTTTTTCCAGGCCCCCACATTCATGTCCCCAGCCAGGTCACCCAGTGGGATCCATCTGATGTCAGCACTGCCAGAGTGTCCATCTGGACTTCTCCAGCCCTTTCCAGTGAAGGGGGAGAAGGAACCATTTCTCAGGGCTGTCCAAGCCATCCTGGAATGACTTTGGAATTGTATAATTTCTGATAGATCCTACCTGATGCCAGGAGCCTTCAGACCTTCCATGGAATCATGGAGTAGATTGGATTGGAAAGGACTTAGAGGTCATTTAGTTCCACTCCTCCTGTGGGCAGGGACATCTCCCACTATCGCAGGCTGCTCCAAGCCCCAGTGTCCAGCCTGGCCTTGGGCACTGCCAGGGATCCAGGGGCAGCCACAGATTCTCTGGGAATTCCAGCCCAGCCCCTCCCCACCCTCCCAGCCAGGATTTCCTTCCCAATATCCCATCCCTCCCTGCCCTCTGGCACTGGGAAGCCATTCCCTGGGTCCTGTCCCTCCAGGCCTTGTCCCAAGTCCCTCTGCAGCTCTCCTGGAGCCCCTTTAGGCCCTGCAAGGGGCTCTAAGTTCTTCCTGGAACCTTCTCTCCTCCAGGTCTCCCAAAGCTCCTGTGTCACATTCAGCCTCATTTGGGTGTCTTGGAGTTGATTTTGCTCCAAACCAGATCCCAAATTTCAGGCAATTAGAGCTGCACTGACCCTGGCTGCCATGAGGAGATTCGCACATGTTGAACCCAAATTTAGGAGACTCAGTGAACTGGACACCACCCTGACATCCTTGGAGATAAATCCTCTGCCTTGGAGGCTGAGCCCAGGTACCAGCAGAGGGTTTGAATTAGACCCCCACACCTCCAGCTCCGGCCTCTGAGCTGAGGGCAGATTAAACATTCACAAGGAAGGAATTTTAAGCCCGATTTATCTGCACACCTCCAGGCACCTCGAGCTAAGTGAGATGTTTGAGGGCTCTGATGCATCTGCACAGCTCTGCCAGATGTGACACCACAACTGCAAGGGGCCTGTGCCTTGCTGGAGCTGCAGCTGGAGGCGAAATAGGATCATTCCAGACAGCTCAAATTCCAGCAGACACTCGTGCTTAGACAGCTGGATGAGCCCCTGGGTACCTCTGAGGGAGGAAGATGAGCTGCTCTCCAAAGGGATGATTCACCTGCACAAACATCCAGTATTCCTGGAGATGCCCTGGGGCTGCAGGACATCTGGCAGGTGGAGAACACGGAGGAGATCCAGGCCTTTCCTGGAGCAGACCCTCATGGCTGAGGCAGGGATGTACCCAAAATGCCATAAAAAAATAGTGTTTGCATGACTGAGCCCTTCCCAAATATCCATGTGCAAAGAGATTCCTGGGAGATCAGCTCCAGTGATCCACGTTTGAGGTCCCCAGCTCCCAGGAATGGAGTTTTCCCTTCCCTCCTGTGGAATCCAGCAGATCTCATGGATCTTTTCCCCAGCCCTGTGGCTGCAACGACCTCCACACCTCCCAAAACAGACACGTGCACCCCACAATCCCCACCCCACAATTCCCCTAAACAGGAAGTTTAGGGAAGCACCTCTGGCACTTTGGGAACCACTGCTTGAAGAGAAGGGGTTTTGGCCATGAAGGTTCATCCCTTTGTGGATAAAACCATGCCAAGTCTGATGCTTCCCGTGGAGAACAGAAACAAGTGAAAGATTATTCCTGTGCAATCCACGGTTGAGACATCCCAGCTGACGGGATCTGATGGGAACTGATGGGAAGTTGTTTCTGACATCCCAACTTCCCTTATTTGTAAAGATTTACCTCATTTTTTCTCCCCTTGCTGGGTTGTGATGGGCTCAGAGGTCACAGAGGTTTTGCTGACCACAGAAAATGTCTCATTTTCATTCCAGAAAGATTGTTGCACTTCGGTCTGGGATGAATTCCCCCATTTTCCCTCATCTGTCTCTCCTAAGGTGCACTTGGAGCTCAGGAATCAGGTGAGGACGCAGGGATGGAGCAGGGACAGCAGCACATTACAGCAGGCAGGACACAGATAACTCCCAAAGATCTGATGGATCCATAAAAGAAGCCTTTGGCTTTGGGAGCAGGAATTTATTTGTCCCCCTGTGGTTTTGGCTGCGAAGAGAAGTGGAATTGGAGATGGAAGTTGGCTTTTACCATTGGTATGTTTTGTAATTCCCTACCAGATGGCAGAGGGGAAATTTTAAATTATTATTCCTTTGTTTTCTATTTCTTTTCCCCTACAGTGGCAAAAGTTATTGTTTTAAGCCTTCTGCAACACTCTGGGAGCTCCCTCCCTGCTTTAATTTTTGGCTCTCCTCCTCTGTCTGGCTCTGTATAATTCTGTACGACCATATTCCTTGTCAGCCACTTTCCCTTTGCTTCCAGTTCTGTGTTTCGGTGGCATCTGCGACACTCCAAATATTTCAATTGATACAGAAAAAAAAAAGACTGGACCTTCTGCTGCCCTGATTTTTTAGTTATAACTAATCTCTAGCTAATCTTCAGCATTAGCTCATGTGGAAATTTAAATGGAGTTGGGCAAAGGGCCAAAATTGGGATATTTGTAGTTCCTGATCTTCCCCAGGTGGATGGAGCTTGGATCCCCCTGCGATAGTGGAAGGTGTCCCTGCCCACGGCAGGGGGTGGGATGAGCTTTAAAGTCCCTTCCAATGCAAATCAGTCTGGGGTTCTGTGATTATGAAATCATTCTGATTCTATGATTTATATTTCCTTCTTGGAAGAAGATAAAAATTAGGCACAGATGCACAGGGAGAAGAACTACCCACTGGAACAGGCTCTGTGTTTTCCCTGTGCACTTCTGAACCAAAACTCAATTTCTTGTTGAGAATCCGTGACTCAAATGTTTCTTGGCTTAACAAAAATGAATTGAAATCCTGAAGAATCCATTGTACAAGGTAGAAAATTATACGCATTAAAACCAAATATCTTCTTTGCCCCGAGTACACCCAAACTAAGGCTCAAAATCCTGATAGGAAAACCCTAGAGAGGCCCTATACCCTACATACAGCACCAGGTGATTGGATTTATGGATTCTTCCATCCCAGCCTTCCACGCCCTGAGCTATTTTAGCCTGTAATTATTAAGATTAGCTCCGTTCATGGTGTTCCCATGTTATCATATGTAAATATGTGTTCTTCTATGTAAATAATTTAACGCATAATAATGAAGTTGCATCTGCTCCTGGTGTAGGAAAACCTAAACTCTGGACAGAACCCCTCAATATGAACCCAGGAAAATAAGGCAGGAAGAATAATGGAAGCTGCAAATTCCCAAGTCAAACTAGGATGACCACGGAACTGGCAGAACGATGGATCCCGGAGTTATGGAATAGTTTGGCTCGGAAGGGACCTTGAATATTCCCAGGAGTGGGGCACCCCCCACCTCTCTGGGCAACCTGTGCCAGTGTTTCACCACCTTCATCATAAAAAAGAAAGCCCACTTAATTTCAATCCGCCCTTTTTTAGTTTAAAACCATCACTCTCTGTCCCATTGCAACAGATCCTGGTTAAAAATTTGTCCCACCTTTCTTTGGGCTCCCTTTAAACACTGAAAGGCAGCAATGAGCTCTCCTTGGAGACTTCTCCAGGCTGAAGAATCCCAGCTTCCTCAGCCTTTCCTCAGCTGCTCCATCCCTCTGATCCCCCTCTGGACCAGCTTCCAAGTCCCTGCATCCCTGTCGGAAAGGATAAACAGGAAAGAACAAAGACTCTCCAACACTCAGGGATGGATGTGTAGTGCTGAAGATTTATATTGGAGCAAAAGAATCACCTTCAAAAGAATATTCCTTGGATCTGCTTTAATTCAGGCACAGAACCGCGACTGCCTTGTTTTACCACTGTTTTCACCTGTAAATCCTGGGGAATAAATTCTCATGGAGTGAGAAAAGCGAGGAGAGGCAGCAGAACAAAGGGCACCTCTGCACCTCAGGACTATAATTGATGGATCTCCAGCTGCCACCACCCGATGTCACCCTGTGGATCGATCTTGGGACAGGAGGCACAGCAAACGAGCAGCAGGATTTGTGCATCCCCTGCCTGGCTTCCCACAGAGTTGTTCCCAACCTGCAAAAGTGCAGCGGCTCCACAAGGGACAAACGCTTGGCTTTGTCTCCTGGGAAAATGAGTTTCCCTCTCCCTGACCCCTCTCAGAGCCATTGAATATTTCATTTCAGGAAGCCTTTGGCCTTTCCTTGTGGTGATTTAGGGAGCTGTGAGAGGGGATTGTTCGGGGCTGCCCAGTGGAACAGGCACACGGCGCTTCCCAGAGATGGAATGATAAAGCTTGGGCCACTCGGAACTCGAGTTTTTTGTTTTGTTTGTGTTATTAGGGTGGATTCCAATTAACAGCTCCCCCAGTAAATGTCACCTCCCTCACCTGGCAAGAATTCCTGGGAACAGGCTGGGTGTGAGTCATTTCATTGCCTTGAAACAATGGATAAACAGCACAACTAATCCAGGGATAGGGCACAGGAGGGGATGGATTAACGGGCTGAGCACCAGATTGAAACTGTGCGGCCTCTCCGGAACCACAGCATCGAATTGAAGTGCTGTCATTAGTCTTGTTTCCCTTTTTCTCTCTTTTTTTCCATCTCTTTTCCTTCTTCCAAGGGTTAAATCCAAGGATTATTAGCACCCTGTAACACCCTGGGCTGCTTTACAATCCCAGCTCCTGCTTGCTCCGGATGGGCTTTGAAAAGCGCATCTCACACAAACGGGAATTCACCCTGTTGTCCTTGGATGTGCCTCTCCTCCCTTCCCATTGCTGTGGCCGGGCCAGGCTGGATTCCAGCCCCCATGGATGTGACCTTTGGAGGTGTCATTCGCGGAGTGCTTTGGGATCACGAGGGATGAAGGGCTCCGGGGAAACGCAAACCCTTTATTATTAGCGGCTGTGAAAGGACTGCGGGGAACAGGTGGGAATTGGGGCTGGCTTAGCTAAGACTTCCTGCTGGGCTGCCTTGGTCACCTCTGCCTGGCCTCTGCCACCGCTCCCAAAGCTCAGCCTTACCTCCACAAATACTTCCACGCTTCCCACAAGGTCTATTTTTAAAGGCATTACTGAAACGGAATGAAAGCCGAAGAATTCTCTGGGGATCAGCAGATGCAAAGTGGGAAATGCCATTTTTCATCTGGCATTTGGAGATTCCTGATGTCCCACGGATCACCTGGAAGGGCTCTGGGCAAGATAAGTCAAGCCCACACTCTTCAGTGTTTAAAACCAAATTTTTTAAGAAAAACACCACAAAGGTCGAACTGAAACTGAGTGAGGGTTTTAAGGGTTAAAAAATGAATCCAAGGGGTCGGTGTCCCACTGTAAATTCAGCTACAGAAATCACATCAGGGTATCTGGAATATCCAAATATGCTGGGATGAATCACATCAGAATATTCCGAGTTGGAAGGAATCCAGAAGGATCATCAAGTCCAAGTTTAATGAATGGCCCAGACAGAGATCAATCCCACAATCTTGGTGTTACCAGTTTTCTATCTTGTTACAAATACCCTGTGTGATCTCAAGCAATATTCCTCCTTTTCTGCCTGTGAATAACATTTTTCCTGCTTTTTTTCCATGAGGACGAGAGTTAAACTCTCACTCCGTCAGTGGTATGATGCCATTATTAATTGCTTCATTAATAAAAGGTAATAATACCTACTAATTACTCTGGGAAAGTTCTGATTCTTGGTTGTTTTGGGGTTTTTTTCCCTTTAAGGAGCTGGAAAGCTCTGTTGGGATTGCATCGCTCCCTCCTGCCCTCAGCTGCCGGTAATTACAGCCTGATACCATCGGTGTTAAATGACAGGAAACAATTCCAGGAACAACGTTGGGATTGCTGAGAGCGGCAGCGATTCGTTCCCAGGGGTTGTCCCACAGGAGCCAAGAGATGAGGGAAAACAAAAAAAAAAAAAAGGAGATTTTTGCAGGTTGAGCCAGGTAGGAGTCAGAATTTTTTGATGGATGCAGGTATTATCCTTGGGGCAATTCTTCGTGTTCCAGAAAAAATGGGAAAAGTGATGGTTCCAGATGCCAAAACTTGTCTTTTCCAGGAGCTCCAAGAGGTTTTCCACTTATCGCAGAACCCTGACTCGGCTTTTCTGAGGGATTTATTCCCATCCGTGCTCAGGCTCTCTCCTGCTTCTCCCCCACCCAGCACACACCTGGGTTTCCCTATTTTAGTCCTTGTTTGATGCAGACCCATCCAAAAAAAAGAATAAAAAAGAGGATATTCCTGAGCAGAATTCCATCTGATGGAAATAGCTCTGGACAGGGCATAAATTAGGGCTCACTGAGGGTTTCCACACCCTCTGGAATGAGGATGGATGAACATCAGGATGTTGGCTCAAGTGTTATCAGACAAATATCAGCATTCAAATCCTTTTTTTTTGGTGGCTCAACCCAAATCAAAACATGGGAATGGTCAAAATCCTCGTAAAAAAAGGATGGGATAATCCTTTTAATCAGATAAATGTTCCTTCTCCCACCATCACTTTCAGAATAAAAATTGATTGTTTTTTTCTAAAAGTTTTGCTTCACGGTATTCCCAGCTTTGCCACAGCGCCAGCATGGAAAGCTGCACCTAATTCCCAAAAATTCCCTACACATTAGGTCTAAGAAAAGCCTAATTCTGGAAGTGTTCCCTTCTTGATCCTTATTTACAGCCTGGTGTAATAAAAATAAGCACTTGATTGAGAGAGAAAATGAATGACTAAATTAATGAATAATTAATGACTAAATTAAGTTTTAGATAAAGTCACTGCTGGAGAAAGAAATGAGGGGAGTGAAGAGCCAGAAAATAAACAGAAGAAACCACAAAAAATTGTCACTTTGGGCAGAGGATTAAGGATCAAAAAAAATATAGGGAAGAACTGGGAATTTACAAGGAAAGGAGCTACTTGAGCTCAGAAATTCATCAGTAAAACTCAGGTTTATTATTGTTAAAAAATCCTATTAATGATGACAGCAAAAAAGAGAGAATAATGCAGCCCGTGATGACAAAACGTATTAAATTTTAATCAGATTCATTAAATAATATTTAATATTCATTAAATAATGTCACAATTTCATTGGCTACACAACCGTTCTAGAGCAAGTCTCAAATCCTGCTGAAATCAGTGGGAAGACTCCCAAAATGTTCATCTGACTCTGGAACAAGGCTTGTGTTTATTTAATTAATAAACACAAGACTAATTAGCCAGGTCAATAAATGTAGATTTTAAATGTAGGTCCTTTAGTGCCAAGGTCCTGCTTTAAAGTTGATAAACAGTCCATTTTTTTCCAGTGGTTTATGGAATTTCAGATAAGGAGCTCCTGGGAACTGACCTCGACTTGAATGATTATTAATTGCCAGTGCTACCTAAACTCTTCTTTCTGGTGAAATCCTGTCTGGAATGAGATGTCTGGGGATGGAAAACTTCAGGGAATGCTCCCAAATCCAACAGGCAAAGGTCTTCTTCTGCCTGCAGTGTATCCAGCTGGGATCTCACTCCCAAAGAATGAAAATGTGCTGTGGTCACCATCCAAAGGACAAATAAACCCTGTATGTTCCAGAAATATAAAAAATAACAGGTGAGGACGCAACCAGAAGTTCCAGATGTCCATGATAGGCTGAAATCTATGGAGGTGATTCTTAAGATCAAGGGTTAGTCTGGACACTAAGCTGGTTTTAAACTGTGTTTGTTTCCTTGGAATTGTGACAGGTCCCTGAGTAATCCCTGGAGGTTGGCACAGGTTGGGTTCTTCAGAGGCTCCGGTCTAAAAACACATCCAGGAAAAGATGGGCAACAGCAGCACTGGATGTGGGAAGAGCTGTGTGCGTTTTCCGACAGGATTGTTTGCACACTCCTGTACAAACTGGGGGATATTTCCAGGTAAATGGAAAATTCCATCTCCCCTTTAGGCTGTCACCCTCTTTTTGCTATGGAACCCTTCTGAAACAATGCGATTTTTTGGGATAAAGCAACAATTACGTGAGGTAACAAAGCAAAGGTTGGATTTCTCAGGGGTGTAGGGATGGTTCTGTTTAATCCGCATTTATTTGGGTCGATGGTTGCACTTGATGATCCCAAAACCTGAACAATTCTACGTCCATGATTTTGGATGTTGTTTTCAGACAGAAAAAACCAAGAGATCTTATGATTTCTGAAGGTTTCAACCGAATTGATTTGGGCTGGTGTGACCTCGGGCAAGGAGCAAACCTGGGAACAGATCCCAGAAAAAACCTGGGATTTAGGCTGGAATTTGGTCCAACCACTCAATTTGTCTTCCAGATGTGCCATATGGTTTAGGCCCAGTTTTAGAAGTGCTGAAGATGAGATTTCCTTGGAATTAAGGCTCTGTGGGCGCCCATGGAAATAGCCAAGAATCCCAAACCCCATCTTAGCAATTCATCCACGGATCTCACCTTGTTCCTTCATCTCCAAAGGGACCGAAACAAAATTCCCTGAATTTTCCTAGACCTCATAATGACAAACTAAACCATTCCACTGAGAGAAGCAGCATCTCCAGGGAGCAGGTGGATTCATCCTATATTTCATTTTTAAGTGTTGAAGTCCCAGTGAATCCCAATTTAGAAGGGAAGAGTCTGATTCCAGCATATTCACCATTTTTTTTCCTTCTTCTCCAGACTCCGGGGACAGGGATTTGATCCTGGCAGACACTCCCCATGTCCTGGCTCTGAAGCACTGACTCAGAAGTTCATCCTCCCTTCAATGAGTGTTGATTTTGTAAGATCTCTGTGGTGACACTTTGGAGGAGTGACAAAGTTTTACACGAGGGCTCAGTTTTTCCCTCTGTGTGTTCCCACTTTTATCTGATTGGAAAAAAGCAAAAAATCTCACAGGGATTTTATTTATTTCTCACCATTACTGGGTTCTCCCATGGTTTTGGCACCTGATTTTTAACCAGTTTTCTTCCTACTCCTTGAAGTTTTATTTTAGAATAAAAAAGGATCATAATTTAAATTTTTTTCCCACTTAAATGTTGAAAATTGTCCTGATTTTTAATCTCCTTTCCCTATCTTAATTTAGGAAACAGCTTAAAGTATAAATTAAACAGCAGCAATTCCATTTTGGACTCTGCCAACTTTGCTGGCAGCTGGGTTGGTTTTGTGATCTGTCCTTTCTTATTCCTACAGCTGAAGTCCTACACTGCTTTCATGGATTTATCCTGATTTAGGGCCACTGTGGACGGAATCTGTTTCATCCAAGAAGCAGAAATCACCTGTAATGGGATTATTTGGATGTACAGCAAATCCATGTGCTGGGAGGACTGGGAGTGATTATCTTCCATCACATGATCCTTGTTCACTCACCTGGGCAGGGATTTTGGGAGTGATAGGGAAGATGTGATCTCTTCCCAAACAATTCCACGGGTGAGGGGATGGGTGGGAGCCTCTTCGAGATGGGGCTCAGTGTCTGTCCCCACTTCCAGCCGCGGGTTTGTTCCAGAGCCCCGACAGTTTGACTCCTGAAACAGCCAAACGGGGCCACACGAGGCTGAGTTTGTGAACTTTGGGATAAAAGGACAGGTTCAAGGGGGAATATGTGGCAGGCGGTTCGGGAAGGCTGCACCTTCCTGGTACCTCAGCAATGGGGCAAGGAAGAGGGCAATGAGCGGCCGGGAGTTTGGGATAAAAGTGTGCAGGAAATCCCACTAGGAAAAGCCAGTGTCCGTAAAGGAGACAGAGGAGTGCAGCAACTTCCTTTGGATAAAGGGAGAGAGGCCGCTGGGGAGGGGTTTTCTCTCTCGAGGTTTCGGAGGGTGCGGCCTCCTTTTATCCCAATGATAAATGGATCAACATCTTAAGATTTCCTTTCCCTTTTTTGTGTTCTACTCACGCCATAAAGTTGGAAATTCAGGGAAATGGAGGAAAAGCTGCTCTGAGTGGAACGTTCTGTGCCCATGGCAAAGAGTTGGAATATAAGGATCTTTAAGGACTTTTCCAACCCAAACCATTCCACAATCCTAACAATTATTAATAATTGCTGTGTGTGCTTTAAATATCATCCTTCTCCCTTTTTCCATGTGTGGAAATCCAGGGGCAGAGGCCTCTTGGCTTCACCAGCAACAGGTATTGGGCTGACTGGTTCCAACCCAATGAAGCTTGAAAACCCCTCCAATTTCTGTTTATTTATCTACCTATTTATACTTTATTTATTTATCTTTTTTTAAAATTTTTATTTATTTGAAATTATAATTTATTTATTTAAAGAAAACTGATTGTGTCTCTGGAACATTCGTGGAGAGAAATTCATCTCCAGTATCTTAAATAGTCTTAACGTGAACTTTATTGCACGTCTACTTCAAAATTAATAATTGTACTCATCTGCTTCTTTTAGCTGCTCTAAAATCAGATTAACTAATTCAGAAAGAGATAAAAAAACAGAACAAGGGACAACTGGGGCAGCCAATTCAAAATCTTTCTTTATTTCCCCCCTCAAAACCAAACGTTGGACATCAGAATTAAAAGTCAACTTTCATCGTGAGGAGGGGATTGAACATTAAAGTGTTTTCATGTGAGAGACGAATTAAATTACATCATTAATGAAATATACTTGAAATAATTATTAATTTTGCGCTCCCATAACGTGAATTTGGTGGTTGAAATCCCAAAAACCAGTGGGAGAAGCCAAGAATTCTGTTGTTGTTGTAGAAAATCACCCCAAAATTTCAATCCTTTGTAATTCCTTTGGAATTCCTTTAGAATTCCAATTTGGGGTAAAAATCAGTTTCAAAGAATTCAAATTTTCAACCTGATTAGGAAAAGTTTGATTTTATTTGGAACACTTCCGTTTCCATTGATTGACATTTAGAGATTTAAATTAAAATCGATAAAAAAAATGTTAATGTATCAAGATATATTATTGAAATTAGACTTAATTATTGTCCAAATGGACACAATAAAGACAAATTTTATCCAAATTTTAGGGGGAAAAAGGTGACCTTTCCCCTCTATTTTTTTTTTTTTTTAATATTTGAGATTTTTTTAATTCTGTGAAGGAGAGAATCACAAATTTGTAGCCTTTGAAGAGGTGGTGGAATAATTTCCACTCCGATCTCTTGGTTGAGCTGAGAAAATGCTGAGCTTTCCTTGAATTCCCAGAGCATGGATTTTGATCCAGCTCTGGATTTGGGTGGGTTGGAATCACTCAACAGCTTTAAATAACAATAACGTGGGCGTCAGATCCCAGCTCCTGCTGCTGGGATAGGAGGAGGAATATGGTGCTTGGAGCCATGGAATTTCTCTGGTTGCTTTTTTGTGGGATGCAGAGCAGAGCCAGACAGTTTCCCACTGGGAATTTCCTGGATTGGGATGGAAGAGAGATTTATGGACATAAGCTTATTCCACTTATTTTTGGGGCTGGAAATTGGCTCTTCCCTGTTTTATTTATCATTTATCCATGTAAACTTTGAGCCTCAGGTAGGGAGTGCAGGGAGGGAAGCTCATGGCTAAGAGAATTCCATGGATTCACCTATGGCAGGGTCATTCTGGTGCCATTTTTCCATGTAAAATCTAGGGCTTTAGCACATGGAGTTTGGTTCTTTATCACCTTTATGGGATTTTCATTTCAAATTCGATTTGGTCTCCTCAGCTTCATTTGAAATGCTTGAAACTCAGCAGCAGCTGTAAATTTTTCCAAGGAAATCCAAGCCCAATCTCCCGATTGATTCCAGTCTCTCACAGCTGCAGTGCTTTATTTTTCCTTTCTCCCAGCAGAGAAGCAAATTAAAGTGGAAAAATTAATTGGAAAAATTAAATTTGCAAAAATTGTTTTTGCATTTCCTTCTTCCTCCATGAACTTCCCCCCTCAGGCCAGATTATCCCTGAGGGAGAGAGGATGAGGACAGGAGGCACCAATCCATGAGGAGTCCCGGGAGATGCAGCAATTCTAAAATATCTTCCTGAGGTTCACTTCCTTCCTTGCTTCCTCTTATTTTGGAGAGTGTGGGGATTTTGTAGGAATTTGACACTTGTCAGTGCTGTATTTCTCAACACTCTTACGTTGACTTGTGAACTGCTGGGTAATTCCAAACCTAAGTCTGGAATTCTGTTCCACTGGTTCCTAAAAACCTCCATGTCAGGAGGACCAAATCCTAGCAAAAGAAAAAAAAAAAAAAAAAAAATTAAAGGAACGTATTTTTCAACACTTACAAATGGTTTATTAAGTGTCTCCTCATCCTGAGTAGGATTGTTCCCACCTGCTTTCCCTGATTTCCCTGTTTTCCCCACCAGTCACGTTCATCCCAGCAATCCATAGCATTCCATGCCAAGATGCTTTGGGATCGTTAATCAATTAAGGTTCACATTACTCTGGGCGAGCATTGGGATTTTCCTCGCTGGAGAATCCAAGGGAAGGGGTGGAATGATTCCCTCAAGGCAACGTCATCCAAGAATCGCTGCCAAAATAGGGAACTGGATTGGGATAAACCAAGTGCAAGAATCCAAAGGGTTTTTTTCCATGGCAAGACAACTCCTGGGTATTTATCAGTGTGGGAGCCCAGTTCCAGAGGTGACTCAGGTCGGGAATGGTGTCTTTGACAGCAACAGAGCTGCTCCAGGATACCTTCGTGGAGAATCCAGACTGACTTTCTTAGGAAGGTTCCGGAGGCAGCTGCATTCCAAGCAGGAGCTGAGGAAAGAAATCCTCTTGGCATGGGACAAACTGCAACAAGTCTCTTGCAGAGCAGCAGCGAAGGCTGTGTTATCTCCTCTCTGCATCCAGCATTCCAGTAATATCCTAAAAGATAAATCCTATATATCCCACAATTCAGTTCTCTAGTGGGAATCCACCAGGCAGAGGAATGGGATGTGGAGAAATTTAAATTTTACAGAAATTTTGCAGGAAGCTTCAATTTTATGGCAATGATTTCCACATGTAGAAAGTAAAAGATTCCCAGAGAATTTGGGAATACTGACGAGGAGTTGCAGGCCTGGTTAAGGGAAAGTGTGGGTTTGTTAAGGGGATATTTAGGGTATTTTCCCCAGTGTTTTATCCTGAGATTTTGGGGACTGACCTCAACTTACACTTCCTACCCCAAACCTCTTAAATATATGGCTATCCCTGCCACTTCCAGAGCCATATCCAGATGTGATGGCAGCCATCCTTCTGTTTTTCTGGCACAATCCCACCCCTAATCTTTCCCTTCCACTCCTTATCCTGTCACCATTAGTTTATCCCACCTTTAGAAAGTGGGAGAACAGAATTTGCAGTTTTTTCCTTTTTTTTTCCCTCCACCAAGGCCAGCTCCAGGAACAGATCTGGTAACATCTGGAATTTACCTCCCTCTTCCCTTTCTAGATTCCCAACCCTGTCCCTGATGCCAGGCAGTGAAGATTTTCACGGATAACTTGCCCAACTGGACACGTGCTATGTGTTTTTCAGGAAGTCTCTTCCCTCCTGCCAGCTCTGAGTCATTGGCAAGGAGCAATCCAGTCTCTGTGCCAGGAAGAAATTCCGGAGCCGTGGAAGGGGAGAGGCTTTGAGTTCACTGAACCCAGTGACCGACTCTGGGAAAATCATCGGGGGAGCAAACTGGGAGAGGAGGATCCATCCATCCCCACAGGAGGTATGGCACCACCAGCCAGGAATTTTAGCGAGTTTAAAGTATTCCCAAGCCTGATTATCACGCAAAGCTTCATAACTTACGGATGAGTCTGAGCTGTCTCTAGACAGCAAATCTTTTCTCACCTTTCCCAATCCTTAGGATAGAGATTTATGGGATCATTAATCATGGATTTCAAAGAACAATTCCACCCTTTTGCTGACAGATTTGTCCTGAAAATAATTACAAACGTTTCTCCCTTCTAGGAAGAGGAGAACATTTTCAATCCATACGGAAAAATACTCCCCATCCCTTATTTTTTGTTTTTTTCAAGCCTATTCCCTGGAATAATTTGTCCCATTGTTATTCAGCCCTGGCTCTGTTCATTCCATTGGTGTGGCACAGAAAAATAAATAAATAAAAAGCAGTGGCTGATCCTTGTAAATCCTTATTTTTATCCAGTTAATTTACGAGTCTCCAGGGAGGGAGAGCAATCCTGTGTCTCCACATGGATACCACAGCCCTTCCTGCTCCTCCACACTTCAGTCCTTGGATTTTAGGCTCCGTTTCCCACATTTCTAAGTGCTCAGTGCAAGACAAGAACCATCCCCAAGATTTCAGCTGCTGTCCACGGAATATCCACGCACCACACTGGGACATTTTGGAATGGTTTAGAGGGAGAAAACTCAGCATTAGGAATTTTCTTTAGGAACGGAACACGGAGAGCCGGAATGTTTGAAAGACACCCTGGCAGGTTCTGTGCCAAATAAAAAAACATCTGGCAGGAAAAAAAAAAAGAATTTTAGTGCCTGAGTCAGTCAGTGGCAAAGATTTGGCATCAAGTGGGGCATGATCAAGCCAACAGACATAAACAGTTCCCAATCCTGCCCCGGGGATGCCATGGATACCACTCTGGGATTATTAATTCCTGCCAAATTGCCAGTGTTTACTCCAAAGGAGTGTGAAATCCTTCCCACAGCCAGACTTCCACTGCTTCCTTGGGTGGAAATGTGAGGGGAAAGTGGCATTGGGAGAGGTTGGGTTTCCCCTGGATTGTTCCCTTGGAGATTTCTTTTCCCTGTTTCCCATTTTCTATCCATGGTACCTCTCTGTCCACATTCCCTTTGCCATGAGAGCACCTCATTTTCCCTCTCAGCATTCCTCTGGATGATGCTTGGAAGAGTTAAGGATTGTTCAGCCTGCAGAAGAAAAGGCTCCAGAGAGACCTAATTGTGACTTTTCACCAAAGCTGGTGAGGCCCTGACACAGATTTCCAAAGAAACTGTGGATTCCCCATCCCTGCAAGTGTCCAGGGCCAGGTTGGACAGGGTCTGGAGTAACCTGGGAGAGTGGAAGGTAGTATTTTCTTTCCTGAAAATACCTGAGCTGGCTCAGTTGGGAAAAGCTTCTGGAGGACAGGGAGCAACCAGAGGGAGAGAGGCCTCTGGCCAGGAGCCCAGGGAATGAGGAGAGACTGGAACATTTCCTGAAGGCAGCCGGAGGTTTGCCTCTGGCAGGGAGCAAAGCCACAATGAAGCCTCAGAAGGGACGGAAAAAAGGGACTTTCTTTGGGATTCAGAGGGAATGGAGTTCACGCAGGAAGTGACAGGAGATGGTGGGAAAGTCAGGCAGTGGCAAAGGGACCTCCCAGAAATCCCTGAAAGGCCCAGTGGGGAGGTCTCGTTTGAAAATCTTTTCATTTGATGTCTCCTGCTGCTCTGAATTTCACTTTTTAATGAGTTAATTGACGACATGGATTGGGAATGGCACCGCTGGGATTGGATCCCTTGTCTTTTGACATGTTCCAGTCACACCAGGCACGGCCTGATCCGTCTCCAGGCTCGGACTAACTTGGGGGCCATCCCAGCCCTTCCAAGCCAAGGCACAGGGCCAGGAAGTGGGAAATCTGCCCTCTGCCTCCCCCTCCTCCCCTTCCCTCAGCTTTGCGAAAGGACTTGAAGGCACTTTTCCTTCATTCTGTGGGAATGGGATGATAGGAAACACTCCAGCCTTCCTGGTCGGCACATGGGAGGTGCACAATTGGAATAAGACTGGGAGAGAAGGAGGAATTGGACAAGATTTTACAGTCATGCTCACTGCTGCTGCTTCCCATTTATTCCAAATTTAGTGGTGTGGTTTTTATGGTTTTGGGGTTTTTTGGGGGCGAAATGGGAGAGTTAAAGTCAGCCCTTATCCAATCCCTTGGATCCCCATCCAAAGCATCCCATTTTCACCTTGCACAGGAGAAGTATCTGTGCCTCTCAGTCTTGCCAGCAGATGAATTCCCGGAGAGATGCAATCGTGCCTCTGGGAAGGATAAGGATAATGCTGGAGGACTTCCCATTCTTCCATGACTCCGTGACGCTTTTGAAGGTGAATGGATCCCGAGAATCTAGTTGAGAGATGGATATCATTATTCCATCCCAACTGGATCAATTCCTCACCTATCAGGATTGGGCAGAGACTCTTGTCATGGATCAATCCCTAAAAACCTTGAACCCACAGCTTTCCCAAAGTTCCTTTTCCTGCTGGTTCATCTTCTCCACACAGTCACAAATATCAGGTCAGGTCTCTCTTCTCCTTATCCACTAAAGAATTCCATAAAATATCCTATTGACTCTGGATTTCTGGGTCAGGAAAAGGACCACCAACTATTTCCGAGGAAAGGCTCATTTTGCACTAGCACCGAAGCGCTTCAGTCCTTGGGAAAAACCAACGGGAAGCATTTTTGTGGGAATAATAAAATTCCAAACTTGGTGGAGGAAGGAAGCAGGAAAAGGAACTTTTGACGAGTGCTCCTCTGGTGCTGCTACAAGGCTGGGAAGGAGAGGAATATCAGAGGTGAGACTTCCAAAAGTGGCTGCTCGGGAATAACCTTCCAGGAGTTCTTGGGAATCTGGGAGATTCTGTGAAATCCACATCATTCTTTTCATGGAAAACCCTGGCCTCTACAAAATCTCTTTTTTCATCTTTAATCAGCAGATGAAAGCAAATATTTGAGGAAAAAAGAAAGGCAAAAGGTTCAAGAAGGATTTTTTGTCATCTTCCAATGTCTTGTTTATTCCATCTGTTCTAATCTTTTCCTATTAATTTTGTTTTAATTTTGGATAATTAAGGACAGCTGCTTTTAGCACTAATACAAACATTCTTTTTCCTTTTTTTAAAGATTATTTTCCTCTGTGCATCTCATCCTGAAACAGTTTCGCAATCCACTTTTATTTTTCCTATTTTATTTCCCTGAGAAACCTAAAAAAAATCCTGAATACCATTGTTCAACTTGGGATGGGAATGTTGGATAAGGAAGAGTGGCTGATTATGGGATGGGATTGAGGAATTTATTGATGCACTGAAGTCACCATAACAAAATAAAAGGATACAAAGGTGCAGGAGGGGAAATCCTAATCCCATGAAGGACATTATGGGAATTACGGGAATTCTGGAACATGGATTAGTTCAGCCAATGTTTGGTGCTAAAGCAGCAACATTCCCTGTCCTGGACTTGAACCATTCCAGTGGAAAGTGTTTTGGGACTTACTGCAAAACCTGGAAAATTACCATAAAAATATTCAGGATATTGTGTGTGCAGTAGTGTTCGGACCATATGGGAATATGGTTGGGAATTCTCCGTGGATCCAAAGGTTTCAGTGTGTAACTGGAGCAGTTTCATTTCTAAAGCCATTTCTTGCTGAGGATTCATTCCATGTCTTCCCCATGAGCTCCCAATCTCTCCTCATCCCTATGGATATTATCCCAACATAAAGAGTAGTCCCAGCTCATGAAATCCTTGTTTTTTCTCGTTTTAATCTTATTAAATTATTTTTAATCTTTTTAACCAATTTCTAAAGCAAGGCCTCTGCAAATCCAAACTCGGCAAAAAAACCACCAAGCTCTGGCAGAATCCCAATGGAATTGTGAGGTGAGGACCCAACCACTCTGGCCATAAAACTTTCCAGAGTTCAGGAGCTGAATCCTACAAATGAACACATTTTACTGAGCAATAGAAGTGAAACAAAAGTAGCAAACAGGAAAAACTTCCGTTTGGATCTGCTTCCCGTGGCTTTTATCCCAACTTCTCCTGGTTCAAGGCAGGGAACACCCTGTCCCTGGATTTGGCTGGACCAGGAATCTTCTCTGCAGCATCCAGATCCTGTTCTTCCTCTCCATCCCGCGGTGCAATTCAGGGAATGACACCGGAGAATTCAGGGATTGAATTGCACCAGATCCAGGCTCCACCGGCACTTTGGGATTCCCACGGAACTGGCTGTACCTGGAATTAAGTGTCTCCAAAGCATTACATTTTTCCAAATATAGTCTTTGGGGAAGGGCTGGACTTCCCTAACCACAGCTGGAGCAATTATCCCAATTTTAATTCCAGTGTTTATGGAATTCCTCCTGATTCAGAGCCATCCTCTGCTTAAAAAAAAAAAAAAAAGCCCTTCAGGAGAACTCCTATTAAAATGTGTGCTTGAAATATAGGAATTACATTTCTTGGAGGCTGCAGTTCCGCTGTATTTGGTGCTTCCAAAGTTTACACGGAGAAAAACTGAAATTCCAATGAAGTGAATGTTTTCCTTCAACTCAGCACCTCTGTCTAAAGTGAGACTTTTATTATATTTTCAAGAAAGTTTGAAATAAACCATTTAAAAAATAAATAAAAATGAACATTATTTCAGGTTTTCCTATAGGGAAAGTTTATTTTCTTCTCCAGACCAAGTTTATTTTCCCCTTCAGAAAACAACTTTTCTTGTTACAAGTTTTGATTTAATTCGAGTTTGCTTTTTCTACCCATATCCCAAATAAATATCGGAGCTGCAATCAGAGGGGCTGGTTTGGGATTTAAAAATCTCCATTTTCATACAGGACAGAACATTTTAAAGGAACTCTTGTAGTTCAACAGCAGGAATTTCATGTAGCACTTACCATGCTCACACTCAAAGGGAATATTAAGGGCTTTTCCTTCACCTACAATCCCTGGATTAAGTTCCACAGTTTGGAATATCTCAGCTGACTTCCAGCTGCTGCTCCAGGAGGGCACAATCTCCCATAACTCCTCTGTCCCGTTTCCATTTCTATCTCCTGAACATCCCAAATATCCCAAATGTCACTGGGTACCACATCTGAGGGACCTGGATGGCTCTCCATATCATCACTTACAGGAACAACCTTCCCAAGAATTTTCTTACTCATAACGATCATAATTACTTGCTTTATTATCCAGACTGTGCCCAGGTGGCCAAGGCGGCCAAGGGCACCTGGATTGTATCCAAAATATTCCACAGGACCAAGGAATTCCTGTCCCTCTGTGCTGGGCACTGCTGAGGCCACACCTCCAATCCTGGCATCAGTTTGAGGCCCCTCATGACCAGAAGGACATTGAGGGGCTGGAGCGTGTCCAGGGAAGGGAACGGAGCTGGGAAGGGGCTGGAGAATTCCTGAGGGAGCTGGGAATGCCCAGCCTGGAGCAAAGGAGGCTCAGGGGGGACCTTGTGGCTCTGCACAAGTCCCTGACAGGAGGGGGCAGCCGGGGGGGTCGGGCTCTGCTCCCAGGGAACAGGGACAGGAGCAGAGGGAATGACCAGGGCAGGCTCAGGTTGGACATCAGCAGGAATTTCTCCATGGAAAGGGTGGTCAGGCCTTGGAACTGCCCAGGGGGGTTTGGAGTCCCCATCCCTGGAGGTGTCCCAGGAATTCCTGGATGTGGCACTCAGTGCTCTGGGCTGGGGACAAGGTGGGCATCAGGCACAGGTTGGATTTGATGGTCTTGGAGGGATTTTCCAACCTTAATGATTCCATGATTCTGTGATAATTGGAGCAGAATTTTCACACAAAACATAACTAATATCTCTACTAACGTTCCCCACCCTTCAATCCCAATCTCAAACTTGATTTCCTGTATCCCGTAGTACCTAAAATCATGGAAAACCTAAATCCGGGAGGGGGGGGGGCGTTGGGTACATCCCGTGCAAACACAGCAGCAGAATCCCCCGAAAACAAAACAAACAAAACAAAACAAAACACCAAAACAAAACAGATGAGAAAATTAAATCCTGGGATACCTGGATGGCTTCAATTTGGGAATTAATTAATTAATTAATTTTGGGAATTAATTAATCAAGTAGCTGGATACCATCTCACAACCCAAACAGAGTTCCAGCCTGGAATTCCAGCATGACCAGGATTACTCCTGCTGAAAATGGATTTTAACATTTGAGGGCCTTATGGAAGCCAGGGACTGAGACAGTTTTGTGAATGCACATTTATTCCTGAGCAGGTATCCAACCTTTCCATTGGAGCAGAACTTTTGTGATCCAGACAACATTCCAGGAGCAAACACCAATTCCCCCCACTTGGAACCACATCCTCACCTCACTCCATGGTGGCCAGAGCCATCCTGGTCCCCAGCCAGAGGTGGTTTTTGGGATGCACCTCATGAAACCATCAATTATTCCCTCCTGGGGACACTCAGGATGGGAGAAGCCACCAACACCTGTCTGGGCAAGGATCCGGAAGAAATTCCTTCCCCTGCAGCCAGAGGAAGAGGGAAGAGGGAAGTGACGGGTCTGGTTGGGAGGCAGCAGATTCCTGGCGCCAGGGATTTAACCTGGAGCAGAATTTGGGAGTGATTGAAAGCTGGAGGCACCGGTGAGGTTCTGGAGACCTTTTCCAAACAACTTGAAGGACGCAATCCTAAATCCCACTGGGAAATAGAAACAGCAGGGTTTCATTTAAGTAATTTGTTTGGTCCAAGTGTGGAAATACAGGAAAAGGAGGGAAGTCACCCTGAAATATCTATTATTTTGTTCCAGAAATGAAAAATCAAAGCATTTTTATACCAGCACTGAATTTATTTATCTTGGGCATTTTTAAAGGAAGTATTCCCCATTTCATGGGAGCACTGCTGTGGAAGGAAGCAGGCAACCAAGCACCTTTTCGGCAGAGTTTCCCTTTCCTAAGTTTTCCAATCCTTACTCCATAGAATTCCAGAATGATTTAGGTTGGAAGGGACCTTAAAAATCATCTCATTTTTGTCACCATATGCAGGGACACCTTCCACTATCCCAGGCTGCTCCAAGCCCCATCCAACCTGGCCTTGGACACTTCCAGGGATTCAGGAGCAGCCACAGCTTCTCTGGGAGAACTGTGCCAGGGCGTCATGGCTCCCACAGAAAATAATTTCTTCCCAATATTTCCTTAAAATCTATATAACATCCTTAAAAATTCTTTGAAGTGGACAGAGAGGGGCTGGTTCTCCCAGAGGTTGTGTTTTCCTGAGGATTTTCCAAATCAACTCAAAGCAGGGATAGACTGAGGAGATTTTGCCTCTCCAAGGAGTGTCTTAACTACTGCTCTAGAGGAGGTTTTTAAGGGCTGTGTCACAACCTCTCTTTTCCACTGAATATTTATCCTGGAAATATGCAGAAATAAAGGAGGAAGAGGGATAGAAATAATGGGAATGATTGGCTGGTTTGGTTTTCTCCAGAGAGTCCTTACCCTGCAAGGAGATGCCTGACTGGGAGTTCTTTACCTCAGCACAGCCTCAGATAATTTACACCAAGTGCCCAAGGGACACAGGAATTAGGATATGGAATGAGGGACTGTGGGATCAAGGATCCAGCTGGACATCCCTGGTTTTCTTGGAATTAAGGCTGTGCTGACAAAGGAGGTTTCTACAAAGAGAATAATCAGTGCAATACCTGGAAATCACCCTTTCAGCAGGTTAAAAAGTTCAGGATATCCACTCCAGAGCCTGCAGGAATTTGTTGACATGTTCATCCATGAAGGAATAGATAAATTAGGGAAATGTCTTCCTCAATTCCCTGTGTCCTGCACAAAGGAAATTCACCTTTCAGGCATTCTTCTCACCAGTTTAGAGTTCTCATAAATCGTTTCACAAACATCCCTGTGCTGGAAAGTCTTTTACCAGAACTTTCCTTTTTTTTCCTCTCCAAAACCCCTTTTTATTCTCCTTCTCTCAGAATATTTTAGGCAGGTTTGTAACATTGCTGGAAAATTTCCAAGAGTTTCATTTGGAACATGATACCTTTCACTTAAACATAAAAAAAAAAAAAAAAAAGAGAGAGAGGAATAAAAAAAAATCCAGCTGAAAGATCAGAAGAATTTACCCTGGAGCTGCCCAAGGGAGAGATGAACTCTGGTGAACAGCTTGAGAGGGCAGGCTGGGAAAAGCAGCTTAATCCCCTCTTGTTCACCTTTTAGTTTTGGGATGAAATTGCAGGGTTGGAGTGGAGAAGCCGCTGAGCAGCTGGGGGACATCAGCATGGAAGCCACCTCAGGATTTAGGGACAATGACTCTACCCCAGCTCCCTGTGGGAAATGGAATGAAGGAGAAGAGACAGCACCCAAAAAAAAGAGAGAAGAGACTTCAAGCCATGGAGGGCTCTTTCCTTGGAATCTGTTGACCTCGATCCTCTGAAGAGTTTCCAATCCCCAGCAAAGCCCTGGATTCTGCTGGATGAGGAAAAATGGATACAGGAAGCAGTTTGGGCAATTTGATTTATTTTCTGTGATAGTTTTTAAGCAAGATTTGCCCTCTGTTTCTTGTCTCCCTCTAGGAAAAACCTTTTCTCTCTGTGAATCTCATGGCCAGCAGGTCAAGGGAGGTGATTTTACCCCTGTGCCCCACTCAGGTGAGGCCCCACCTGCAGAGCTGCCCCAGCCCTGGATCCAGCTCGGGAAGGACCTGGAGCTGCCGGAGAGAGACCAGAGGAGGCACCAGGATGAGCAGAAGGATGGAGCAGCTCTGCTGGGAGGAAAGGCTGCGAGAGCTGAGAATGCTCAGCCTGGAGAGGAGAAACTTTGGGGTGACCTCATTGTGACCTTCCAGGACCTGAAGGAGCTGCAGAAAATGTGGAGAGAGACTTTGGACAAGGGATGGAGGGACAGGACACAGGGAATGGCTTCAAACTGCCAGAGGGCAGGGATGGATGGGATCTTGGAAAGGAATTCCTGGCTGGGAGGGTGGGCAGGCCCTGGCACAGGGTGCCCAGAGAAGCTGTGGCTGCCCCTGGATCCCTGGCAGTGTCCAAGGCCGGGCTGGACAGGGCTTGGAGCAACCTGGGATAGTGGGAGGTGTCCCTGCCCACGGCAGGGGTGGCACTGGATGGATTTGAAGGTCCCTCGCAACAAAAGCCATTCCATATTTCCCAAGTACCCATAAAGCAAATACATCCCCCTTTTTTTTTTGGCACAAAAGAGAGCCCTTTTACTCCTCGAAATTATTAGAAAAGTTGCAAATGGACAAGGTAAAGCTCAGTATTTACAAAAAGAAAAGCTGAACATCTTCCCAACCTCGATGACCTTCAGGCATGGAAACCTCCTGGAAAGTCATGCTCTAAGCCCAGAGACTTCCCACTTTTTTAAAGAATGTTTCCGCTTCTTTTCTGTCAGTATTTGGTTCAGAAAAGGCAAAGTCAGACTTTGGAAGGCAGGAAGGGTCCCAAATAAATGCCAGGAGCCAGGCAGCTCACAGCTGGAATATTTACTCTGTGTGGAAATAGGCACTTTACTCCTTGAAGGAACTCTAAGAATTTTATAAATCTTCTGATAATCAAAGGCTCCTTGGAGTCCTACTGACCTGCCCTGGCCAGCATTTTTAGAGAGTCAAAATAGCGTCATTCTAATAGGAAATGGCAGTTTTGGAACCATCCACGGGGGAATCTCAGCAGGATTTCGTTGGAGCAAAGAGGAGGAGGACAAAAAGAGGCACTGTCTCCTCTGCATGCCAAGAGCTCCTTCCCCTCTGGCTCCACCACCACAATTTTGGCAAATCACCAGGGAAGGAGCAGGATGAGCTCTGCAGACAACCCCAAAAGAGCCCTGGTGCTGTTTCCCTCTGTCCTGTGGGTGTCCTTTGAGTCACATTGTGTTTCCTGCCCTCCCAGCACACAAAGGGATTTTCCTCCAGCTCCGAGCCGTGCTCTGCTCCCTCTCCCCTCTCCCTGCCACCGCGTCCCTCCCTGTCAGACACTATTGCTCCCAGATTAAAACAATAAATGACCCAAGGGTCCCCGCTGACTATTGACACTGGCAATTACAGGGGAATTAAAGGGGCTGTGTGCTTTGGATGCACTTCAAAGCTTTGTGGGATTCCCACACATGCTCCGAGAGCTGTGGGGTCTCGTTTGAGCTCGCAGACACATGGCCACTTCCAAGGCTGCCATTTCCTATTAACATGAAACCATTATTAGCCACTCACTAAACGCTTCCTGGCGCTCTCCAGCCAGGAAGGAGAGCGTCCCAGACAACGCAACCCCAAGGAAAGGGGCTGGAAGATGGGTTGGTTTCCTAAGGAGCCGTGTCCAGCAGGATTTATCCAACTTTCCGCTCCCCCAACGGTGGGTGGGGTTGAGGGGGTGATGTCATTCCTGAGCTCTTGAGCTCAGCATCAATCCTAGCAAATCTGTGAACTTTGTGCACCTAAGGAATTGCAAATGCCATGGGAAAAGTTCCTTCTCATTCCCAGGAAAATCCTAAACCTGCCACAGCTCCAGATTCCCTCTGGGTTCTTGCTTAAGGAATTATTTTGCTGGCTCTGGGCACATTCAGACCCCTGTGTTGGTGCTGGTGGAGGAAAAATCTTCTAGGAATTGTCTTCCCAATATTTAGGTGATGTAGATATTTTTATATAAAATCTCCCACTCCACTCTTTAATATCTTGTTTTAACAGAATAAAACATGAGGAAAATGTTATTCCCTATTTTTACCTGAATTCTGGATCTTTTCCTCTATCCAGGTTCTTAATTCTCATGGAAATGGTCTTGGAGCTGATGATGAAGATCCCACTGAGATGAGTTTTGAAGCAAAAAGGCCTTTATATTTTAGGATTTGGTACAGAAAGAACAGTTCTTAGCCCCTGTAGCCACTTCTAATTAAGAGAGGGTGTTTAGATGCCTCCTTTTGGAAAATCTGGTCCGTAAGGATTTGCTTAAGAATGTGGCAAAAGTGGATAACAGGAATAGGTTTTGATGATGATCCTCCTGCTTTTTCCCACAGTGGAGTCTCATACCTTGAGACAGAGGGAAGCTGATTATTTTAGAAAAGAAAATGGAGGAAAAGAAAGGAGGAAAAAAGGAGAAAAAAGGAAAAAGGTAAAAAGGAGGAGAAAAAAGGAAAAAGGTAAAAAGGAGGAGAAAAAAGGAAGAAGAGGAAGAAGGAGAAGAAGAAGAAAGAAAGAAAAGTAAATAGAAGATAAAAGGAAAACAATGGGAAAGAGGAAAAGAAAAAGAACAGACAAAGAGAAGAGAAAGAAAAAAGAAGGATAATAATAGGATTTTTTCTTTAAATTCTAAAGGAGTTCTGGGTTCGGGGAGCCCCACACAGGGTGTGGATGTGAGCTTGGAGCAGCCCCTGCTCTGGGATTGATCCAGCCCCTCATTATGGGTTTCTTGCTCTGTGCTGAGTCCTCCTGCCCAGGGGCTGCTGTGCCCAGGTCCCTCAGACACTGTCCCTGTCCCTCCCAGACCCCTCGGACACTCTCCCAGTCCCTCCTGAGCCCCTTGGACACTGTCCCAATCCCTCCCAGACCCCTCGGACACACTGTCCCAGTCCCTCCTGAGCCCCTTGGACACTGTCCCAATCCCTCCCAGACCCCTCAGACACACTGTCCCAGTCCCTCCTGAGCCCCTTGGACGCACTGTCCCAGTTTCTCCCAGGCTCCTCAGACACACTGACCAGTCCCTCCTGGACTGTCCAGTCTGGGCAGATCCCCATGGAGCTCCCTCCAGGCAGTGCCAAGCCCAAGACACGGCTTTGCCCTCCGTGACTCCCAGAGGTGCAGAGCTTCCCTCAAACCCCAGGCTGAGACCATAAAGCAAACACAGCCCTGCTGTTGTTCCATGTTTCTATTCTGGTCTCATCCTCCCCCTGTGGAGGGCAGGGAATAACCTGGCTGTTGTCCACGGAGCTCCATGTTTCCCAAACCTCTCCTGGGTCACGGTGCCTCGGTGGTGCAAAGGAAAATAAAACACGGCCTTGCTGATGTGGGGAGCAGGAGAGGAGAGCGAAATGTCACGGCGGTGGTGGCTGCACAGAGGTTAAAGCAGGGGACAAAATGATCTGGTTGATATCTCAGCATCCCTGCAGCCTGCTCCTGATGCTCCCCAGGGAATGGGCGCATTCCCAAGGCTGCCAGAGCTCCAGGAGCGTTTGGACAATGCTCTCAGGGATGCCCAGGGTGGGATTGTTGGGATGTGCAGGGTCAGAGTCGGACTGGATGATCCCTGTGTGTCTCTTCCAACTCAGCAGATTCCGTGATTCCATGATTGAGGTTAACCAGCCAAGGTTATTCAAGGTTATTCCTGCTCCTGTTATGGGAAGGCACCAGATCCAGGTGGAATCAGGCTCATGACACAAGGAATTCATGTATGGAGCAGGAGCTGGGCTTCTCTGCTCTCCAACTTCATCCTCATCATCCTGGGAAAACTGGGAGAGACACAAGGAGGAGTTGAACCCACTTGAAGCAACATCATTTGAGGAGGAATCAGCACTTCCAGACTTGTACCCACAGCAATTCCCACCATTCCAGGACACAACTTTTTCCTGAAAGAGTTTTTGGGAATCAGGCCACTGTCCCTGTCATGATTTGCTCTCTGGGACCTCTACCAGAGCTGCCACTACTCCATGTCTCACCCTCTGAGTGGATTTTAATTAAAAATAAGGATCTGATTGGGTGGGAAGAGCCCTCTTGCCACCCCTGGAAGTTTTCAAGACCAGGTTGCTTTGCTCTTCCAAGCAAAACCTATCTCCACATGCAGAACAAATCATCCAAAATAACACAATATCACCATAAAAGGTGTTATTCTAATAAAAAACATCCAGTTTATCTTAAAATAATTTAAAAATGGATATTTTGTATAGGAAAAATCCAACTGAAAAAAAACCACATGCGGAAAAGTGAAATATTCGTTGGTTTAACCCCAAAGTAATTCAAGGGGAAATCGTGACAAGGAGCCATCATATCCAGGTAAAAAAAAGATTTGGCTTTTAAATGATCACAGTGAAATTTGTTTTTCCTTGTGTTCAACTTTAATCTTTGTGTATTTAAACAGTTTAAATGGTCTCATTCTCTTGTGTGCACAGTAAATCACCTGAGGGTTTGTTTTTTCCTTGGCAGGTGATTCCTGCCTTTGAGTTTGTGCTGTGTGGTGAGACAGCAGTGGGATATCCCGATGGATATCCAATTCCTGCCTCTGTAAGAAAGAAAAAACTGAGGATGAAGGTGCTGAGCCGAATCCTGCTGAATTTTATGGAGCTGTTTCCACGAGTTCTGGAGAGAATTCTCCATCTCTAAGTGGTTTTGCATGTTTCTACTTGGAGACAGGGATATTGGTCACTCCAGACAATGAAATCATCCCGTTCCATGAGCCATCTGATAAATGCTGGGAATGATCCCACATCCTATAGAAAGAACTCCACCCTCTCCTTCCTTATTACAAACACTACAAAACACAGCTCATTTTGTGTCTTGTAAAGGAAAAAACTCCGGAATAAATCTTGAGACTCCTGCAGACAGGGACTTGTTATTAATTCCCTCGTCAGCCAATTAAGCGTGGCCTCAATATCCCAAAGGATTTTCCTGCCATGGATATCAAAAGCAGCCTCTCCCTGTCTCTAAGCTCTGGATGGTTATTTAGGTCCACTGCTCACTCTTGGCTTGGGTTTGCCTCCTTTTGCACATCAGTTAAGGCCCCTCTGAGCCTGCAGTCTAAAAATATTTTATGTAAAACCAGGAATAAAACCCAACCCTAGCCCAACTCCTTTGTCAGAGGCACTGAACTCACCAGGCCATGGTTTGGCCTCTCCTCCTCACCTCCCTTGTCACAACCCAGCAGCTGGAAGGGAGGAAAATATATCCTCTTAAAATTTGGAAGGATCACAAAATGAGTTGAGTTGGAAGGATCTGAAAGCTCATCTTGTTCCATTCCATGGGCAGGGACGCTTCCCACTACCCGAGGCTGCTCCAAGCCCCGTCCAACCTGGCCTTGAACACTTCCAGGGATCCAGGGGCAGCCACAGCTTCTCTGGAGGCCTCACACTCTCCCAGGGAAGAATTTCCTTCTAAAATCTAACCTAAATATCTTCTTTTCATTTAAAACCTTTCCCCCTTCTCCTATCACTGCCTATCACTGAAAAAGAGCTTCCGTGTCTCAAAAGTCAATTTTTTTTCCCAATTTCTAGCAATCAATATAATAACAATTTTGCATCATTCCAGGCTTAGCCTCATTGTCTAAAATCCCTCCACATCAAATTAAAGAAGCAATTATCCATGGAATATAATTTACTCCTACACATCAGAGACAGGTGGGGTGGATTCACCTTCCAGATGTGTTTTATGACCATAGAAGGAGTGGATGGAGATCTAATTCGAGATCATGGAATGGTTTGGTTTGGAAAGGACCTTAAAATCCTCCAGTCCCATCCCTGCCATGGGCAGGGATGCCTTCCACTATCCCAAGGTGCTCCAAGCCCCGTCAACCTGGCCTTGGACACTTCCAGGGATGGCAAGAGGGCTCTTCCCACCCAATCAGTTCCTTATTTTGCTCCAAGCCCTGTCCAACCTGACCTTTTCCATCCTCTCAATCTCCACCTTCAGTGCCACCCATCTGTCACCCACAGGCCTGTAAAAGACCAAGTCATGGAGACAGGACTCGGCTGATTAATCATGGAGGGAAGTGAAAATTCCTAATTTTTTTGTGGAAAGGTGGCTGTTTATTCCCCCTCTGCTTTTCTGCCCTCTCTTTCTTCATCTGGTTTTACACAGATGTTAAATGCAGCTCTTCTGTCCAAATCAGCCCGAGTAGGAAAACCCACAAACCCAGTTAGCTGGCAACAGCCCAAACCCATTCCCGTCCATTCCAATTTATTGGGAGACAAGCGCTGGCACGTTCCTTCCAGATACATCATCAAATTAATGGCCATCAGAGGCCTTTCTTCGAGAAATGGGGAGGGAGTGAAAGTTATAAACCTGGCCAGGACATAAATAATAGAACCATGGCATGGAAAACAAACCACCATTTGCTGTTAGTTACGGACTTCCAGCCTGGAAGTGACAAAAAACAAACAAAAGGAATTTGTTATGTACATTGAGGTTGGAGGAGTGGAGGAACCACGCAGCTTTTGGGAATATTCAGGGAAAAGGGATCCAGCCAAGTGTATTTCTGCCATAAATCTGTATTTCTGCCTGCTGTTTGCTTATTATAGCAGAGGGGTTGTTGAAATTCATGGAGATGAGCGGCAGAAAATTGAAAAGAAATAATAAAAAAAGCAACTTTTCTTTCTTTTTCCTTAAAGTTAATGAAGGGCGAAACCACCCCCAAGCCAAAAGGGTGGGACTCAGCAGAATCCCACTACAAGATGAGGCATTGGGAAAGTTATATCCAGGAATTTCAGGGTGGGGCTTCCAAAGTAGCGGGAGAGTGAAATCCTTCTCACCTCGATTTAGCCACCGCGAGGTGAAATGTCTCCAAGGGGTGACTCCCAATCACCTCCAGGAGACACAAGGTGAGAAAAATGACTGGTGCAGGCAAAGTGTTTAGAATTCCTCACTAACCCACATTTTATTACTCACACATCATTTAATGACCTGACAATAAGCTCCATGTTTTCAGTGTGGAGATTCCTCCTGATGGATAGAAAACGGACCCTGGGATGGGAGTCATTCGTGAGGACCACCAAGTCCATTGGAGCTTTGGAGAAGCTCTGCTGTGAGGAAAGGCTGAGGGACTTGGGATTGTTCAGCCTGGACAAGTTTCAGGGTGACCTAATTTTGGCCTCCAAGTACCTGACGGAGCCGACAAGAAACATGGAAAGAGAAAATTTCCAAGGGCCTGGAGTGACAGGAAAAGGGGGAATGGCTTCAAACTGACAGAGAGTAGGTTTAGATGGATTCTAAATCTACTCTTTGGGATAACGGGAAGGAATTCTTGGCTGTGGGGAGGCCCTGGCATAGGTCGCCCAGAGCAGCTGTGGCTGCCCCATCCCTGGAAGTGTTCAGGGCCAGGTTGGACGGGGCTTGGACCATCCTGGGACATTGGATGGTGTCCCTGCCCATGGCAGGGGGAACTGGGCAATCATTCAGGTCCCTTCCAACCCAACCCATTCCATGATTCTATAATTCCATGATTTGAGATCCTCAGTGGCATCTGAGACTTCTCACAGGGCTGAGAGATGACTCAGGGTCTCAAGACCACCCTTCTGTTCTGAGGGAGCACCTAAAAATCATTTGGATTTCAACCTTCTGAAGGATTTGAAAGGGAATTAGAGGCCTTTTGTGAGCCCCTGTGGGAGGTGCAGATCTGCATTTGTTACAGTGGGACTGAAATATCTCTGCGTCATAAAGACCAAGGCTCAGCCCAATGTTGGAGGCCCATCCAGAGGCTTCTGATCCCATTTGATCCCATCCCTTGGCCATCCTGGATTTCCTTCGAAGGAGAAATGACGCAGAGTCCACAGAAGATTCGTGTTGGTTTGTAGCAGGAGACTCTACAGTGATTAAATCAATGATAATGAGGCAAATGAAATACTCCCAGAAAGTGGATTCATCCAGGAAGGAATTACAGCTTCAGAGCCCAGGCTTGAAGCCGAAGCAGCTTCCCGGTGTAATTTAAAGTCACTGGGTTTCAACGTGAAAAATTAAGAATCAGATTCTCAAAAAAAAAAAGAAAAAAAAGAGGCAAATTAAATAGAGGAGATTAAATAGAGGAGATCTGGGGAAAGGGAGATGGCTGCTCAAGGAAATGACTGCACAAGGGAAAAAACCCAGATTATTAAACCAACGACTTCCCATTTAGTCTTGGATTAAGGAATAATAAAATGAAGAATTAGATTGGGAATGGGGAGGTGCAAAGATCTCCTCTGTAATAGCACTGAGGACACAGAAGGTCTGGCAGAGAATATTTGCCAAGTTTTTGGGGTCACTTCTTAGAAAATCATATTGTTCCTCATATTGATTTGCCATTTAACTCTGATGAGGATGAGAAGTGTATCATAAGTACAAATATTATGTAAATTTTGACCCAAAATGCAACATTTGAAGGAAAAGAGTTGATTAAAAATGTTCTCTCTGCATTTTGGAAAAACAAAACAGGTTCTGTTCAGTCCAGCTTTAAGAACTAAGACAGGGCTTTAATTTTTCTTAATTAATTTGGTGAAATTTAATGACCAAATGACAAGGAAATACTCAGAGGAGGAAGGGAATAAATGAGGTTAAAAGGGAATTAATCTGCTTCAGAAATGTCCCTGCAAAATAAAGCAATAAAATTAAGAACTGACTCTGATGTCACCAAAACCCACCCACCTTCACATCCAGGGAAAAGCTGAGGATAACTCTACTCATATCCCTGGGATATTTTAGTTTTCCCCTCATGCAACTGAGACCAGAATGTTTACAGGAATCTGGTCTAGAAAATCTCGGAAAACTTAGGGCTGATTCAAATTAGTTGAATAAAGAAAAACGAATGAGGAAGGGAGGTGCTTAACCAAAACCAGCCATTTAAAGCACGGGATATTCCCATCAGGAGCCTGTAGGAAACCTGGCGCTTTCTTGGGAAGTAGGGATGACTAGAAATCCCTATGGAATAATGATTTGGGGTGGTGCCAGAAACTCGAAGAAAACTTTTAAGAGCAGCTAAATCATGAGTCTGGTAGGATGGAGAAAGGAATTTTGAGGGGAGGAGTTGATGAAGGAATCAACCTGGAAGCGGAAGATGAATCCTATGGGAGAGTTATTCCACCCCTGGGAATTCTGCACATTTAGCTGCTGATAAGGACTCTTTATCAAGGATTGTGTTTCTCCCTGCATCCTCATTAACTTGGGTCATTCCTGCATTTCCCCCGGCTGGAGTGGTGAATCCATCAGGATCCTTGCTCTGCTTCCCCGATTAATTCCAGGGGAATGGATCCCACCAGAGCACCTGGCTCGGTGAGCTGGAAGATGCTGGAAATCCCACAGAGAACAGACTGAGACATGGAAGTGTCAATCACATTCACTGGGCGCCTACAGGAGCAGGGACAGTTGGGAATGTTGGGAATTTTCAGGAATGCGCCCAGAGCCTGGTGCCTGCAGCTATCTGGGGGAAAAGCCAAGGAATTATTCCTGCTTTTCTCTAGGAACAGAAGTGACTTTGGCCAATTCCCTGCTTTTTACAGGCTTTCCTTGGCCTCTCCTACCCAAAATTAACAGTTGGTTTCCTGTTCTGATCCTTCAAGTGGCTAAAAATGATTAACACCCCATGATTAACGCAAATCTCAGCTAATTGGTGACTTTTTATGGCATTAATCGACAACCAAGTGAAGAATTTCTTTGAAAACACTGCAGAATCTCGTTCCCCCCCCCCCCCCCCCCCCCATTTTTCTTTTAGTTTGGAGAGTTTCAGCTTTGTGCTCCCAAATCCCAGCATGGGGAAGTGCCAAGCTCTGGTTTCTCTGGGCATATGATTCCCATTTCGGGACACACTCAGATGGATCCACGTCAAAAACTCCTTTAAACAGAGCAATTCTTTAAACGAGCTCAGAACTCAAGCACAACCAGGGATTTAATTTGCCAGCTCTAAACAAATTAGGAACTTTAAATAAACATCTTCTCCTTGAATAAACATCTTCTCCTACTTTAAACCAGTCAGAGGCAAGGGAAGCACCCAGCTGCTTCTAATAAAAATGTTGTGGAAATCAGGAGAGTCCCAGATGGCAACGTTTATTTGTTGTTTTCCAAAGGGAATTTTAATTTGGATTGAGGCTCGGTAATTTCTTTTCTTACTTGATTTCCCTCAAGCAACGTTTCAGCAGTTTTCCCAGTTTGGATACTCAGGCTGAAATTCTCATCTGGAAGAGTTTTTTGTTGTTCATGGAAGTTGGGATCCAGTGTCCATCAAAGTCCATAGGATTCTTTCTAGGATTCCAAAAGACTTTGGGCGAAATCTGTGGAATTTGAGCAAAAGCCCAAGGAAATAACAGAAAGGTTCTTTTAAAAGAAGATGCCTGAGATTCTTTGAGAGCAGTGGACCTATTCTGACAGAGGCGTCCCACAAATGAAAACATTTAAATTAATGATAAACTTATTTCTTTCAGATTTTTAAATATATGAAAGTAAAATAAATTGAACGTTTTGGTGTGAAGTTGGGGGTCTTTTAAA